>NC_089838.1:78204100-78824933 GCF_035609145.1 Eleutherodactylus coqui | reverse complement strand
CATTATGATGCCATAATGCAAAATTCTATTATGATGTCATAATGCAAAATTCCATTATGATGTCATAATGTAACATTCAATATGATGTCATAATGCAAAATTCCATTATGATGTCATAATGGAACATTCCATTATGATGTCAGAATGTAACATTCCATAATGATGCCATAATGCAAAATTCTATTATGATGTCATAATGCAAAATTCCATTATGATGTCATAATTTAACATTCTATTATGATGTCATAATGCAAAATTCCATTATGATGTCATAATGCAACATTCTATTATGATGTCATAATGCAACATTCCATTATGATGTCATAATGCAAAATTCCATTATGATGTCATAATGTAACATTCCATAATGATGCCATAATGCAAAATTATATTATGATGTCATAATGCAACATTCCATTATGATGTCATAATGTAACATTCCATTATGATGTCATAATGCAAAATTCCATTATGATGTCATAATGCAACATTCCATTATGATGCCATAATGCAAAAGTCCATTATGATGTCATAATGTAACATTCCATTATGATGTCATAATGCAACATTCCATTATGATGTCATAATGCAACATTCCATTATGATGTCATAATGCAAAATTCCATTATGATGTCATAATGTAACATTCCATTATGATGCCATAATGCAAAATTCTTTTATGATGTCATAATGCAACATTCCATTATGATGTCATAATGTAACATTCTATTATGATATCATAATGTAACATTCCATTATGGTGTCATAATGCAACATTCCATTATGATGTCATAATGCAAAATTCCATTATGATGTCATAATGCAAAATTCCATTATGATGTCATAATGTAACATTCTATTATGATGTCATAATGCAAAATTCCATTATGATGTCATAATGCAAAATTCCATTATGATGTCATAATGTAACATTCCATTATGATGTCATAATGCAAAATTCCATTATGATGTCATAATGTAACATTCCATAATGATGCCATAATGCAAAATTATATTATGATGTCATAATGCAACATTCCATTATGATGTCATAATGTAACATTCCATTATGATGTCATAATGCAAAATTCCATTATGATGTCATAATGCAACATTCCATTATGATGCCATAATGCAAAAGTCCATTATGATGTCATAATGTAACATTCCATTATGATGTCATAATGCAACATTCCATTATGATGTCATAATGCAAAATTCCATTATGATGTCATAATGTAACATTCCATTATGATGCCATAATGCAAAATTCTATTATGATGTCATAATGCAACATTCCATTATGATGTCATAATGTAACATTCTATTATGATGTCATAATGCAACATTCCATTATGATGTCATAATGTAACATTCTATTATGATGTCATAATGCAACATTCCATTATGATGTCATAATGTAACATTCCATTATGATGCCATAATGCAAAATTCCATTATGATGTCATAATGTAACATTCCATTATGATGTCATAATGCAAAATTCCATTATGATGTCATAATGTAACATTCCATAATGATGCCATAATGCAAAATTATATTATGATGTCATAATGCAACATTCCATTATGATGTCATAATGTAACATTCCATTATAATGTCACAATGCAAAATTCCATTATGATGTCATAATGCAACATTCCATTATGATGCCATAATGCAAAAGTCCATTATGATGTCATAATGTAACATTCCATAATGATGTCATAATGTAACATTCCATTATGATGCCATAATGCAACATTCCATTATGATGTCATAATGTAACATTCTATTATGATGTCATAATGTAACATTCCATTATGATGCCATAATGCAAAATTCTATTATGATGTCATAATGCAAAATTCCATTATGATGTCATAATGTAACATTCCATTATGATGCCATAATGCAAAATTCTATTATGATGTCATAATGCAAAATTCCATTATGATGTCATAATGTAACATTCAATATGATGTCATAATGCAAAATTCAATTATGATGTCATAATGCAACATTCCATTATGATGTCATAATGCAACATTCCATTATGATGTCAGAATGTAACATTCCATTATGATGCCATAATGCAAAATTCTATTATGATGTCATAATGCAAAATTCCATTATGATGTCATAATGTAACATTCCATTATGATATCATAATGCAAAATTCCATTATGATGTCATAATGTAAAATTCCATTATGATGTCATAATGTAACATTCCATTATGATGTCATAATGTAAAATTCCATTATGATGTCATAATGTAACATTCCATTATGATGTCATAATGTAACATTCCATTATGATGTCATAATGCAAAATTCCATTATGATGTCATAATGCAACATTCCATTATGATGTCATAATGCAAAATTCCATTATGATGTCATAATGTAACATTCCATAATGATGCCATAATGCAAAATTCTATTATGATGTCATAATGCAACATTCCATTATGATGTCATAATGTAACATTCCATAATGATGCCATAATGCAACATTCCATTATGATGTCATAATGCAACATTCCATTATGATGTCATAATGTAACATTCTATTATGATGTCATAATGCAAAATTCCATTATGATGTCATAATGCAAAATTCCATTGTGATGTCATAATGCAAAATTCCATTATGATGTCATAATGCAAAATTCCATTGTGATGTCATAATGTAACATTCCATTATGATGCCATAATGCAAAATTCTATTATGATGTCATAATGCAACATTCCATTATGATGTCATAATGTAACATTCCATTATGATGTCATAATGTAACATTCCATTAGGATGTCATAATGCAAAATTCCATTATGATGTCATAATGCAAAATTCCATTATGATGTCATAATGCAAAATTCCATTATGATGTCATAATGCAAAATTCCATTATGATGTCATAATGCAAAATTCCATTATGATGTCATAATGTAACATTCCATAATGATGACATAATGCAAAATTCTATTATGATGTCATAATGCAACATTCCATTATGATGTCATAATGTAACATTCTATTATGATGTCATAATGTAACATTTCATTATGATGTCATAATGTAACATTCCATTATGATGTCATAATGCAAAATTCCATAATGATGTCATAATGCAAAATTCCATTATGATGTCTTAATGTAACATTCCATTATGATGCCATAATGCAAAATTCCATTATGATGTCATAATGCAACATTCCATTATGATGTCATAATGTAACATTCTATTATGATGTCATAATGTAACATTCCATTATGATGTCATAATGTAACATTCCATTATGATGTCATAATGCAAAATTCCATTATGATGTCATAATGCAACGTTACATTATGATGTCATAATGCAAAATTCCATTTTGATTTCATAATGTAAAATTCCATTATGATGTCATAATGTAACATTCTATTATGATGTCATAATGCAAAATTCCATTATGATGTCATAATGCAAAATTCCATTATGATGTCATAATGTAACATTCCATTATGATGTCATAATGCAAAATTCCATTATGATGTCATAATGTAACATTCCATTATGATGTCATAATGCAACATTCCAATATGATGTCATAATGCAAAATTCCATTATGATGTCATAATGTAACATTCCATTATGATGTCATAATGCAAAATTCCATTATGATGTCATAATGTAACATTCCATAATGATGCCATAATGCAAAATTATATTATGATGTCATAATGCAACATTCCATTATGATGTCATAATGTAACATTCCATTATGATGTCACAATGCAAAATTCCATTATGATGTCATAATGCAACATTCCATTATGATGCCATAATGCAAAAGTCCATTATGATGTCATAATGTAACATTCCATAATGATGTCATGATGTAACATTCCATTATGATGCCATAATGCAACATTCCATTATGATGTCATAATGTAACATTCTATTATGATGTCATAATGTAACATTCCATTATGATGCCATAATGCAAAATTCTATTATGATGTCATAATGCAAAATTCCATTATGATGTCATAATGTAACATTCCATTATGATGCCATAATGCAAAATTCTATTATGATGTCATAATGCAAAATTCCATTATGATGTCATAATGTAACATTCAATATGATGTCATAATGCAAAATTCAATTATGATGTCATAATGCAACATTCCATTATGATGTCATAATGCAAAATTCCATTATGATGTCATAATGCAACATTCCATTATGATGTCAGAATGTAACATTCCATTATGATGCCATAATGCAAAATTCTATTATGATGTCATAATGCAAAATTCCATTATGATGTCATAATGTAACATTCCATTATGATGTCATAATGCAAAATTCCATTATGATGTCATAATGTAAAATTCCATTATGATGTCATAATGTAACATTCCATTATGATGTCATAATGTAAAATTCCATTATGATGTCATAATGTAACATTCCATTATGATGTCATAATGCTAAATTCCATTATGATGTCATAATGCAACATTCCATTATGATGTCATAATGCAAAATTCCATTATGATGTCATAATGTAACATTCCATAATGATGCCATAATGCAAAATTCTATTATGATGTCATAATGCAACATTCCATTATGATGTCATAATGTAACATTCCATAATGATGCCATAATGCAACATTCCATTATGATGTCATAATGCAACATTCCATTATGATGTCATAATGTAACATTCTAATATGATGTCATAATGCAAAATTCCATTATGATGTCATAATGCAAAATTCCATTGTGATGTCATAATGCAAAATTCCATTATAATGTCATAATGCAAAATTCCATTGTGATGTCATAATGTAACATTCCATTATGATGCCATAATGCAAAATTCTATTATGATGTCATAATGCAACATTCCATTATGATGTCATAATGTAACATACCATTATGATGTCATAATGTAACATTCCATTAGGATGTCATAATGCAAAATTCCATTATGATGTCATAATGCAAAATTCCATTATGATGTCATAATGCAAAATTCCATTATGATGTCATAATGTAACATTCCATAATGATGCCATAATGCAAAATTCTATTATGATGTCATAATGCAACATTCCATTATGATGTCATAATGTAACATTCTATTATGATGTCATAATGTAACATTTCATTATGATGTCATAATGTAACATTCCATTATGATGTCATAATGCAAAATTCCATAATGATGTCATAATGCAAAATTCCATTATGATGTCTTAATGTAACATTCCATTATGATGCCATAATGCAAAATTCCATTATGATGTCATAATGCAACATTCCATTATGATGTCATAATGTAACATTCTATTATGATGTCATAATGTAACATTCCATTATGATGTCATAATGCAAAATTCCATTATGATGTCATAATGCAAAATTCCATTATGATGTCATAATGTAACATTCCATTATGATGTCATAATGCAAAATTCCATTATGATGTCATAATGTAACATTCCATTATGATGTCATAATGCAAAATTCCATTATGATGTCATAATGTAACATTCCATTATGATGTCATAATGCAACATTCCAATATGATGTCATAATGCAAAATTCCATTATGATGTCATAATGTAACATTCCATTATGATGTCATAATGCAAAATTCCATTATGATGTCATAATGTAACATTCCATAATGATGCCATAATGCAAAATTATATTATGATGTCATAATGCAACATTCCATTATGATGTCATAATGTAACATTCCATTATGATGTCATAATGCAACATTCCATTATGATGCCATAATGCAAAAGTCCATTATGATGTCATAATGTAACATTCCATAATGATGTCATAATGTAACATTCCATTATGATGCCATAATGCAACATTCCATTATGATGTCATAATGTAACATTCTATTATGATGTCATAATGTAACATTCCATTATGATGCCATAATGCAAAATTCTATTATGATGTCATAATGCAAAATTCCATTATGATGTCATAATGTAACATTCCATTATGATGCCATAATGCAAAATTCTATTATGATGTCATAATGCAAAATTCCATTATGATGTCATAATGTAACATTCAATATGATATCAAAATGCAAAATTCAATTATGATGTCATAATGCAACATTCCATTATGATGTCATAATGCAAAATTCCATTATGATGTCATAATGCAACATTCCATTATGATGTCAGAATGTAACATTCCATTATGATGCCATAATGCAAAATTCTATTATGATGTCATAATGCAAAATTCCATTATGATGTCATAATGTAACATTCCATTATGATGTCATAATGCAAAATTCCATTATGATGTCATAATGCAAAAATTCCATTTTGATGTCATAATGCAAAATTCCATTATGATGTCATAATGTAACATTCTATTATGATGTCATAATGCAAAATTCCATTATGATGTCATAATGCAAAATTCCATTATGATGTCATAATGTAACATTCCATTATGATGTCATAATGCAAAATTCCATTATGATGTCATAATGTAACATTCCATAATGATGCCATAATGCAAAATTATATTATGATGTCATAATGCAACATTCCATTATGATGTCATAATGTAACATTCCATTATGATGTCATAATGCAAAATTCCATTATGATGTCATAATGCAACATTCCATTATGATGCCATAATGCAAAAGTCCATTATGCTGTCATAATGTAACATTCCATAATGTTGTCATAATGTAACATTCCATTATGATGCCATAATGCAACATTCCATTATGATGTCATAATGTAACATTCTATTATGATGTCATAATGTAACATTCCATTATGATGCCATAATGCAAAATTCTATTATGATGTCATAATGCAAAATTCCATTATGATGTCATAATGTAACATTCCATTATGATGCCATAATGCAAAATTCTATTATGATGTCATAATGCAAAATTCCATTATGATGTCATAATGTAACATTCAATATGATGTCATAATGCAAAATTCAATTATGATGTCATAATGCAACATTCCATTATGATGTCATAATGCAAAATTCCATTATGATGTCATAATGGAACATTCCATTATGATGCCATAATGCAAAATTCTATTATGATGTCATAATGCAAAATTCCATTATGATGTCATAATTTAACATTCTATTATGATGTCATAATGCAAAATTCCATTATGATGTCATAATGTAACATTCTATTATGATGTCATAATGCAACATTCCATTATGATGTCATAATGCAAAATTCCATTATGATGTCATAATGTAACATTCCATAATGATGCCATAATGCAAAATTATATTATGATGTCATAATGCAACATTCCATTATGATGTCATAATGTAACATTCCATTATGATGTCATAATGCAAAATTCCATTATGATGTCATAATGCAACATTCCATTATGATGCCATAATGCAAAAGTCCATTATGATGTCATAATGTAACATTCCATTATGATGTCATAATGCAACATTCCATTATGATGTCATAATGCAACATTCCATTATGATGTCATAATGCAAAATTCCATTATGATGTCATACTGTAACATTCCATTATGATGCCATAATGCAAAATTCTTTTATGATGTCATAATGCAACATTCCATTATGATGTCATAATGTAACATTCTATTATGATATCATAATGTAACATTCCATTATGGTGTCATAATGTAACATTCCATTATGATGTCATAATGCAAAATTCCATTATGATGTCATAATGCAAAATTTCATTATGATGTCATAATGTAACATTCTATTATGATGTCATAATGCAAAATTCCATTATGATGTCATAATGCAAAATTCCATTATGATGTCATAATGTAACATTCCATTATGATGTCATAATGCAAAATTCCATTATGATGTCATAATGTAACATTCCATAATGATGCCATAATGCAAAATTATATTATGATGTCATAATGCAACATTCCATTATGATGTCATAATGTAACATTCCATTATGATGTCATAATGCAAAATTCCATTATGATGTCATAATGCAACATTCCATTATGATGCCATAATGCAAAAGTCCATTATGATGTCATAATGTAACATTCCATTATGATGTCATAATGCAACATTCCATTATGATGTCATAATGCAAAATTCCATTATGATGTCATAATGTAACATTCCATTATGATGCCATAATGCAAAATTCTATTATGATGTCATAATGCAACATTCCATTATGATGTCATAATGTAACATTCTATTATGATGTCATAATGCAACATTCCATTATGATGTCATAATGTAACATTCCATTATGATGTCACAATGCAAAATTCCATTATGATGTCATAATGCAACATTCCATTATGATGTCATAATGCAACATTCCATTATGATGTCATAATGTAACATTCTATTATGATGTCATAATGCAACATTCCATTATGATGTCATAATGTAACATTCTATTATGATGTCATAATGCAACATTCCATTATGATGTCATAATGTAACATTCCATTATGATGCCATAATGCAAAATTCCATTATGATGTCATAATGTAACATTCCAATATGATGTCATAATGCAAAATTCCATTATGATGTCATAATGTAACATTCCATAATGATGCCATAATGCAAAATTATATTATGATGTCATAATGCAACATTCCATTATGATGTCATAATGTAACATTCCATTATGATGTCACAATGCAAAATTCCATTATGATGTCATAATGCAACATTCCATTATGATGCCATAATGCAAAAGTCCATTATGATGTCATAATGTAACATTCCATAATGATGTCATAATGTAACATTCCATTATGATGCCATAATGCAACATTCCATTATGATGTCATAATGTAACATTCTATTATGATGTCATAATGTAACATTCCATTATGATGCCATAATGCAAAATTCTATTATGATGTCATAATGCAAAATTCCATTATGATGTCATAATGTAACATTCCATTATGATGCCATAATGCAAAATTCTATTATGATGTCATAATGCAAAATTCCATTATGATGTCATAATGTAACATTCAATATGATGTCATAATGTAACATTCTATTATGATGTCATAATGCAAAATTCCATTATGATGTCATAATGCAAAATTCCATTGTGATGTCATAATGCAAAATTCCATTATGATGTCATAATGCAAAATTCCATTGTGATGTCATAATGTAACATTCCATTATGATGCCATAATGCAAAATTCTATTATGATGTCATAATGCAACATTCCATTATGATGTCATAATGTAACATTCCATTATGATGTCATAATGTAACATTCCATTAGGATGTCAAAATGCAAAATTCCATTATGATGTCATAATGCAAAATTCCATTATGATGTCATAATGCAAAATTCCATTATGATGTCATAATGCAAAATTCCATTATGATGTCATAATGCAAAATTCAATTATGATGTCATAATGTAACATTCCATAATGATGCCATAATGCAAAATTCTATTATGATGTCATAATGCAACATTCCATTATGATGTCATAATGCAAAATTCCATTATGATGTCATAATGCAACGTTACATTATGATGTCATAATGCAAAATTTCATTTTGATTTCATAATGTAAAATTCCATTATGATGTCATAATGTAACATTCTATTATGATGTCATAATGCAAAATTCCATTATGATGTCATAATGCAAAATTCCATTATGATATCATAATGTAACATTCCATTATGATGTCATAATGCAAAATTCCATTATGATGTCATAATGTAACATTCCATTATGATGTCATAATGCAACATTCCAATATGATGTCATAATGCAAAATTCCATTATGATGTCATAATGTAACATTCCATTATGATGTCATAATGCAAAATTCCATTATGATGTCATAATGTAACATTCCATAATGATGCCATAATGCAAAATTATATTATGATGTCATAATGCAACATTCCATTATGATGTCATAATGTAACATTCCATTATGATGTCACAATGCAAAATTCCATTATGATGTCATAATGCAACATTCCATTATGATGCCATAATGCAAAAGTCCATTATGATGTCATAATGTAACATTCCATAATGATGTCATGATGTAACATTCCATTATGATGCCATAATGCAACATTCCATTATGATGTCATAATGTAACATTCTATTATGATGTCATAATGTAACATTCCATTATGATGCCATAATGCAAAATTCTATTATGATGTCATAATGCAAAATTCCATTATGATGTCATAATGTAACATTCCATTATGATGCCATAATGCAAAATTCTATTATGATGTCATAATGCAAAATTCCATTATGATGTCATAATGTAACATTCAATATGATGTCATAATGCAAAATTCAATTATGATGTCATAATGCAACATTCCATTATGATGTCATAATGCAAAATTCCATTATGATGTCATAATGCAACATTCCATTATGATGTCAGAATGTAACATTCCATTATGATGCCATAATGCAAAATTCTATTATGATGTCATAATGCAAAATTCCATTATGATGTCATAATGTAACATTCCATTATGATGTCATAATGCAAAATTCCATTATGATGTCATAATGTAAAATTCCATTATGATGTCATAATGTAAAGTTCCATTATGATGTCATAATGTAACATTCCATTATGATGTCATAATGCAAAATTCCATTATGATGTCATAATGCAACATTCCATTATGATGTCATAATGCAAAATTCCATTATGATGTCATAATGTAACATTCTATAATGATGCCATAATGCAAAATTCTATTATGATGTCATAATGCAACATTCCATTATGATGTCATAATGTAACATTCCATAATGATGCCATAATGCAACATTCCATTATGATGTCATAATGCAACATTCCATTATGATGTCATAATGTAACATTCTATTATGATGTCATAATGCAAAATTCCATTATGATGTCATAATGCAAAATTCCATTGTGATGTCATAATGCAAAATTCCATTATGATGTCATAATGCAAAATTTCATTGTGATGTCATAATGTAACATTCCATTATGATGCCATAATGCAAAATTCTATTATGATGTCATAATGCAACATTCCATTATGATGTCATAATGTAACATTTCATTATGATGTCATAATGTAACATTCCATTAGGATGTCATAATGCAAAATTCCATTATGATGTCATAATGCAAAATTCCATTATGATGTCATAATGTAACATTCCATAATGATGCCATAATGCAAAATTCTATTATGATGTCATAATGCAACATTCCATTATGATGTCATAATGTAACATTCTATTATGATGTCATAATGTAACATTTCATTATGATGTCATAATGTAACATTCCATTATGATGTCATAATGCAAAATTCCATAATGATGTCATAATGCAAAATTCCATTATGATGTCTTAATGTAACATTCCATTATGATGCCATAATGCAAAATTCCATTATGATGTCATAATGCAACATTCCATTATGATGTCAAAATGTAACATTCTATTATGATGTCATAATGTAACATTCCATTATGATGTCATAATGCAAAATTCCATTATGATGTCATAATGCAAAATTCCATTATGATGTCATAATGTAACATTCCATTATGATGTCATAATGCAAAATTCCATTATGATGTCATAATGTAACATTCCATTATGATGTCATAATGCAAAATTCCATTATGATGTCATAATGTAACATTCCATTATGATGTCATAATGCAACATTCCAATATGATGTCATAATGCAAAATTCCATTATGATGTCATAATGTAACATTCCATTATGATGTCATAATGCAAAATTCCATTATGATGTCATAATGTAACATTCCATAATGATGCCATAATGCAAAATTATATTATGATGTCATAATGCAACATTCCATTATGATGTCATAATGCAACATTCCATTATGATGTCATAATGCAACATTCCATTATGATGCCATAATGCAAAAGTCCATTATGATGTCATAATGTAACATTCCATAATGATGTCATAATGTAACATTCCATTATGATGCCATAATGCAACATTCCATTATGATGTCATAATGTAACATTCTATTATGATGTCATAATGTAACATTCCATTATGATGCCATAATGCAAAATTCTATTATGATGTCATAATGCAAAATTCCATTATGATGTCATAATGTAACATTCAATATGATATCAAAATGCAAAATTCAATTATGATGTCATAATGCAACATTCCATTATGATGTCATAATGCAAAATTCCATTATGATGTCATAATGCAACATTCCATTATGATGTCAGAATGTAACATTCCATTATGATGCCATAATGCAAAATTCTATTATGATGTCATAATGCAAAATTCCATTATGATGTCATAATGTAACATTCCATTATGATGTCATAATGCAACATTCCATTATGATGTCATAATGTAAAATTCCATTATGATGTCATAATGTAACATTCCATTATGATGTCATAATGTAAAATTCCATTATGATGTCATAATGTAACATTCCATTATGATGTCATAATGCAAAATTCCATTATGATGTCATAATGTAACATTCCATAATGATGCCATAATGCAAAATTCTATTATGATGTCATAATGCAACATTCCATTATGATGTCATAATGTAACATTCCATAATGATGCCATAATGCAACATTCCATTATGATGTCATAATGTAACATTCTATTATGATGTCATAATGCAAAATTCCATTATGATGTCATAATGCAAAATTCCATTGTGATGTCATAATGCAAAATTCCATTATGATGTCATAATGCAAAATTCCATTGTGATGTCATAATGTAACATTCCATTATGATGCCATAATGCAAAATTCTATTATGATGTCATAATGCAACATTCCATTATGATGTCATAATGTAACATTCCATTATGATGTCATAATGTAACATTCCATTAGGATGTCATAATGCAAAATTCGATTATGATGTCATAATGCAAAATTCCATTATGATGTCATAATGCAACATTCCATAATGATGCCATAATGCAAAATTCTATTATGATGTCATAATGCAACATTCCATTATGATGTCATAATGTAACATTCTATTATGATGTCATAATGTAACATTCCATTATGATGTCATAATGTAACATTCCATTATGATGTCATAATGCAAAATTCCATTATGATGTCATAATGCAACGTTACATTATGATGTCATAATGCAAAATTCCATTTTGATTTCATAATGTAAAATTCCATTATGATGTCATAATGTAACATTCTATTATGATGTCATAATGCAAAATTCCATTATGATGTCATAATGCAAAATTCCATTATGATGTCATAATGTAACATTCCATTATGATGTCATAATGCAAAATTCCATTATGATGTCATAATGTAACATTCCATTATGATGTCATAATGCAACATTCCAATATGATGTCATAATGCAAAATTCCATTATGATGTCATAATGTAACATTCCATTATGATGTCATAATGCAAAATTCCATTATGATGTCATAATGTAACATTCCATAATGATGCCATAATGCAAAATTATATTATGATGTCATAATGCAACATTCCATTATGATGTCATAATGTAACATTCCATTATGATGTCATAATGCAAAATTCCATTATGATGTCATAATGCAACATTCCATTATGATGCCATAATGCAAAAGTCCATTATGATGTCATAATGTAACATTCCATAATGATGTCATAATGTAACATTCCATTATGATGCCATAATGCAACATTCCATTATGATGTCATAATGTAACATTCTATTATGATGTCATAATGTAACATTCCATTATGATGCCATAATGCAAAATTCTATTATGATGTCATAATGCAAAATTCCATTATGATGTCATAATGTAACATTCCATTATGATGCCATAATGCAAAATTCTATTATGATGTCATAATGCAAAATTCCATTATGATGTCATAATGTAACATTCAATATGATGTCATAATGCAAAATTCAATTATGATGTCATAATGCAACATTCCATTATGATGTCATAATGCAAAATTCCATTATGATGTCATAATGCAACATTCCATTATGATGTCAGAATGTAACATTCCATTATGATGCCATAATGCAAAATTCTATTATGATGTCATAATGCAAAATTCCATTATGATGTCATAATGTAACATTCCATTATGATGTCATAATGCAAAATTCCATTATGATGTCATAATGTAAAATTCCATTATGATGTCATAATGTAACATTCCATTATGATGTCATAATGTAAAATTCCATTATGATGTCATAATGTAACATTCCATTATGATGTCATAATGCAAAATTCCATTATGATGTCATAATGCAACATTCCATTATGATGTCATAATGCAAAATTCCATTATGATGTCATAATGTAACATTCAATAATGATGCCATAATGCAAAATTCTATTATGATGTCATAATGCAACATTCCATTATGATGTCATAATGTAACATTCTATTATGATGTCATAATGCAAAATTCCATTATGATGTCATAATGCAAAATTCCATTGTGATGTCATAATGCAAAATTCCATTATGATGTCATAATGCAAAATTCCATTGTGATGTCATAATGTAACATTCCATTATGATGCCATAATGCAAAATTCCATTATGATGTCATAATGCAACATTCCATTATGATGTCATAATGTAACATTCTATTATGATGTCATAATGTAACATTTCATTATGATGTCATAATGTAACATTCCATTATGATGTCATAATGCAAAATTCCATAATGATGTCATAATGCAAAATTCCATTATGATGTCATAATGTAACATTCCATTATGATGCCATAATGCAAAATTCCATTATGATGTCATAATGCAACATTCCATTATGATGTCATAATGTAACATTCTATTATGATGTCATAATGTAACATTCCATTATGATGTCATAATGTAACATTCCATTATGATGTCATAATGCAAAATTCAATTATGATGTCATAATGCAACGTTACATTATGATGTCATAATGCAAAATTCCATTTTGATTTCATAATGTAAAATTCCATTATGATGTCATAATGTAACATTCTATTATGATGTCATAATGCAAAATTCCATTATGATGCCATAATGCAAAATTCCATTATGATGTCATAATGTAACATTTCATTATGATGTCATAATGCAACATTCCATTATGATGTCATAATGTAACATTCTATTATGATGTCATAATGTAACATTCATTTATGATGTCATAATGCAACATTCCATTATGATGTCATAATGCAACATTCCATTATGATGTCATAATGCAACATTCCATTATGATGTCATAATGCAAAATTCCATTATGATGTCATAATGTAACATTCCATAATGATGCCATAATGCAAAATTCCATTATGATGTCATAATGTAACATTCCATTATGATGTCATAATGAAAAAAATCCATTATGATGTCATAATGTAACATTCCATTATGATGTCATAATGCAACATTCCATTATGATGTCATAATGCAAAATTCCATTATGATGTCATAATGTAACATTCCATTATGATGTCATAATGCAAAATTCCATTATGATGTCATAATGCAACATTCCATTATGATGTCATAATGCAAAATTCCATTATGATGTCATAATGTAACATTCAATAATGATGCCATAATGCAAAATTCTATTATGATGTCATAATGCAACATTCCATTATGATGTCATAATGTAACATTCTATTATGATGTCATAATGCAAAATTCCATTATGATGTCATAATGCAAAATTCCATTGTGATGTCATAATGCAAAATTCCATTATGATGTCATAATGCAAAATTCCATTGTGATGTCATAATGTAACATTCCATTATGATGCCATAATGCAAAATTCCATTATGATGTCATAATGCAACATTCCATTATGATGTCATAATGTAACATTCTATTATGATGTCATAATGTAACATTTCATTATGATGTCATAATGTAACATTCCATTATGATGTCATAATGCAAAATTCCATAATGATGTCATAATGCAAAATTCCATTATGATGTCATAATGTAACATTCCATTATGATGCCATAATGCAAAATTCCATTATGATGTCATAATGCAACATTCCATTATGATGTCATAATGTAACATTCTATTATGATGTCATAATGTAACATTCCATTATGATGTCATAATGTAACATTCCATTATGATGTCATAATGCAAAATTCAATTATGATGTCATAATGCAACGTTACATTATGATGTCATAATGCAAAATTCCATTTTGATTTCATAATGTAAAATTCCATTATGATGTCATAATGTAACATTCTATTATGATGTCATAATGCAAAATTCCATTATGATGCCATAATGCAAAATTCCATTATGATGTCATAATGTAACATTTCATTATGATGTCATAATGCAACATTCCATTATGATGTCATAATGTAACATTCTATTATGATGTCATAATGTAACATTCATTTATGATGTCATAATGCAACATTCCATTATGATGTCATAATGCAACATTCCATTATGATGTCATAATGCAACATTCCATTATGATGTCATAATGCAAAATTCCATTATGATGTCATAATGTAACATTCCATAATGATGCCATAATGCAAAATTCCATTATGATGTCATAATGTAACATTCCATTATGATGTCATAATGAAAAAAATCCATTATGATGTCATAATGTAACATTCCATTATGATGTCATAATGCAACATTCCATTATGATGTCATAATGCAAAATTCCATTATGATGTCATAATGTAACATTCCATTATGATGCCATAATGCTAAATTCTATTATGATGTCATAATGCAACATTCCATTATGATGTCATAATGTAACATTCTATTATGATGTCATAATGTAACATTCCATTATGATGTCATAATGTAACATTCCATTATGATGTCATAATGCAAAATTCCATTATGATGTCATAATGCAAAATTCCATTATGATGTCATAATGTAACATTCTATTATGATGTCATAATGCAAAATTCCATTATGATGTCATAATGTAACATTCTATTATGATGTCATAATGCAAAATTCCATTATGATGTCATAATGTAACATTCCATAATGATGCCATAATGCAAAATTATATTATGATGTCATAATGCAACATTCCATTATGATGTCATAATGTAACATTCCATTATGATGTCATAATGCAAAATTCCATTATGATGTCATAATGCAACATTCCATTATGATGCCATAATGCAAAAGTCCATTATGATGTCATAATGTAACATTCCATAATGATGTCATAATGTAACATTCCATTATGATGCCATAATGCAACATTCCATTATGATGTCATAATGTAACATTCTATTATGATGTCATAATGTAACATTCCATTATGATGCCATAATGCAAAATTCTATTATGATGTCATAATGTAACATTCCATTATGATGCCATAATGCAAAATTCTATTATGATGTCATAATGCAAAATTCCATTATGATGTCATAATGTAACATTCCATTATGATGCCATAATGCAAAATTCTATTATGATGTCATAATGCAAAATTCCATTATGATGTCATAATGTAACATTCAATATGATGTCATAATGCAAAATTCAATTATGATGTCATAATGCAACATTCCATTATGATGTCATAATGCAAAATTCCATTATGATGTCATAATGCAAAATTCCATTGTGATGTCATAATGTAACATTCCATTATGATGCCATAATGCAATGTTCTATTATGATGTCATAATGCAACATTCCATTATGATGTCACAATGCAACATTCCATTATGATGTCATAATGCAACATTCCATTATGATGTCATAATGTAACATTCCATAATGATGCCATAATGCAACATTCCATTATGATGTCATAATGCAAAATTCCATTATGATGTCATAATGCAACATTCCATTATGATGTCATAATGCAAAATTCAATTTTGATGTCATAATGTAAAATTCCATTATGATGTCATAATGTAACATTCTATTATGATGTCATAATGTAACATTCAATATGATGTCATAATGCAAAATTCAATTATGATGTCATAATGCAACATTCCATTATGATGTCATAATGCAAAATTCCATTATGATGTCATAATGCAAAATTCCATTATGATGTCATAATGTAAAATTCCATTATGATGTCATAATGTAACATTCCATTATGATGTCATAATGTAACATTCCATTATGATGTCATAATGCAAAATTCCATTATGATGTCATAATGCAACATTCCATTATTATGTCATAATGTAACATTCCATTATGATGTCATAATGCAAAATTCCATTATGATGTCATAATGTAACATTCCATAATGATGCCATAATGCAAAATTATATTATGATGTCATAATGCAACATTCCATTATGATGTCATAATGTAACATTCCATTATGATGTCATAATGCAAAATTCCATTATGATGTCATAATGCAACATTCCATTATGATGCCATAATGCAAAAGTCCATTATGATGTCATAATGTAACATTCCATAATGATGTCATAATGTAACATTCCATTATGATGCCATAATGCAACATTCCATTATGATGTCATAATGTAACATTCTATTATGATGTCATAATGTAACATTCCATTATGATGCCATAATGCAAAATTCTATTATGATGTCATAATGCAAAATTCCATTATGATGTCATAATGTAACATTCCATTATGATGCCATAATGCAAAATTCTATTATGATGTCATAATGCAAAATTCCATTATGATGTCATAATGTAACATTCAATATGATGTCATAATGCAAAATTCAATTATGATGTCATAATGCAACATTCCATTATGATGTCATAATGCAAAATTCCATTATGATGTCATAATGCAACATTCCATTATGATGTCATAATGCAAAATTCCATTATGATGTCATAATGTAACATTCAATAATGATGCCATAATGCAAAATTCTATTATGATGTCATAATGCAACATTCCATTATGATGTCATAATGTAACATTCTATTATGATGTCATAATGCAAAATTCCATTATGATGTCATAATGCAAAATTCCATTGTGATGTCATAATGCAAAATTCCATTATGATGTCATAATGCAAAATTCTATTGTGATGTCATAATGTAACATTCCATTATGATGCCATAATGCAAAATTCCATTATGATGTCATAATGCAACATTCCATTATGATGTCATAATGTAACATTCTATTATGATGTCATAATGTAACATTTCATTATGATGTCATAATGTAACATTCCATTATGATGTCATAATGCAAAATTCCATAATGATGTCATAATGCAAAATTCCATTATGATGTCATAATGTAACATTCCATTATGATGCCATAGTGCAAAATTCCATTATGATGTCATAATGCAACATTCCATTATGATGTCATAATGTAACATTCTATTATGATGTCATAATGTAACATTCCATTATGATGTCATAATGTAACATTCCATTATGATGTCATAATGCAAAATTCAATTATGATGTCATAATGCAACGTTACATTATGATGTCATAATGCAAAATTAGATTTTGATTTCATAATGTAAAATTCCATTATGATGTCATAATGTAACATTCTATTATGATGTCATAATGCAAAATTCCATTATGATGCCATAATGCAAAATTCCATTATGATGTCATAATGTAACATTCCATTATGATGTCATAATGCAAAATTCCATTATGATGTCATAATGTAACATTCCATTATGATGTCATAATGCAACATTCCAATATGATGTCAAAATGCAAAATTCCATTATGATGTCATAATGTAACATTCCATTATGATGCCATAATGCAAAATTCTATTATGATGTCATAATGCAACATTCCATTATGATGTCATAATGTAACATTCCATTATGATGTCATAATGCAAAATTCCATTATGATGTCATAATGTAACATTTCATTATGATGTCATAATGCAACATTCCATTATGATGTCATAATGTAACATTCTATTATGATGTCATAATGTAACATTCATTTATGATGTCATAATGCAACATTCCATTATGATGTCATAATGCAACATTCCATTATGATGTCATAATGCAACATTCCATTATGATGTCATAATGCAAAATTCCATTATGATGTCATAATGTAACATTCCATAATGATGCCATAATGCAAAATTCCATTATGATGTCATAATGTAACATTCCATTATGATGTCATAATGAAAAAAATCCATTATGATGTCATAATGCAACATTCCATTATGATGTCATAATGCAACATGCCATTATGATGTCATAATGCAATATTCAATTATGATGTCATAATGCAAAATTCCATTATGATGTCATAATGTAACATTCCATTATGATGCCATAATGCTAAATTCTATTATGATGTCATAATGCAACATTCCATTATGATGTCATAATGTAACATTCTATTATGATGTCATAATGTAACATTCCATTATGATGTCATAATGTAACATTCCATTATGATGTCATAATGCAAAATTCCATTATGATGTCATAATGCAAAATTCCATTATGATGTCATAATGTAACATTCTATTATGATGTCATAATGCAAAATTCCATTATGATGTCATAATGTAACATTCCATAATGATGCCATAATGCAAAATTATATTATGATGTCATAATGCAACATTCCATTATGATGTCATAATGTAACATTCCATTATGATGCCATAATGCAAAAGTCCATTATGATGTCATAATGCAACATTCCATTATGATGCCATAATGCAAAAGTCCATTATGATGTCATAATGTAACATTCCATTATGATGCCATAATGCAAAATTCCATTATGATGTCATAATGCAACATTCCATTATGATGCCATAATGCAAAAGTCCATTATGATGTCATAATGTAACATTCCATAATGATGTCATAATGTAACATTCCATTATGATGCCATAATGCAACATTCCATTATGATGTCATAATGTAACATTCTATTATGATGTCATAATGTAACATTCCATTATGATGCCATAATGCAAAATTCTATTATGATGTCATAATGTAACATTCCATTATGATATCATAATGTAACATTCCATTATGATGTCATAATGCAACATTCCATTATGATGTCATAATGCAAAATTCCATTATGATGTCATAATGCAACATTCCATTATGATGGCATAATGTAACATTCCATTATGATGCCATAATGCAAAATTCTATTATGATGTCATAATGCAAAATTCCATTATGATGTCATAATGTAACATTCCATTATGATGTCAAAATGCAAAATTCCATTATGATGTCATAATGTAAAATTCCATTATGATGTCATAATGTAACATTCCATTTTGATGTCATAATGTAAAATTCCATTATGATGTCATAATGTAACATTCCATTATGATGTCATAATGCAAAATTCCATTATGATGTCATAATGCAACATTCCATTATGATGTCATAATGCAACATTCCATTATGATGTCATAATGCAAAATTCCATTATGATGTCATAATGCAAAACTCCATTATGATGTCATAATGCAAAATTCCATTATGATGTCATAATGTAACATTCCATTATGATGCCATAATGCAAAATTCTATTATGATGTCATAATGCAACATTCCATTATGATGTCATAATGTAACATTCCATTATGATGTCATAATGTAACATTCCATTATGATGCCATAATGCAAAATTCCATTATGATGTCATAATGTAAAATTCCATTATGATGTCATAATGCAAAATTCCATTATGATGTCATAATGTAAAATTCCATTATGATGTCATAATGTAACATTCCATTATGATGTCATAATGCAAAATTCCATTATGATGTTATAATGTAACATTCCATAATGATGCCATAATGCAACATTCCATTATGATGTCATAATGCAACATTCCATTATGATGTCATAATGTAACATTCTATTATGATGTCATAATGTAACATTCCATTATGATGTTATAATGCAACATTCCATTATGATGCCATAATGCAAAATTCTATTATGATGTCACAATGCAAAATTCCATTATGACATCATAATGTAACATTCCATTATGATGTCATAATGCAAAATTCCATTATGATGTTATAATGTAAAATTCCATTATGATGTCATAATGTAACATTCCATTATGATGTCATAATGTAAAATTCCATTATGATGTCATAATGTAACATTCCATTATGATGTCATAATGCAAAATTCCATTTTGATGTCATAATGCAACATTCCATTTTGATGTCATAATGCAAAATTCCATTATGATGTCATAATGTAAAATTCCATTATGATGTCATAATGTAACATTCCATTATGATGTCATAATGTAAAATTCCATTATGATGTCATAATGTAACATTCCATTATGATGTCATAATGAAAAAAATCCATTATGATGTCATAATGCAACATTCCATTATGATGTCATAATGCAACATGCCATTATGATGTCATAATGCAATATTCAATTATGATGTCATAATGCAAAATTCCATTATGATGTCATAATGTAACATTCCATTATGATGCCATAATGCTAAATTCTATTATGATGTCATAATGCAACATTCCATTATGATGTCATAATGTAACATTCTATTATGATGTCATAATGTAACATTCCATTATGATGTCATAATGTAACATTCCATTATGATGTCATAATGCAAAATTCCATTATGATGTCATAATGCAAAATTCCATTATGATGTCATAATGTAACATTCTATTATGATGTCATAATGCAAAATTCCATTATGATGTCATAATGTAACATTCCATAATGATGCCATAATGCAAAATTATATTATGATGTCATAATGCAACATTCCATTATGATGTCATAATGTAACATTCCATTATGATGCCATAATGCAAAAGTCCATTATGATGTCATAATGCAACATTCCATTATGATGCCATAATGCAAAAGTCCATTATGATGTCATAATGTAACATTCCATTATGATGCCATAATGCAAAATTCCATTATGATGTCATAATGCAACATTCCATTATGATGCCATAATGCAAAAGTCCATTATGATGTCATAATGTAACATTCCATAATGATGTCATAATGTAACATTCCATTATGATGCCATAATGCAACATTCCATTATGATGTCATAATGTAACATTCTATTATGATGTCATAATGTAACATTCCATTATGATGCCATAATGCAAAATTCTATTATGATGTCATAATGTAACATTCCATTATGATATCATAATGTAACATTCCATTATGATGTCATAATGCAACATTCCATTATGATGTCATAATGCAAAATTCCATTATGATGTCATAATGCAACATTCCATTATGATGGCATAATGTAACATTCCATTATGATGCCATAATGCAAAATTCTATTATGATGTCATAATGCAAAATTCCATTATGATGTCATAATGTAACATTCCATTATGATGTCATAATGCAAAATTCCATTATGATGTCATAATGTAAAATTCCATTATGATGTCATAATGTAACATTCCATTTTGATGTCATAATGTAAAATTCCATTATGATGTCATAATGTAACATTCCATTATGATGTCATAATGTAACATTCTATTATGATGTCATAATGTAACATTCCATTATGATGTCATAATGTAACATTCCATTATGATGTCATAATGCAAAATTCAATTATGATGTCATAATGCAACGTTACATTATGATGTCATAATGCAAAATTCCATTTTGATTTCATAATGTAAAATTCCATTATGATGTCATAATGTAACATTCTATTATGATGTCATAATGCAAAATTCCATTATGATGCCATAATGCAAAATTCCATTATGATGTCATAATGTAACATTCCATTATGATGTCATAATGCAAAATTCCATTATGATGTCATAATGTAACATTCCATTATGATGTCATAATGCAACATTCCAATATGATGTCAAAATGCAAAATTCCATTATGATGTCATAATGTAACATTCCATTATGATGCCATAATGCAAAATTCTATTATGATGTCATAATGCAACATTCCATTATGATGTCATAATGTAACATTCCATTATGATGTCATAATGCAAAATTCCATTATGATGTCATAATGTAACATTTCATTATGATGTCATAATGCAACATTCCATTATGATGTCATAATGTAACATTCTATTATGATGTCATAATGTAACATTCATTTATGATGTCATAATGCAACATTCCATTATGATGTCATAATGCAACATTCCATTATGATGTCATAATGCAACATTCCATTATGATGTCATAATGCAAAATTCCATTATGATGTCATAATGTAACATTCCATAATGATGCCATAATGCAAAATTCCATTATGATGTCATAATGTAACATTCCATTATGATGTCATAATGAAAAAAATCCATTATGATGTCATAATGCAACATTCCATTATGATGTCATAATGCAACATGCCATTATGATGTCATAATGCAATATTCAATTATGATGTCATAATGCAAAATTCCATTATGATGTCATAATGTAACATTCCATTATGATGCCATAATGCTAAATTCTATTATGATGTCATAATGCAACATTCCATTATGATGTCATAATGTAACATTCTATTATGATGTCATAATGTAACATTCCATTATGATGTCATAATGTAACATTCCATTATGATGTCATAATGCAAAATTCCATTATGATGTCATAATGCAAAATTCCATTATGATGTCATAATGTAACATTCTATTATGATGTCATAATGCAAAATTCCATTATGATGTCATAATGTAACATTCCATAATGATGCCATAATGCAAAATTATATTATGATGTCATAATGCAACATTCCATTATGATGTCATAATGTAACATTCCATTATGATGCCATAATGCAAAAGTCCATTATGATGTCATAATGCAACATTCCATTATGATGCCATAATGCAAAAGTCCATTATGATGTCATAATGTAACATTCCATTATGATGCCATAATGCAAAATTCCATTATGATGTCATAATGCAACATTCCATTATGATGCCATAATGCAAAAGTCCATTATGATGTCATAATGTAACATTCCATAATGATGTCATAATGTAACATTCCATTATGATGCCATAATGCAACATTCCATTATGATGTCATAATGTAACATTCTATTATGATGTCATAATGTAACATTCCATTATGATGCCATAATGCAAAATTCTATTATGATGTCATAATGTAACATTCCATTATGATATCATAATGTAACATTCCATTATGATGTCATAATGCAACATTCCATTATGATGTCATAATGCAAAATTCCATTATGATGTCATAATGCAACATTCCATTATGATGGCATAATGTAACATTCCATTATGATGCCATAATGCAAAATTCTATTATGATGTCATAATGCAAAATTCCATTATGATGTCATAATGTAACATTCCATTATGATGTCATAATGCAAAATTCCATTATGATGTCATAATGTAAAATTCCATTATGATGTCATAATGTAACATTCCATTTTGATGTCATAATGTAAAATTCCATTATGATGTCATAATGTAACATTCCATTATGATGTCATAATGCAAAATTCCATTATGATGTCATAATGCAACATTCCATTATGATGTCATAATGCAACATTCCATTATGATGTCATAATGCAACATTCCATTATGATGTCATGATGCAAAATTCCATTATGATGTCATAATGCAAAACTCCATTATGATGTCATAATGCAAAATTCCATTATGATGTCATAATGTAACATTCCATTATGATGCCATAATGCAAAATTCTATTATGATGTCATAATGCAACATTCCATTATGATGTCATAATGTAACATTCCATTATGATGTCATAATGTAACATTCCATTATGATGCCATAATGCAAAATTCCATTATGATGTCATAATGTAAAATTCCATTATGATGTCATAATGCAAAATTCCATTATGATGTCATAATGTAAAATTCCATTATGATGTCATAATGTAACATTCCATTATGATGTCATAATGCAAAATTCCATTATGATGTTATAATGTAACATTCCATAATGATGCCATAATGCAACATTCCATTATGATGTCATAATGCAACATTCCATTATGATGTCATAATGTAACATTCTATTATGATGTCATAATGTAACATTCCATTATGATGTTATAATGCAACATTCCATTATGATGCCATAATGCAAAATTCTATTATGATGTCACAATGCAAAATTCCATTATGACATCATAATGTAACATTCCATTATGATGTCATAATGCAAAATTCCATTATGATGTCATAATGTAAAATTCCATTATGATGTCATAATGTAACATTCCATTATGATGTCATAATGTAAAATTCCATTATGATGTCATAATGTAACATTCCATTATGATGTCATAATGCAAAATTCCATTTTGATGTCATAATGCAACATTCCATTTTGATGTCATAATGCAAAATTCCATTATGATGTCATAATGTAAAATTCCATTATGATGTCATAATGTAACATTCCATTATGATGTCATAATGTAAAATTCCATTATGATGTCATAATGTAACATTCCATTATGATGTCATAATGAAAAAAATCCATTATGATGTCATAATGCAACATTCCATTATGATGTCATAATGCAACATGCCATTATGATGTCATAATGCAATATTCAATTATGATGTCATAATGCAAAATTCCATTATGATGTCATAATGTAACATTCCATTATGATGCCATAATGCTAAATTCTATTATGATGTCATAATGCAACATTCCATTATGATGTCATAATGTAACATTCTATTATGATGTCATAATGTAACATTCCATTATGATGTCATAATGTAACATTCCATTATGATGTCATAATGCAAAATTCCATTATGATGTCATAATGCAAAATTCCATTATGATGTCATAATGTAACATTCTATTATGATGTCATAATGCAAAATTCCATTATGATGTCATAATGTAACATTCCATAATGATGCCATAATGCAAAATTATATTATGATGTCATAATGCAACATTCCATTATGATGTCATAATGTAACATTCCATTATGATGTCATAATGTAACATTCCATTATGATGTCATAATGCAAAATTCCATTATGATGTCATAATGCAACATTCCATTATTATGTCATAATGCAAAATTCCATTATGATGTCATAATGTAACATTCCATAATGATGCCATAATGCAACATTCCATTATGATGTCATAATGCAACATTCCATTATGATGTCATAATGTAACATTCCATTATGATGTCATAATGCAACATTCCATTATGATGTCATAATGCAAAATTCCATTATGATGTCATAATGCAACATTCCATTATGATGTCATAATGTTACATTCCATTATGATGTCATAACGCAACATTCCATTATGATGTCATAATGCAAAATTCCATCGTGATGTCATAATGTAACATTCCATTATGATGTCATAATGCAACATTCCATTATGATGTCATAATGCAACATTCCATTATGATGTCATAATGTAACATTCCATTATGATGTCATAATGTAACATTCCATTATGATGTCATAATGTAACATTCCATAATGATGCCATAATGCAACATGCCATTATGATGTCATAATGCAACATTCCATTATGATGTCATAATGTAACATTCTATTATGATGTCATAATGTAACATTCCATTATGATGTCATAATGTAACATTCCATTATGATGCCATAATGCAAAATTCCATTATGATGTCATAATGCAAAATTCCATTATGATGTCATAATGTAACATTCCATTATGATGCCATAATGCAAAATTCTATTATGATGTCATAATGCAACATTCCATTATGATGTCATAATGCAAAATTCCATTATGATGTCATAATGCAAAATTCCATTATGATGTCATAATGTAACATTCTATTATGATGCCATAATGCAAAATTCTATTATGATGTCATAATGCAACATTCCATTATGATGTCAAAATGTAACATTCTATTATGATGTCATAATGTAACATTCCATTATGATGTCATAATGTAACATTCCATTATGATGTCATAATGTAACATTCCATTATGATGTCATAATGCAAAATTCCATTATGATGTCATAATGTAAAATTCCATTATGATGTCATAATGTAACATTCCATTATGATGTCATAATGTAAAATTCCATTATGATGTCATAATGTAACATTCCATTATGATGTCATAATGCAACATTCCATTATGATGTCATAATGTAACATTCCATAATGATGCCATAATGCAAAATTCTATTATGATGTCATAATGCAACATTCCATTATGATGTCATAATGTAACATTCTATTATGATGTCATAATGTAACATTCAATTATGATGTCATAATGTAACATTCCATTATGATGTCATAATGCAAAATTCCATTATGATGTCATAATGCAAAATTCCATTATGATGTCATAATGTAACATTCCATTATGATGTCATAATGCAAAATTCCATTATGATGTCATAATGTAACATTCCATTATGATGTCATAATGCAACATTCCAATATGATGTCATAATGCAAAATTCCATTATGATGTCATAATGTAACATTCCATTATGATGCCATAATGCAAAATTCTATTATGATGTCATAATGCAACATTCCATTATGATGTCATAATGTAACATTCCATTATGATGTCATAATGCAAAATTCCATTATGATGTCATAATGTAACATTTCATTATGATGTCATAATGCAACATTCCATTATGATGTCATAATGTAACATTCTATTATGATGTCATAATGTAACATTCCATTATGATATCATAACGTAACATTCCATTATGATGTCATAATGCAAAATTCCATTATGATGTCATAATGTAAAATTCCATTATGATGTCATAATGTAACATTCCATTATGATGTCATAATGCAACATTCCATTATGATGTCATAATGCAACATTCCATTATGATGTCATAATGCAAAATTCTATTATGATGTCATAATGCAAAATTCCATTATGATGTCATAATGTAACATTCCATTATGATGCCATAATGCAAAATTCTATTATGATGTCATAATGCAAAATTCCATTATGATGTCATAATGTAACATTCAATATGATGTCATAATGCAAAATTCAATTATGATGTCATAATGCAACATTCCATTATGATGTCATAATGCGAAATTCCATTATGATGTCATAATGCAAAATTCCATTGTGATGTCATAATGTAACATTCCATTATGATGCCATAATGCAATGTTCTATTATGATGTCATAATGCAACATTCCATTATGATGTCACAATGCAACATTCCATTATGATGTCACAATGCAACATTCCATTATGATGTCATAATGCAACATTCCATTATGATGTCATAATGTAACATTCCATAATGATGCCATAATGCAACATTCCATTATGATGTCATAATGCAAAATTCCATTATGATGTCATAATGCAACATTCCATTATGATGTCATAATGCAAAATTCAATTTTGATGTCATAATGTAAAATTCCATTATGATGTCATAATGTAACATTCTATTATGATGTCATAATGTAACATTCAATATGATGTCATAATGCAAAATTCAATTATGATGTCACAATGCAACATTCCATTATGATGTCATAATGCAAAATTCCATTATGATGTCATAATGCAACATTCCATTATGATGTCATAATGCAAAATTCCATTATGATGTCATAATGCAAAATTCCATTATGATGTCATAATGTAACATTCCATTATGATGTCATAATGCAAAATTCCATTATGATGTCATAATGCAACATTCCATTATGATGTCATAATGCAAAATTCCATTATGATGTCATAATGTAACATTCCATAATGATGCCATAATGCAACATTCCATTATGATGTCATAATGCAACATTCCATTATGATGTCATAATGTAACATTCCATTATGATGTCATAATGCAACATTCCATTATGATGTCATAATGCAAAATTCCATTATGATGTCATAATGCAACATTCCATTATGATGTCATAATGTAACATTCCATTATGATGTCATAATGCAACATTCCATTATGATGTCATAATGCAAAATTCCATCGTGATGTCATAATGTAACATTCCATTATGATGTCATAATGCAACATTCCATTATGATGTCATAATGCAACATTCCATTATGATGTCATAATGTAACATTCCATTATGATGTCATAATGTAACATTCCATTATGATGTCATAATGTAACATTCCATAATGATGCCATAATGCAACATGCCATTATGATGTCATAATGCAACATTCCATTATGATGTCATAATGTAACATTCTATTATGATGTCATAATGTAACATTCCATTATGATGTCATAATGTAACATTCCATTATGATGCCATAATGCAAAATTCCATTATGATGTCATAATGCAAAATTCCATTATGATGTCATAATGTAACATTCCATTATGATGCCATAATGCAAAATTCTATTATGATGTCATAATGCAACATTCCATTATGATGTCATAATGCAAAATTCCATTATGATGTCATAATGCAAAATTCCATTATGATGTCATAATGTAACATTCTATTATGATGCCATAATGCAAAATTCTATTATGATGTCATAATGCAACATTCCATTATGATGTCAAAATGTAACATTCTATTATGATGTCATAATGTAACATTCCATTATGATGTCATAATGTAACATTCCATTATGATGTCATAATGTAACATTCCATTATGATGTCATAATGCAAAATTCCATTATGATGTCATAATGTAAAATTCCATTATGATGTCATAATGTAACATTCCATTATGATGTCATAATGTAAAATTCCATTATGATGTCATAATGTAACATTCCATTATGATGTCATAATGCAACATTCCATTATGATGTCATAATGTAACATTCCATAATGATGCCATAATGCAAAATTCTATTATGATGTCATAATGCAACATTCCATTATGATGTCATAATGTAACATTCTATTATGATGTCATAATGTAACATTCAATTATGATGTCATAATGTAACATTCCATTATGATGTCATAATGCAAAATTCCATTATGATGTCATAATGCAAAATTCCATTATGATGTCATAATGTAACATTCCATTATGATGTCATAATGCAAAATTCCATTATGATGTCATAATGTAACATTCCATTATGATGTCATAATGCAACATTCCAATATGATGTCATAATGCAAAATTCCATTATGATGTCATAATGTAACATTCCATTATGATGCCATAATGCAAAATTCTATTATGATGTCATAATGCAACATTCCATTATGATGTCATAATGTAACATTCCATTATGATGTCATAATGCAAAATTCCATTATGATGTCATAATGTAACATTTCATTATGATGCCATAATGCAAAATTCTATTATGATGTCATAATGCAACATTCCATTATGATGTCATAATGTAACATTCCATTATGATGTCATAATGCAACATTCCATTATGATGTCATAATGTAACATTATATTATGATGTCATAATGTAACATTCCATTATGATATCATAATGTAACATTCCATTATGATGTCATAATGCAAAATTCCATTATGATGTCATAATGTAAAATTCCATTATGATGTCATAATGTAACATTCCATTATGATGTCATAATGCAACATTCCATTATGATGTCATAATGCAACATTCCATTATGATGTCATAATGCAAAATTCCATTATGATGTCATAATGTAACATTCCATAATGATGCCATAATGCAAAATTCCATTATGATGTCATAATGTAACATTCCATTATGATGTCATAATGAAAAAATTCCATTATGATGTCATAATGTAACATTCCATTATGATGTCATAATGCAACATTCCATTATGATGTCATAATGCAACATTCCATTATGATGTCATAATGCAAAATTCCATTATGATGTCATAATGTAACATTCCATTATGATGCCATAATGCAAAATTCTATTATGATGTCATAATGCAACATTCCATTATGATGTCATAATGTAACATTCTATTATGATGTCATAATGTAACATTCCATTATGATGTCATAATGTAACATTCCATTATGATGTCATAATGCAAAATTCCATTATGATGTCATAATGCAAAATTCCATTATGATGTCATAATGTAACATTCTATTATGATGTCATAATGCAAAATTCCATTATGATGTCATAATGTAACATTCCATAATGATGCCATAATGCAAAATTATATTATGATGTCATAATGCAACATTCCATTATGATGTCATAATGTAACATTCCATTATGATGTCATAATGCAAAATTCCATTATGATGTCATAATGGAACATTCCATTATGATGCCATAATGCAAAAGTCCATTATGATGTCATAATGTAACATTCCATAATGATGTCATAATGTAACATTCCATTATGATGCCATAATGCAACATTCCATTATGATGTCATAATGTAACATTCTATTATGATGTCATATGGTAACATTCCATTATGATGCCATAATGCAAAATTCTATTATGATGTCATAATGCAAAATTCCATTATGATGTCATAATGTAACATTCCATTATGATGCCATAATGCAAAATTCTATTATGATGTCATAATGTAACATTCAATATGATGTCATAATGCAAAATTCAATTATGATGTCATAATGCAACATTCCATTATGATGTCATAATGCAAAATTCCATTATGATGTCATAATGCAAAATTCCATTGTGATGTCATAATGTAACATTCCATTATGATGCCATAATGCAATGTTCTATTATGATGTCATAATGCAACATTCCATTATGATGTCACAATGCAACATTCCATTATGATGTCATAATGCAACATTCCATTATGATGTCATAATGTAACATTCCATAATGATGCCATAATGCAACATTCCATTATGATGTCATAATGCAAAATTCCATTATGATGTCATAATGCAACATTCCATTATGATGTCATAATGCAAAATTCAATTTTGATGTCATAATGTAAAATTCCATTATGATGTCATAATGTAACATTCTATTATGATATCATAATGTAACATTCAATATGATGTCATAATGCAAAATTCAATTATGATGTCATAATGCAACATTCCATTATGATGTCATAATGCAAAATTCCATTATGATGTCATAATGCAAAATTCCATTATGATGTCATAATGTAAAATTCCATTATGATGTCATAATGTAACATTCCATTATGATGTCATAATGTAACATTCCATTATGATGTCATAATGCAAAATTCCATTATGATGTCATAATGCAACATTCCATTATTATGTCATAATGCAAAATTCCATTATGATGTCATAATGTAACATTCCATAATGATGCCATAATGCAACATTCCATTATGATGTCATAATGCAACATTCCATTATGATGTCATAATGTAACATTCCATTATGATGTCATAATGCAACATTCCATTATGATGTCATAATGCAAAATTCCATTGTGATGTCATAATGTAACATTCCATTATGATGTCATAATGCAACATTCCATTATGATGTCATAATGCAACATTCCATTATGATGTCATAATGTAACATTCCATTATGATGTCATAATGTAACATTCCATTATGATGTCATAATGTAACATTCCATAATGATGCCATAATGCAACATTCCATTATGATGTCATAATGCAACATTCCATTATGATGTCATAATGCAACATTCCATTATGATGTCATAATGTAACATTCTATTATGATGTCATAATGTAACATTCCATTATGATGTCATAATGTAACATTCCATTATGATGCCATAATGCAAAATTCCATTATGATGTCATAATGCAAAATTCCATTATGATGTCATAATGTAACATTCCATTATGATGCCATAATGCAAAATTCTATTATGATGTCATAATGCAACATTCCATTATGATGTCATAATGCAAAATTCCATTATGATGTCATAATGTAACATTCTATTATGATGCCATAATGCAAAATTCTATTATGATGTCATAATGCAACATTCCATTATGATGTCATAATGTAACATTCTATTATGATGTCATAATGTAACATTCAATTATGATGTCATAATGTAACATTCCATTATGATGTCATAATGTAACATTCCATTATGATGTCATAATGTAACATTCCATTATGATGTCATAATGCAAAATTCCATTATGATGTCATAATGTAAAATTCCATTATGATGTCATAATGTAACATTCCATTATGATGTCATAATGTAAAATTCCATTATGATGTCATAATGTAACATTCCATTATGATGTCATAATGCAACATTCCATTATGATGTCATAATGTAACATTCCATAATGATGCCATAATGCAAAATTCCATTATGATGTCATAATGCAACATTCCATTATGATGTCATAATGTAACATTCTATTATGATGTCATAATGTAACATTCAATTATGATGTCATAATGTAACATTCCATTATGATGTCATAATGCAAAATTCCATTATGATGTCATAATGCAAAATTCCATTTTGATGTCATAATGTAAAATTCCATTATGATGTCATAATGTAACATTCCATTATGATGTCATAATGTAGCATTCTATTATGATGTCATAATGCAACATTCCATTATGATGTCATAATGTAGCATTCTATTATGATGTCATAATGCAACATTCCATTATGATGTCATAATGTAACATTCTATTATGATGTCATAATGTAACATTCCATTATGATGTCATAATGTAACATTCCATTATGATGTCATAATGCAAAATTCCATTTTGATGTCATAATGCAAAATTCAAATTCCATTATGATGTCATAATGTAAAATTCCATTATGATGTCATAATGTAACATTCCATTATGATGTCATAATGTAAAATTCCATTATGATGTCATAATGTAACATTCCATTATGATGTCATAATGCAACATTCCATTATGATGTCATAATGCAACATTCCATTATGATGTCATAATGTAACATTCCATAATGATGCCATAATGCAAAATTCTATTATGATGTCATAATGCAACATTCCATTATGATGTCATAATGTAACATTCTATTATGATGTCATAATGTAACATTCCATTATGATGTCATAATGTAACATTCCATTATGATGTCATAATGCAAAATTCCATTATGATGTCATAATGTAACATTCCATTATGATGTCATAATGCAAAATTCCATTATGATGTCATAATGCAAAATTCCATTATGATGTCATAATGTAACATTCCATTATGATGCCATAATGCAAAATTATATTATGATGTCATAATGCAACATTCCATTATGATGTCATAATGTAACATTCTATTATGATGTCATAATGTAACATTCCATTATGATGTCATAATGCAAAATTCCATTATGATGTCATAATGTAACATTCCATTATGATGTCATAATGCAACATTCCATTATGATGTCATAATGCAAAATTCCATTATGATGTCATAATGTAACATTCCATTATGATGCCATAATGCAAAATTCTATTATGATGTCATAATGCAACATTCCATTATGATGTCCTAATGTAACATTCTATTATGATGTCATAATGCAAAATTCCATTATGATGTCATAATGCAAAATTCCATTGTGATGTCATAATGCAAAATTCCATTATGATGTCATAATGCAAAATTTCATTGTGATGTCATAATGTAACATTCCATTATGATGCCATAATGCAAAATTCTATTATGATGTCATAATGCAACATTCCATTATGATGTCATAATGTAACATTTCATTATGATGTCATAATGTAACATTCCATTAGGATGTCATAATGCAAAATTCCATTATGATGTCATAATGCAAAATTCCATTATGATGTCATAATGCAAAATTCCATTATGATGTCATAATGTAACATTCCATAATGATGCCATAATGCAAAATTCTATTATGATGTCATAATGCAACATTCCATTATGATGTCATAATGTAACATTCTATTATGATGTCATAATGTAACATTTCATTATGATGTCATAATGTAACATTCCATTATGATGTCATAATGCAAAATTCCATAATGATGTCATAATGCAAAATTCCATTATGATGTCTTAATGTAACATTCCATTATGATGCCATAATGCAAAATTCCATTATGATGTCATAATGCAACATTCCATTATGATGTCATAATGTAACATTCTATTATGATGTCATAATGTAACATTCCATTATGATGTCATAATGCAAAATTCCATTATGATGTCATAATGCAAAATTCCATTATGATGTCATAATGTAACATTCCATTATGATGTCATAATGCAAAATTCCATTATGATGTCATAATGTAACATTCCATTATGATGTCATAATGCAAAATTCCATTATGATGTCATAATGTAACATTCCATTATGATGTCATAATGCAACATTCCAATATGATGTCATAATGCAAAATTCCATTATGATGTCATAATGTAACATTCCATTATGATGTCATAATGCAAAATTCCATTATGATGTCATAATGTAACATTCCATAATGATGCCATAATGCAAAATTATATTATGATGTCATAATGCAACATTCCATTATGATGTCATAATGTAACATTCCATTATGATGTCATAATGCAACATTCCATTATGATGCCATAATGCAAAAGTCCATTATGATGTCATAATGTAACATTCCATAATGATGTCATAATGTAACATTCCATTATGATGCCATAATGCAACATTCCATTATGATGTCATAATGTAACATTCTATTATGATGTCATAATGTAACATTCCATTATGATGCCATAATGCAAAATTCTATTATGATGTCATAATGCAAAATTCCATTATGATGTCATAATGTAACATTCAATATGATATCAAAATGCAAAATTCAATTATGATGTCATAATGCAACATTCCATTATGATGTCATAATGCAAAATTCCATTATGATGTCATAATGCAACATTCCATTATGATGTCAGAATGTAACATTCCATTATGATGCCATAATGCAAAATTCTATTATGATGTCATAATGCAAAATTCCATTATGATGTCATAATGTAACATTCCATTATGATGTCATAATGCAAAATTCCATTATGATGTCATAATGTAAAATTCCATTATGATGTCATAATGTAACATTCCATTATGATGTCATAATGTAAAATTCCATTATGATGTCTGAATGTAACATTCCATTATGATGTCATAATGCAAAATTCCATTATGATGTCATAATGCAACATTCCATTATGATGTCATAATGCAAAATTCCATTATGATGTCATAATGTAACATTCCATAATGATGCCATAATGCAAAATTCTATTATGATGTCATAATGCAACATTCCATTATGATGTCATAATGTAACATTCCATAATGATGCCATAATGCAACATTCCATTATGATGTCATAATGTAACATTCTATTATGATGTCATAATGCAAAATTCCATTATGATGTCATAATGCAAAATTCCATTGTGATGTCATAATGCAAAATTCCATTATGATGTCATAATGCAAAATTCCATTGTGATGTCATAATGTAACATTCCATTATGATGCCATAATGCAAAATTCTATTATGATGTCATAATGCAACATTCCATTATGATGTCATAATGTAACATTCCATTATGATGTCATAATGTAACATTCCATTAGGATGTCATAATGCAAAATTCGATTATGATGTCATAATGCAAAATTCCATTATGATGTCATAATGCAACATTCCATAATGATGCCATAATGCAAAATTCTATTATGATGTCATAATGCAACATTCCATTATGATGTCATAATGTAACATTCTATTATGATGTCATAATGTAACATTTCATTATGATGTTATAATGTAACATTCCATTATGATGTCATAATGCAAAATTCCATAATGATGTCATAATGCAAAATTCCATTATGATGTCATAATGTAACATTCCATTATGATGCCATAATGCAAAATTCCATTATGATGTCATAATGCAACATTCCATTATGATGTCATAATGTAACATTCTATTATGATGTCATAATGTAACATTCCATTATGATGTCATAATGTAACATTCCATTATGATGTCATAATGCAAAATTCCATTATGATGTCATAATGCAACGTTACATTATGATGTCATAATGCAAAATTCCATTTTGATTTCATAATGTAAAATTCCATTATGATGTCATAATGTAACATTCTATTATGATGTCATAATGCAAAATTCCATTATGATGTCATAATGCAAAATTCCATTATGATGTCATAATGTAACATTCCATTATGATGTCATAATGCAAAATTCCATTATGATGTCATAATGTAACATTCCATTATGATGTCATAATGCAACATTCCAATATGATGTCATAATGCAAAATTCCATTATGATGTCATAATGTAACATTCCATTATGATGTCATAATGCAAAATTCCATTATGATGTCATAATGTAACATTCCATAATGATGCCATAATGCAAAATTATATTATGATGTCATAATGCAACATTCCATTATGATGTCATAATGTAACATTCCATTATGATGTCATAATGCAAAATTCCATTATGATGTCATAATGCAACATTCCATTATGATGCCATAATGCAAAAGTCCATTATGATGTCATAATGTAACATTCCATAATGATGTCATAATGTAACATTCCATTATGATGCCATAATGCAACATTCCATTATGATGTCATAATGTAACATTCTATTATGATGTCATAATGTAACATTCCATTATGATGCCATAATGCAAAATTCTATTATGATGTCATAATGCAAAATTCCATTATGATGTCATAATGTAACATTCAATATGATGTCATAATGCAAAATTCAATTATGATGTCATAAAGCAACATTCCATTATGATGTCATAATGCAAAATTCCATTATGATGTCATAATGCAACATTCCATTATGATGTCATAATGTAACATTCCATTATGATGTCATAATGCAACATTCCATTATGATGTCATAATGCAAAATTCCATTGTGATGTCATAATGTAACATTCCATTATGATGTCATAATGCAACATTCCATTATGATGTCATAATGCAACATTCCATTATGATGTCATAATGTAACATTCCATTATGATGTCATAATGTAACATTCCATTATGATGTCATAATGTAACATTCCATAATGATGCCATAATGCAACATTCCATTATGATGTCATAATGCAACATTCCATTATGATGTCATAATGCAACATTCCATTATGATGTCATAATGTAACATTCTATTATGATGTCATAATGTAACATTCCATTATGATGTCATAATGTAACATTCCATTATGATGCCATAATGCAAAATTCCATTATGATGTCATAATGCAAAATTCCATTATGATGTCATAATGTAACATTCCATTATGATGCCATAATGCAAAATTCTATTATGATGTCATAATGCAACATTCCATTTTGATGTCATAATGCAAAATTCCATTATGATGTCATAATGCAAAATTCCATTATGATGTCATAATGTAACATTCTATTATGATGCCATAATGCAAAATTCTATTATGATGTCATAATGCAACATTCCATTATGATGTCATAATGTAACATTCTATTATGATGTCATAATGTAACATTCCATTATGATGTCATAATGTAACATTCCATTATGATGTCATAATGTAACATTCCATTATGATGTCATAATGCAAAATTCCATTATGATGTCATAATGTAAAATTCCATTATGATGTCATAATGTAACATTCCATTATGATGTCATAATGCAAAATTCCATTATGATGTCATAATGTAACATTCCATTATGATGTCATAATGCAACATTCCATTATGATGTCATAATGTAACATTCCATAATGATGCCATAATGCAAAATTCTATTATGATGTCATAATGCAACATTCCATTATGATGTCATAATGTAACATTCTATTATGATGTCATAATGTAACATTCAATTATGATGTCATAATATAACATTCCATTATGATGTCATAATGCAAAATTCCATTATGATGTCATAATGCAAAATTCCATTTTGATGTCATAATGTAAAATTCCATTATGATGTCATAATGTAACATTCCATTATGATGTCATAATGTAGCATTCTATTATGATGTCATAATGCAACATTCCATTATGATGTCATAATGCAAAATTCCATTATGATGTCATAATGTAACATTCCATAATGATGCCATAATGCAAAATTATATTATGATGTCATAATGCAACATTCCATTATGATGTCATAATGCAAAATTCCATTATGATGTCATAATGCAACATTCCATTATGATGCCATAATGCAAAAGTCCATTATGATGTCATAATGTAACATTCCATTATGATGTCATAATGCAACATTCCATTATGATGTCATAATGCAACATTCCATTATGATGTCATAATGCAACATTCCATTATGATGTCATAATGCAAAATTCCATTATGATGTCATAATGCAACATTCCATTATGATGTCATAATGTAACATTCCATAATGATGCCATAATGCAAAATTCTATTATGATGTCATAATGCAACATTCCATTATGATGTCATAATGTAACATTCTATTATGATGTCATAATGTAACATTCCATTATGATGTCATAATGTAACATTCCATTATGATGTCATAATGCAAAATTCCATTATGATGTCATAATGTAACATTCCATTATGATGTCATAATGCAAAATTCCATTATGATGTCATAATGCAAAATTCCATTATGATGTCATAATGTAACATTCCATTATGATGCCATAATGCAAAATTATATTATGATGTCATAATGCAACATTCCATTATGATGTCATAATGGAACATTCTATTATGATGTCATAATGTAACATTCCATTATGATGTCATAATGCAAAATTCCATTATGATGTCATAATGTAACATTCCATTATGATGTCATAATGCAACATTCCATTATGATGTCATAATGCAAAATTCCATTATGATGTCATAATGTAACATTCCATTATGATGCCATAATGCAAAATTCTATTATGATGTCATAATGCAACATTCCATTATGATGTCCTAATGTAACATTCTATTATGATGTCATAATGCAAAATTCCATTATGATGTCATAATGCAAAATTCCATTGTGATGTCATAATGCAAAATTCCATTATGATGTCATAATGCAAAATTTCATTGTGATGTCATAATGTAACATTCCATTATGATGCCATAATGCAAAATTCTATTATGATGTCATAATGCAACATTCCATTATGATGTCATAATGTAACATTTCATTATGATGTCATAATGTAACATTCCATTAGGATGTCATAATGCAAAATTCCATTATGATGTCATAATGCAAAATTCCATTATGATGTCATAATGCAAAATTCCATTATGATGTCATAATGTAACATTCCATAATGATGCCATAATGCAAAATTCTATTATGATGTCATAATGCAACATTCCATTATGATGTCATAATGTAACATTCTATTATGATGTCATAATGTAACATTTCATTATGATGTCATAATGTAACATTCCATTATGATGTCATAATGCAAAATTCCATAATGATGTCATAATGCAAAATTCCATTATGATGTCTTAATGTAACATTCCATTATGATGCCATAATGCAAAATTCCATTATGATGTCTTAATGTAACATTCCATTATGATGCCATAATGCAAAATTCCATTATGATGTCATAATGCAACATTCCATTATGATGTCATAATGTAACATTCTATTATGATGTCATAATGTTACATTCCATTATGATGTCATAATGCAAAATTCCATTATGATGTCATAATGCAAAATTCCATTATGATGTCATAATGTAACATTCCATTATGATGTCATAATGCAAAATTCCATTATGATGTCATAATGTAACATTCCATTATGATGTCATAATGCAAAATTCCATTATGATGTCATAATGTAACATTCCATTATGATGTCATAATGCAACATTCCAATATGATGTCATAATGCAAAATTCCATTATGATGTCATAATGTAACATTCCATTATGATGTCATAATGCAAAATTCCATTATGATGTCATAATGTAACATTCCATAATGATGCCATAATGCAAAATTATATTATGATGTCATAATGCAACATTCCATTATGATGTCATAATGCAACATTCCATTATGATGCCATAATGCAAAAGTCCATTATGATGTCATAATGTAACATTCCATAATGATGTCATAATGTAACATTCCATTATGATGCCATAATGCAACATTCCATTATGATGTCATAATGTAACATTCTATTATGATGTCATAATGTAACATTCCATTATGATGCCATAATGCAAAATTCTATTATGATGTCATAATGCAAAATTCCATTATGATGTCATAATGCAAAATTCCATTATGATGTCATAATGTAACATTCCATTATGATGTCATAATGCAAAATTCCATTATGATGTCATAATGCAACATTCCATTATGATGTCATAATGCAAAATTCCATTATGATGTCATAATGTAACATTCCATAATGATGCCATAATGCAACATTCCATTATGATGTCATAATGCAACATTCCATTATGATGTCATAATGTAACATTCCATTATGATGTCATAATGCAACATTCCATTATGATGTCATAATGCAAAATTCCATTATGATGTCATAATGCAACATTCCATTATGATGTCATAATGTAACATTCCATTATGATGTCATAATGCAACATTCCATTATGATGTCATAATGCAAAATTCCATCGTGATGTCATAATGTAACATTCCATTATGATGTCATAATGCAACATTCCATTATGATGTCATAATGCAACATTCCATTATGATGTCATAATGTAACATTCCATTATGATGTCATAATGTAACATTCCATTATGATGTCATAATGTAACATTCCATAATGATGCCATAATGCAACATGCCATTATGATGTCATAATGCAACATTCCATTATGATGTCATAATGTAACATTCTATTATGATGTCATAATGTAACATTCCATTATGATGTCATAATGTAACATTCCATTATGATGCCATAATGCAAAATTCCATTATGATGTCATAATGCAAAATTCCATTATGATGTCATAATGTAACATTCCATTATGATGCCATAATGCAAAATTCTATTATGATGTCATAATGCAACATTCCATTATGATGTCATAATGCAAAATTCCATTATGATGTCATAATGCAAAATTCCATTATGATGTCATAATGTAACATTCTATTATGATGCCATAATGCAAAATTCTATTATGATGTCATAATGCAACATTCCATTATGATGTCAAAATGTAACATTCTATTATGATGTCATAATGTAACATTCCATTATGATGTCATAATGTAACATTCCATTATGATGTCATAATGTAACATTCCATTATGATGTCATAATGCAAAATTCCATTATGATGTCATAATGTAAAATTCCATTATGATGTCATAATGTAACATTCCATTATGATGTCATAATGTAAAATTCCATTATGATGTCATAATGTAACATTCCATTATGATGTCATAATGTAAAATTCCATTATGATGTCATAATGTAACATTCCATTATGATGTCATAATGCAACATTCCATTATGATGTCATAATGTAACATTCCATAATGATGCCATAATGCAAAATTCTATTATGATGTCATAATGCAACATTCCATTATGATGTCATAATGTAACATTCTATTATGATGTCATAATGTAACATTCAATTATGATGTCATAATGTAACATTCCATTATGATGTCATAATGCAAAATTCCATTATGATGTCATAATGCAAAATTCCATTATGATGTCATAATGTAACATTCCATTATGATGTCATAATGCAAAATTCCATTATGATGTCATAATGTAACATTCCATTATGATGTCATAATGCAACATTCCAATATGATGTCATAATGCAAAATTCCATTATGATGTCATAATGTAACATTCCATTATGATGCCATAATGCAAAATTCTATTATGATGTCATAATGCAACATTCCATTATGATGTCATAATGTAACATTCCATTATGATGTCATAATGCAAAATTCCATTATGATGTCATAATGTAACATTTCATTATGATGCCATAATGCAAAATTCTATTATGATGTCATAATGCAACATTCCATTATGATGTCATAATGTAACATTCCATTATGATGTCATAATGCAACATTCCATTATGATGTCATAATGTAACATTCTATTATGATGTCATAATGTAACATTCCATTATGATATCATAATGTAACATTCCATTATGATGTCATAATGCAAAATTCCATTATGATGTCATAATGTAAAATTCCATTATGATGTCATAATGTAACATTCCATTATGATGTCATAATGCAACATTCCATTATGATGTCATAATGCAACATTCCATTATGATGTCATAATGCAAAATTCCATTATGATGTCATAATGTAACATTCCATAATGATGCCATAATGCAAAATTCCATTATGATGTCATAATGTAACATTCCATTATGATGTCATAATGAAAAAATTCCATTATGATGTCATAATGTAACATTCCATTATGATGTCATAATGCAACATTCCATTATGATGTCATAATGCAACATTCCATTATGATGTCATAATGCAAAATTCCATTATGATGTCATAATGTAACATTCCATTATGATGCCATAATGCAAAATTCTATTATGATGTCATAATGCAACATTCCATTATGATGTCATAATGTAACATTCTATTATGATGTCATAATGTAACATTCCATTATGATGTCATAATGTAACATTCCATTATGATGTCATAATGCAAAATTCCATTATGATGTCATAATGCAAAATTCCATTATGATGTCATAATGTAACATTCTATTATGATGTCATAATGCAAAATTCCATTATGATGTCATAATGTAACATTCCATAATGATGCCATAATGCAAAATTATATTATGATGTCATAATGCAACATTCCATTATGATGTCATAATGTAACATTCCATTATGATGTCATAATGCAAAATTCCATTATGATGTCATAATGGAACATTCCATTATGATGCCATAATGCAAAAGTCCATTATGATGTCATAATGTAACATTCCATAATGATGTCATAATGTAACATTCCATTATGATGCCATAATGCAACATTCCATTATGATGTCATAATGTAACATTCTATTATGATGTCATATGGTAACATTCCATTATGATGCCATAATGCAAAATTCTATTATGATGTCATAATGCAAAATTCCATTATGATGTCATAATGTAACATTCCATTATGATGCCATAATGCAAAATTCTATTATGATGTCATAATGTAACATTCAATATGATGTCATAATGCAAAATTCAATTATGATGTCATAATGCAACATTCCATTATGATGTCATAATGCAAAATTCCATTATGATGTCATAATGCAAAATTCCATTGTGATGTCATAATGTAACATTCCATTATGATGCCATAATGCAATGTTCTATTATGATGTCATAATGCAACATTCCATTATGATGTCACAATGCAACATTCCATTATGATGTCATAATGCAACATTCCATTATGATGTCATAATGTAACATTCCATAATGATGCCATAATGCAACATTCCATTATGATGTCATAATGCAAAATTCCATTATGATGTCATAATGCAACATTCCATTATGATGTCATAATGCAAAATTCAATTTTGATGTCATAATGTAAAATTCCATTATGATGTCATAATGTAACATTCTATTATGATATCATAATGTAACATTCAATATGATGTCATAATGCAAAATTCAATTATGATGTCATAATGCAACATTCCATTATGATGTCATAATGCAAAATTCCATTATGATGTCATAATGCAAAATTCCATTATGATGTCATAATGTAAAATTCCATTATGATGTCATAATGTAACATTCCATTATGATGTCATAATGTAACATTCCATTATGATGTCATAATGCAAAATTCCATTATGATGTCATAATGCAACATTCCATTATTATGTCATAATGCAAAATTCCATTATGATGTCATAATGTAACATTCCATAATGATGCCATAATGCAACATTCCATTATGATGTCATAATGCAACATTCCATTATGATGTCATAATGTAACATTCCATTATGATGTCATAATGCAACATTCCATTATGATGTCATAATGCAAAATTCCATTGTGATGTCATAATGTAACATTCCATTATGATGTCATAATGCAACATTCCATTATGATGTCATAATGCAACATTCCATTATGATGTCATAATGTAACATTCCATTATGATGTCATAATGTAACATTCCATTATGATGTCATAATGTAACATTCCATAATGATGCCATAATGCAACATTCCATTATGATGTCATAATGCAACATTCCATTATGATGTCATAATGCAACATTCCATTATGATGTCATAATGTAACATTCTATTATGATGTCATAATGTAACATTCCATTATGATGTCATAATGTAACATTCCATTATGATGCCATAATGCAAAATTCCATTATGATGTCATAATGCAAAATTCCATTATGATGTCATAATGTAACATTCCATTATGATGCCATAATGCAAAATTCTATTATGATGTCATAATGCAACATTCCATTATGATGTCATAATGCAAAATTCCATTATGATGTCATAATGTAACATTCTATTATGATGCCATAATGCAAAATTCTATTATGATGTCATAATGCAACATTCCATTATGATGTCATAATGTAACATTCTATTATGATGTCATAATGTAACATTCAATTATGATGTCATAATGTAACATTCCATTATGATGTCATAATGTAACATTCCATTATGATGTCATAATGTAACATTCCATTATGATGTCATAATGCAAAATTCCATTATGATGTCATAATGTAAAATTCCATTATGATGTCATAATGTAACATTCCATTATGATGTCATAATGTAAAATTCCATTATGATGTCATAATGTAACATTCCATTATGATGTCATAATGCAACATTCCATTATGATGTCATAATGTAACATTCCATAATGATGCCATAATGCAAAATTCCATTATGATGTCATAATGCAACATTCCATTATGATGTCATAATGTAACATTCTATTATGATGTCATAATGTAACATTCAATTATGATGTCATAATGTAACATTCCATTATGATGTCATAATGCAAAATTCCATTATGATGTCATAATGCAAAATTCCATTTTGATGTCATAATGTAAAATTCCATTATGATGTCATAATGTAACATTCCATTATGATGTCATAATGTAGCATTCTATTATGATGTCATAATGCAACATTCCATTATGATGTCATAATGTAGCATTCTATTATGATGTCATAATGCAACATTCCATTATGATGTCATAATGTAACATTCTATTATGATGTCATAATGTAACATTCCATTATGATGTCATAATGTAACATTCCATTATGATGTCATAATGCAAAATTCCATTTTGATGTCATAATGCAAAATTCAAATTCCATTATGATGTCATAATGTAAAATTCCATTATGATGTCATAATGTAACATTCCATTATGATGTCATAATGTAAAATTCCATTATGATGTCATAATGTAACATTCCATTATGATGTCATAATGCAACATTCCATTATGATGTCATAATGCAACATTCCATTATGATGTCATAATGTAACATTCCATAATGATGCCATAATGCAAAATTCTATTATGATGTCATAATGCAACATTCCATTATGATGTCATAATGTAACATTCTATTATGATGTCATAATGTAACATTCCATTATGATGTCATAATGTAACATTCCATTATGATGTCATAATGCAAAATTCCATTATGATGTCATAATGTAACATTCCATTATGATGTCATAATGCAAAATTCCATTATGATGTCATAATGCAAAATTCCATTATGATGTCATAATGTAACATTCCATTATGATGCCATAATGCAAAATTATATTATGATGTCATAATGCAACATTCCATTATGATGTCATAATGTAACATTCTATTATGATGTCATAATGTAACATTCCATTATGATGTCATAATGCAAAATTCCATTATGATGTCATAATGTAACATTCCATTATGATGTCATAATGCAACATTCCATTATGATGTCATAATGCAAAATTCCATTATGATGTCATAATGTAACATTCCATTATGATGCCATAATGCAAAATTCTATTATGATGTCATAATGCAACATTCCATTATGATGTCCTAATGTAACATTCTATTATGATGTCATAATGCAAAATTCCATTATGATGTCATAATGCAAAATTCCATTGTGATGTCATAATGCAAAATTCCATTATGATGTCATAATGCAAAATTTCATTGTGATGTCATAATGTAACATTCCATTATGATGCCATAATGCAAAATTCTATTATGATGTCATAATGCAACATTCCATTATGATGTCATAATGTAACATTTCATTATGATGTCATAATGTAACATTCCATTAGGATGTCATAATGCAAAATTCCATTATGATGTCATAATGCAAAATTCCATTATGATGTCATAATGCAAAATTCCATTATGATGTCATAATGTAACATTCCATAATGATGCCATAATGCAAAATTCTATTATGATGTCATAATGCAACATTCCATTATGATGTCATAATGTAACATTCTATTATGATGTCATAATGTAACATTTCATTATGATGTCATAATGTAACATTCCATTATGATGTCATAATGCAAAATTCCATAATGATGTCATAATGCAAAATTCCATTATGATGTCTTAATGTAACATTCCATTATGATGCCATAATGCAAAATTCCATTATGATGTCATAATGCAACATTCCATTATGATGTCATAATGTAACATTCTATTATGATGTCATAATGTAACATTCCATTATGATGTCATAATGCAAAATTCCATTATGATGTCATAATGCAAAATTCCATTATGATGTCATAATGTAACATTCCATTATGATGTCATAATGCAAAATTCCATTATGATGTCATAATGTAACATTCCATTATGATGTCATAATGCAAAATTCCATTATGATGTCATAATGTAACATTCCATTATGATGTCATAATGCAACATTCCAATATGATGTCATAATGCAAAATTCCATTATGATGTCATAATGTAACATTCCATTATGATGTCATAATGCAAAATTCCATTATGATGTCATAATGTAACATTCCATAATGATGCCATAATGCAAAATTATATTATGATGTCATAATGCAACATTCCATTATGATGTCATAATGTAACATTCCATTATGATGTCATAATGCAACATTCCATTATGATGCCATAATGCAAAAGTCCATTATGATGTCATAATGTAACATTCCATAATGATGTCATAATGTAACATTCCATTATGATGCCATAATGCAACATTCCATTATGATGTCATAATGTAACATTCTATTATGATGTCATAATGTAACATTCCATTATGATGCCATAATGCAAAATTCTATTATGATGTCATAATGCAAAATTCCATTATGATGTCATAATGTAACATTCAATATGATATCAAAATGCAAAATTCAATTATGATGTCATAATGCAACATTCCATTATGATGTCATAATGCAAAATTCCATTATGATGTCATAATGCAACATTCCATTATGATGTCAGAATGTAACATTCCATTATGATGCCATAATGCAAAATTCTATTATGATGTCATAATGCAAAATTCCATTATGATGTCATAATGTAACATTCCATTATGATGTCATAATGCAAAATTCCATTATGATGTCATAATGTAAAATTCCATTATGATGTCATAATGTAACATTCCATTATGATGTCATAATGTAAAATTCCATTATGATGTCTGAATGTAACATTCCATTATGATGTCATAATGCAAAATTCCATTATGATGTCATAATGCAACATTCCATTATGATGTCATAATGCAAAATTCCATTATGATGTCATAATGTAACATTCCATAATGATGCCATAATGCAAAATTCTATTATGATGTCATAATGCAACATTCCATTATGATGTCATAATGTAACATTCCATAATGATGCCATAATGCAACATTCCATTATGATGTCATAATGTAACATTCTATTATGATGACATAATGCAAAATTCCATTATGATGTCATAATGCAAAATTCCATTGTGATGTCATAATGCAAAATTCCATTATGATGTCATAATGCAAAATTCCATTGTGATGTCATAATGTAACATTCCATTATGATGCCATAATGCAAAATTCCATTATGATGTCATAATGTAACATTCCATAATGATGCCATAATGCAAAATTCTATTATGATGTCATAATGCAACATTCCATTATGATGTCATAATGTAACATTCCATTATGATGTCATAATGTAACATTCCATTAGGATGTCATAATGCAAAATTCGATTATGATGTCATAATGCAAAATTCCATTATGATGTCATAATGCAACATTCCATAATGATGCCATAATGCAAAATTCTATTATGATGTCATAATGCAACATTCCATTATGATGTCATAATGTAACATTCTATTATGATGTCATAATGTAACATTTCATTATGATGTTATAATGTAACATTCCATTATGATGTCATAATGCAAAATTCCATAATGATGTCATAATGCAAAATTCCATTATGATGTCATAATGTAACATTCCATTATGATGCCATAATGCAAAATTCCATTATGATGTCATAATGCAACATTCCATTATGATGTCATAATGTAACATTCTATTATGATGTCATAATGTAACATTCCATTATGATGTCATAATGTAACATTCCATTATGATGTCATAATGCAAAATTCCATTATGATGTCATAATGCAACGTTACATTATGATGTCATAATGCAAAATTCCATTTTGATTTCATAATGTAAAATTCCATTATGATGTCATAATGTAACATTCTATTATGATGTCATAATGCAAAATTCCATTATGATGTCATAATGCAAAATTCCATTATGATGTCATAATGTAACATTCCATTATGATGTCATAATGCAAAATTCCATTATGATGTCATAATGTAACATTCCATTATGATGTCATAATGCAACATTCCAATATGATGTCATAATGCAAAATTCCATTATGATGTCATAATGTAACATTCCATTATGATGTCATAATGCAAAATTCCATTATGATGTCATAATGTAACATTCCATAATGATGCCATAATGCAAAATTATATTATGATGTCATAATGCAACATTCCATTATGATGTCATAATGTAACATTCCATTATGATGTCATAATGCAAAATTCCATTATGATGTCATAATGCAACATTCCATTATGATGCCATAATGCAAAAGTCCATTATGATGTCATAATGTAACATTCCATAATGATGTCATAATGTAACATTCCATTATGATGCCATAATGCAACATTCCATTATGATGTCATAATGTAACATTCTATTATGATGTCATAATGTAACATTCCATTATGATGCCATAATGCAAAATTCTATTATGATGTCATAATGCAAAATTCCATTATGATGTCATAATGTAACATTCAATATGATGTCATAATGCAAAATTCAATTATGATGTCATAAAGCAACATTCCATTATGATGTCATAATGCAAAATTCCATTATGATGTCATAATGCAACATTCCATTATGATGTCATAATGTAACATTCCATTATGATGTCATAATGCAACATTCCATTATGATGTCATAATGCAAAATTCCATTGTGATGTCATAATGTAACATTCCATTATGATGTCATAATGCAACATTCCATTATGATGTCATAATGCAACATTCCATTATGATGTCATAATGTAACATTCCATTATGATGTCATAATGTAACATTCCATTATGATGTCATAATGTAACATTCCATAATGATGCCATAATGCAACATTCCATTATGATGTCATAATGCAACATTCCATTATGATGTCATAATGCAACATTCCATTATGATGTCATAATGTAACATTCTATTATGATGTCATAATGTAACATTCCATTATGATGTCATAATGTAACATTCCATTATGATGCCATAATGCAAAATTCCATTATGATGTCATAATGCAAAATTCCATTATGATGTCATAATGTAACATTCCATTATGATGCCATAATGCAAAATTCTATTATGATGTCATAATGCAACATTCCATTATGATGTCATAATGCAAAATTCCATTATGATGTCATAATGCAAAATTCCATTATGATGTCATAATGTAACATTCTATTATGATGCCATAATGCAAAATTCTATTATGATGTCATAATGCAACATTCCATTATGATGTCATAATGTAACATTCTATTATGATGTCATAATGTAACATTCCATTATGATGTCATAATGTAACATTCCATTATGATGTCATAATGTAACATTCCATTATGATGTCATAATGCAAAATTCCATTATGATGTCATAATGTAAAATTCCATTATGATGTCATAATGTAACATTCCATTATGATGTCATAATGCAAAATTCCATTATGATGTCATAATGTAACATTCCATTATGATGTCATAATGCAACATTCCATTATGATGTCATAATGTAACATTCCATAATGATGCCATAATGCAAAATTCTATTATGATGTCATAATGCAACATTCCATTATGATGTCATAATGTAACATTCTATTATGATGTCATAATGTAACATTCAATTATGATGTCATAATATAACATTCCATTATGATGTCATAATGCAAAATTCCATTATGATGTCATAATGCAAAATTCCATTTTGATGTCATAATGTAAAATTCCATTATGATGTCATAATGTAACATTCCATTATGATGTCATAATGTAGCATTCTATTATGATGTCATAATGCAACATTCCATTATGATGTCATAATGTAGCATTCTATTATGATGTCATAATGCAACATTCCATTATGATGTCATAATGTAACATTCTATTATGATGTCATAATGTAACATTCCATTATGATGTCATAATGTAACATTCCATTATGATGTCATAATGCAAAATTCCATTTTGATGTCATAATGCAAAATTCAAATTCCATTATGATGTCATAATGTAAAATTCCATTATGATGTCATAATGTAACATTCCATTATGATGTCATAATGTAAAATTCCATTATGATGTCATAATGTAACATTCCATTATGATGTCATAATGCAACATTCCATTATGATGTCATAATGCAACATTCCATTATGATGTCATAATGTAACATTCCATAATGATGCCATAATGCAAAATTCTATTATGATGTCATAATGCAACATTCCATTATGATGTCATAATGTAACATTCTATTATGATGTCATAATGTAACATTCCATTATGATGTCATAATGTAACATTCCATTATGATGTCATAATGCAAAATTCCATTATGATGTCATAATGTAACATTCCATTATGATGTCATAATGCAAAATTCCATTATGATGTCATAATGCAAAATTCCATTATGATGTCATAATGTAACATTCCATTATGATGCCATAATGCAAAATTATATTATGATGTCATAATGCAACATTCCATTATGATGTCATAATGGAACATTCTATTATGATGTCATAATGTAACATTCCATTATGATGTCATAATGCAAAATTCCATTATGATGTCATAATGTAACATTCCATTATGATGTCATAATGCAACATTCCATTATGATGTCATAATGCAAAATTCCATTATGATGTCATAATGTAACATTCCATTATGATGCCATAATGCAAAATTCTATTATGATGTCATAATGCAACATTCCATTATGATGTCCTAATGTAACATTCTATTATGATGTCATAATGCAAAATTCCATTATGATGTCATAATGCAAAATTCCATTGTGATGTCATAATGCAAAATTCCATTATGATGTCATAATGCAAAATTTCATTGTGATGTCATAATGTAACATTCCATTATGATGCCATAATGCAAAATTCTATTATGATGTCATAATGCAACATTCCATTATGATGTCATAATGTAACATTTCATTATGATGTCATAATGTAACATTCCATTAGGATGTCATAATGCAAAATTCCATTATGATGTCATAATGCAAAATTCCATTATGATGTCATAATGCAAAATTCCATTATGATGTCATAATGTAACATTCCATAATGATGCCATAATGCAAAATTCTATTATGATGTCATAATGCAACATTCCATTATGATGTCATAATGTAACATTCTATTATGATGTCATAATGTAACATTTCATTATGATGTCAGAATGTAACATTCCATTATGATGTCAGAATGCAAAATTCCATAATGATGTCATAATGCAAAATTCCATTATGATGTCTTAATGTAACATTCCATTATGATGCCATAATGCAAAATTCCATTATGATGTCTTAATGTAACATTCCATTATGATGCCATAATGCAAAATTCCATTATGATGTCATAATGCAACATTCCATTATGATGTCATAATGTAACATTCTATTATGATGTCATAATGTTACATTCCATTATGATGTCATAATGCAAAATTCCATTATGATGTCATAATGCAAAATTCCATTATGATGTCATAATGTAACATTCCATTATGATGTCATAATGCAAAATTCCATTATGATGTCATAATGTAACATTCCATTATGATGTCATAATGCAAAATTCCATTATGATGTCATAATGTAACATTCCATTATGATGTCATAATGCAACATTCCAATATGATGTCATAATGCAAAATTCCATTATGATGTCATAATGTAACATTCCATTATGATGTCATAATGCAAAATTCCATTATGATGTCATAATGTAACATTCCATAATGATGCCATAATGCAAAATTATATTATGATGTCATAATGCAACATTCCATTATGATGTCATAATGCAACATTCCATTATGATGCCATAATGCAAAAGTCCATTATGATGTCATAATGTAACATTCCATAATGATGTCATAATGTAACATTCCATTATGATGCCATAATGCAACATTCCATTATGATGTCATAATGTAACATTCTATTATGATGTCATAATGTAACATTCCATTATGATGCCATAATGCAAAATTCTATTATGATGTCATAATGTAACATTCCATTATGATATCATAATGTAACATTCCATTATGATGTCATAATGCAACATTCCATTATGATGTCATAATGCAAAATTCCATTATGATGTCATAATGCAACATTCCATTATGATGGCATAATGTAACATTCCATTATGATGTCATAATGTAACATTCCATTATGATGCCATAATGCAAAATTCCATTATGATGTCATAATGTAAAATTCCATTATGATGTCATAATGCAAAATTCCATTATGATGTCATAATGTAAAATTCCATTATGATGTCATAATGTAACATTCCATTATGATGTCATAATGCAAAATTCCATTATGATGTTATAATGTAACATTCCATAATGATGCCATAATGCAACATTCCATTATGATGTCATAATGCAACATTCCATTATGATGTCATAATGTAACATTCTATTATGATGTCATAATGTAACATTCCATTATGATGTTATAATGCAACATTCCATTATGATGCCATAATGCAAAATTCTATTATGATGTCACAATGCAAAATTCCATTATGACATCATAATGTAACATTCCATTATGATGTCATAATGCAAAATTCCATTATGATGTCATAATGTAAAATTCCATTATGATGTCATAATGTAACATTCCATTATGATGTCATAATGTAAAATTCCATTATGATGTCATAATGTAACATTCCATTATGATGCCATAATGCTAAATTCTATTATGATGTCATAATGCAACATTCCATTATGATGTCATAATGTAACATTCTATTATGATGTCATAATGTAACATTCCATTATGATGTCATAATGTAACATTCCATTATGATGTCATAATGCAAAATTCCATTATGATGTCATAATGCAAAATTCCATTATGATGTCATAATGTAACATTCTATTATGATGTCATAATGCAAAATTCCATTATGATGTCATAATGTAACATTCCATAATGATGCCATAATGCAAAATTATATTATGATGTCATAATGCAACATTCCATTATGATGTCATAATGTAACATTCCATTATGATGCCATAATGCAAAAGTCCATTATGATGTCATAATGCAACATTCCATTATGATGCCATAATGCAAAAGTCCATTATGATGTCATAATGTAACATTCCATTATGATGCCATAATGCAAAATTCCATTATGATGTCATAATGCAACATTCCATTATGATGCCATAATGCAAAAGTCCATTATGATGTCATAATGTAACATTCCATAATGATGTCATAATGTAACATTCCATTATGATGCCATAATGCAACATTCCATTATGATGTCATAATGTAACATTCTATTATGATGTCATAATGTAACATTCCATTATGATGCCATAATGCAAAATTCTATTATGATGTCATAATGTAACATTCCATTATGATATCATAATGTAACATTCCATTATGATGTCATAATGCAACATTCCATTATGATGTCATAATGCAAAATTCCATTATGATGTCATAATGCAACATTCCATTATGATGGCATAATGTAACATTCCATTATGATGCCATAATGCAAAATTCTATTATGATGTCATAATGCAAAATTCCATTATGATGTCATAATGTAACATTCCATTATGATGTCATAATGCAAAATTCCATTATGATGTCATAATGTAAAATTCCATTATGATGTCATAATGTAACATTCCATTTTGATGTCATAATGTAAAATTCCATTATGATGTCATAATGTAACATTCCATTATGATGTCATAATGTAACATTCTATTATGATGTCATAATGTAACATTCCATTATGATGTCATAATGTAACATTCCATTATGATGTCATAATGCAAAATTCAATTATGATGTCATAATGCAACGTTACATTATGATGTCATAATGCAAAATTCCATTTTGATTTCATAATGTAAAATTCCATTATGATGTCATAATGTAACATTCTATTATGATGTCATAATGCAAAATTCCATTATGATGCCATAATGCAAAATTCCATTATGATGTCATAATGTAACATTCCATTATGATTTCATAATGCAAAATTCCATTATGATGTCATAATGTAACATTCCATTATGATGTCATAATGCAACATTCCAATATGATGTCAAAATGCAAAATTCCATTATGATGTCATAATGTAACATTCCATTATGATGCCATAATGCAAAATTCTATTATGATGTCATAATGCAACATTCCATTATGATGTCATAATGTAACATTCCATTATGATGTCATAATGCAAAATTCCATTATGATGTCATAATGTAACATTTCATTATGATGTCATAATGCAACATTCCATTATGATGTCATAATGTAACATTCTATTATGATGTCATAATGTAACATTCATTTATGATGTCATAATGCAACATTCCATTATGATGTCATAATGCAACATTCCATTATGATGTCATAATGCAACATTCCATTATGATGTCATAATGCAACATTCCATTATGATGTCATAATGCAAAATTCCATTATGATGTCATAATGTAACATTCCATTATGATGCCATAATGCAAAATTCCATTATGATGTCATAATGTAACATTCCATTATGATGTCATAATGAAAAAAATCCATTATGATGTCATAATGCAACATTCCATTATGATGTCATAATGCAACATGCCATTATGATGTCATAATGCAATATTCAATTATGATGTCATAATGCAAAATTCCATTATGATGTCATAATGTAACATTCCATTATGATGCCATAATGCTAAATTCTATTATGATGTCATAATGCAACATTCCATTATGATGTCATAATGTAACATTCTATTATGATGTCATAATGTAACATTCCATTATGATGTCATAATGTAACATTCCATTATGATGTCATAATGCAAAATTCCATTATGATGTCATAATGCAAAATTCCATTATGATGTCATAATGTAACATTCTATTATGATGTCATAATGCAAAATTCCATTATGATGTCATAATGTAACATTCCATAATGATGCCATAATGCAAAATTATATTATGATGTCATAATGCAACATTCCATTATGATGTCATAATGTAACATTCCATTATGATGCCATAATGCAAAAGTCCATTATGATGTCATAATGCAACATTCCATTATGATGCCATAATGCAAAAGTCCATTATGATGTCATAATGTAACATTCCATTATGATGCCATAATGCAAAATTCCATTATGATGTCATAATGCAACATTCCATTATGATGCCATAATGCAAAAGTCCATTATGATGTCATAATGTAACATTCCATAATGATGTCATAATGTAACATTCCATTATGATGCCATAATGCAACATTCCATTATGATGTCATAATGTAACATTCTATTATGATGTCATAATGTAACATTCCATTATGATGCCATAATGCAAAATTCTATTATGATGTCATAATGTAACATTCCATTATGATATCATAATGTAACATTCCATTATGATGTCATAATGCAACATTCAATTATGATGTCATAATGCAAAATTCCATTATGATGTCATAATGCAACATTCCATTATGATGGCATAATGTAACATTCCATTATGATGCCATAATGCAAAATTCTATTATGATGTCATAATGCAAAATTCCATTATGATGTCATAATGTAACATTCCATTATGATGTCATAATGCAAAATTCCATTATGATGTCATAATGTAAAATTCCATTATGATGTCATAATGTAACATTCCATTTTGATGTCATAATGTAAAATTCCATTATGATGTCATAATGTAACATTCCATTATGATGTCATAATGCAAAATTCCATTATGATGTCATAATGCAACATTCCATTATGATGTCATAATGCAACATTCCATTATGATGTCATAATGCAAAATTCCATTATGATGTCATAATGCAAAACTCCATTATGATGTCATAATGCAAAATTCCATTATGATGTCATAATGTAACATTCCATTATGATGCCATAATGCAAAATTCTATTATGATGTCATAATGCAACATTCCATTATGATGTCATAATGTAACATTCCATTATGATGTCATAATGTAACATTCCATTATGATGCCATAATGCAAAATTCCATTATGATGTCATAATGTAAAATTCCATTATGATGTCATAATGCAAAATTCCATTATGATGTCATAATGTAAAATTCCATTATGATGTCATAATGTAACATTCCATTATGATGTCATAATGCAAAATTCCATTATGATGTTATAATGTAACATTCCATAATGATGCCATAATGCAACATTCCATTATGATGTCATAATGCAACATTCCATTATGATGTCATAATGTAACATTCTATTATGATGTCATAATGCAACATTCCATTATGATGTCATAATGTAACATTTCATTATGATGTCATAATGTAACATTCCATTAGGATGTCATAATGCAAAATTCCATTATGATGTCATAATGCAAAATTCCATTATGATGTCATAATGCAAAATTCCATTATGATGTCATAATGTAACATTCCATAATGATGCCATAATGCAAAATTCTATTATGATGTCATAATGCAACATTCCATTATGATGTCATAATGTAACATTCTATTATGATGTCATAATGTAACATTTCATTATGATGTCAGAATGTAACATTCCATTATGATGTCAGAATGCAAAATTCCATAATGATGTCATAATGCAAAATTCCATTATGATGTCTTAATGTAACATTCCATTATGATGCCATAATGCAAAATTCCATTATGATGTCTTAATGTAACATTCCATTATGATGCCATAATGCAAAATTCCATTATGATGTCATAATGCAACATTCCATTATGATGTCATAATGTAACATTCTATTATGATGTCATAATGTTACATTCCATTATGATGTCATAATGCAAAATTCCATTATGATGTCATAATGCAAAATTCCATTATGATGTCATAATGTAACATTCCATTATGATGTCATAATGCAAAATTCCATTATGATGTCATAATGTAACATTCCATTATGATGTCATAATGCAAAATTCCATTATGATGTCATAATGTAACATTCCATTATGATGTCATAATGCAACATTCCAATATGATGTCATAATGCAAAATTCCATTATGATGTCATAATGTAACATTCCATTATGATGTCATAATGCAAAATTCCATTATGATGTCATAATGTAACATTCCATAATGATGCCATAATGCAAAATTATATTATGATGTCATAATGCAACATTCCATTATGATGTCATAATGCAACATTCCATTATGATGCCATAATGCAAAAGTCCATTATGATGTCATAATGTAACATTCCATAATGATGTCATAATGTAACATTCCATTATGATGCCATAATGCAACATTCCATTATGATGTCATAATGTAACATTCTATTATGATGTCATAATGTAACATTCCATTATGATGCCATAATGCAAAATTCTATTATGATGTCATAATGTAACATTCCATTATGATATCATAATGTAACATTCCATTATGATGTCATAATGCAACATTCCATTATGATGTCATAATGCAAAATTCCATTATGATGTCATAATGCAACATTCCATTATGATGGCATAATGTAACATTCCATTATGATGTCATAATGTAACATTCCATTATGATGCCATAATGCAAAATTCCATTATGATGTCATAATGTAAAATTCCATTATGATGTCATAATGCAAAATTCCATTATGATGTCATAATGTAAAATTCCATTATGATGTCATAATGTAACATTCCATTATGATGTCATAATGCAAAATTCCATTATGATGTTATAATGTAACATTCCATAATGATGCCATAATGCAACATTCCATTATGATGTCATAATGCAACATTCCATTATGATGTCATAATGTAACATTCTATTATGATGTCATAATGTAACATTCCATTATGATGTTATAATGCAACATTCCATTATGATGCCATAATGCAAAATTCTATTATGATGTCACAATGCAAAATTCCATTATGACATCATAATGTAACATTCCATTATGATGTCATAATGCAAAATTCCATTATGATGTCATAATGTAAAATTCCATTATGATGTCATAATGTAACATTCCATTATGATGTCATAATGTAAAATTCCATTATGATGTCATAATGTAACATTCCATTATGATGCCATAATGCTAAATTCTATTATGATGTCATAATGCAACATTCCATTATGATGTCATAATGTAACATTCTATTATGATGTCATAATGTAACATTCCATTATGATGTCATAATGTAACATTCCATTATGATGTCATAATGCAAAATTCCATTATGATGTCATAATGCAAAATTCCATTATGATGTCATAATGTAACATTCTATTATGATGTCATAATGCAAAATTCCATTATGATGTCATAATGTAACATTCCATAATGATGCCATAATGCAAAATTATATTATGATGTCATAATGCAACATTCCATTATGATGTCATAATGTAACATTCCATTATGATGCCATAATGCAAAAGTCCATTATGATGTCATAATGCAACATTCCATTATGATGCCATAATGCAAAAGTCCATTATGATGTCATAATGTAACATTCCATTATGATGCCATAATGCAAAATTCCATTATGATGTCATAATGCAACATTCCATTATGATGCCATAATGCAAAAGTCCATTATGATGTCATAATGTAACATTCCATAATGATGTCATAATGTAACATTCCATTATGATGCCATAATGCAACATTCCATTATGATGTCATAATGTAACATTCTATTATGATGTCATAATGTAACATTCCATTATGATGCCATAATGCAAAATTCTATTATGATGTCATAATGTAACATTCCATTATGATATCATAATGTAACATTCCATTATGATGTCATAATGCAACATTCCATTATGATGTCATAATGCAAAATTCCATTATGATGTCATAATGCAACATTCCATTATGATGGCATAATGTAACATTCCATTATGATGCCATAATGCAAAATTCTATTATGATGTCATAATGCAAAATTCCATTATGATGTCATAATGTAACATTCCATTATGATGTCATAATGCAAAATTCCATTATGATGTCATAATGTAAAATTCCATTATGATGTCATAATGTAACATTCCATTTTGATGTCATAATGTAAAATTCCATTATGATGTCATAATGTAACATTCCATTATGATGTCATAATGTAACATTCTATTATGATGTCATAATGTAACATTCCATTATGATGTCATAATGTAACATTCCATTATGATGTCATAATGCAAAATTCAATTATGATGTCATAATGCAACGTTACATTATGATGTCATAATGCAAAATTCCATTTTGATTTCATAATGTAAAATTCCATTATGATGTCATAATGTAACATTCTATTATGATGTCATAATGCAAAATTCCATTATGATGCCATAATGCAAAATTCCATTATGATGTCATAATGTAACATTCCATTATGATTTCATAATGCAAAATTCCATTATGATGTCATAATGTAACATTCCATTATGATGTCATAATGCAACATTCCAATATGATGTCAAAATGCAAAATTCCATTATGATGTCATAATGTAACATTCCATTATGATGCCATAATGCAAAATTCTATTATGATGTCATAATGCAACATTCCATTATGATGTCATAATGTAACATTCCATTATGATGTCATAATGCAAAATTCCATTATGATGTCATAATGTAACATTTCATTATGATGTCATAATGCAACATTCCATTATGATGTCATAATGTAACATTCTATTATGATGTCATAATGTAACATTCATTTATGATGTCATAATGCAACATTCCATTATGATGTCATAATGCAACATTCCATTATGATGTCATAATGCAACATTCCATTATGATGTCATAATGCAACATTCCATTATGATGTCATAATGCAAAATTCCATTATGATGTCATAATGTAACATTCCATTATGATGCCATAATGCAAAATTCCATTATGATGTCATAATGTAACATTCCATTATGATGTCATAATGAAAAAAATCCATTATGATGTCATAATGCAACATTCCATTATGATGTCATAATGCAACATGCCATTATGATGTCATAATGCAATATTCAATTATGATGTCATAATGCAAAATTCCATTATGATGTCATAATGTAACATTCCATTATGATGCCATAATGCTAAATTCTATTATGATGTCATAATGCAACATTCCATTATGATGTCATAATGTAACATTCTATTATGATGTCATAATGTAACATTCCATTATGATGTCATAATGTAACATTCCATTATGATGTCATAATGCAAAATTCCATTATGATGTCATAATGCAAAATTCCATTATGATGTCATAATGTAACATTCTATTATGATGTCATAATGCAAAATTCCATTATGATGTCATAATGTAACATTCCATAATGATGCCATAATGCAAAATTATATTATGATGTCATAATGCAACATTCCATTATGATGTCATAATGTAACATTCCATTATGATGCCATAATGCAAAAGTCCATTATGATGTCATAATGCAACATTCCATTATGATGCCATAATGCAAAAGTCCATTATGATGTCATAATGTAACATTCCATTATGATGCCATAATGCAAAATTCCATTATGATGTCATAATGCAACATTCCATTATGATGCCATAATGCAAAAGTCCATTATGATGTCATAATGTAACATTCCATAATGATGTCATAATGTAACATTCCATTATGATGCCATAATGCAACATTCCATTATGATGTCATAATGTAACATTCTATTATGATGTCATAATGTAACATTCCATTATGATGCCATAATGCAAAATTCTATTATGATGTCATAATGTAACATTCCATTATGATATCATAATGTAACATTCCATTATGATGTCATAATGCAACATTCAATTATGATGTCATAATGCAAAATTCCATTATGATGTCATAATGCAACATTCCATTATGATGGCATAATGTAACATTCCATTATGATGCCATAATGCAAAATTCTATTATGATGTCATAATGCAAAATTCCATTATGATGTCATAATGTAACATTCCATTATGATGTCATAATGCAAAATTCCATTATGATGTCATAATGTAAAATTCCATTATGATGTCATAATGTAACATTCCATTTTGATGTCATAATGTAAAATTCCATTATGATGTCATAATGTAACATTCCATTATGATGTCATAATGCAAAATTCCATTATGATGTCATAATGCAACATTCCATTATGATGTCATAATGCAACATTCCATTATGATGTCATAATGCAAAATTCCATTATGATGTCATAATGCAAAACTCCATTATGATGTCATAATGCAAAATTCCATTATGATGTCATAATGTAACATTCCATTATGATGCCATAATGCAAAATTCTATTATGATGTCATAATGCAACATTCCATTATGATGTCATAATGTAACATTCCATTATGATGTCATAATGTAACATTCCATTATGATGCCATAATGCAAAATTCCATTATGATGTCATAATGTAAAATTCCATTATGATGTCATAATGCAAAATTCCATTATGATGTCATAATGTAAAATTCCATTATGATGTCATAATGTAACATTCCATTATGATGTCATAATGCAAAATTCCATTATGATGTTATAATGTAACATTCCATAATGATGCCATAATGCAACATTCCATTATGATGTCATAATGCAACATTCCATTATGATGTCATAATGTAACATTCTATTATGATGTCATAATGTAACATTCCATTATGATGTTATAATGCAACATTCCATTATGATGCCATAATGCAAAATTCTATTATGATGTCACAATGCAAAATTCCATTATGACATCATAATGTAACATTCCATTATGATGTCATAATGCAAAATTCCATTATGATGTCTAAATGTAAAATTCCATTATGATGTCATAATGTAACATTCCATTATGATGTCATAATGTAAAATTCCATTATGATGTCATAATGTAACATTCCATTATGATGTCATAATGCAAAATTCCATTTTGATGTCATAATGCAACATTCCATTTTGATGTCATAATGCAAAATTCCATTATGATGTCATAATGTAAAATTCCATTATGATGTCATAATGTAACATTCCATTATGATGTCATAATGTAAAATTCCATTATGATGTCATAATGTAACATTCCATTATGATGTCATAATGAAAAAAATCCATTATGATGTCATAATGCAACATTCCATTATGATGTCATAATGCAACATGCCATTATGATGTCATAATGCAATATTCAATTATGATGTCATAATGCAAAATTCCATTATGATGTCATAATGTAACATTCCATTATGATGCCATAATGCTAAATTCTATTATGATGTCATAATGCAACATTCCATTATGATGTCATAATGTAACATTCTATTATGATGTCATAATGTAACATTCCATTATGATGTCATAATGTAACATTCCATTATGATGTCATAATGCAAAATTCCATTATGATGTCATAATGCAAAATTCCATTATGATGTCATAATGTAACATTCTATTATGATGTCATAATGCAAAATTCCATTATGATGTCATAATGTAACATTCCATAATGATGCCATAATGCAAAATTATATTATGATGTCATAATGCAACATTCCATTATGATGTCATAATGTAACATTCCATTATGATGTCATAATGTAACATTCCATTATGATGTCATAATGCAAAATTCCATTATGATGTCATAATGCAACATTCCATTATTATGTCATAATGCAAAATTCCATTATGATGTCATAATGTAACATTCCATAATGATGCCATAATGCAACATTCCATTATGATGTCATAATGCAACATTCCATTATGATGTCATAATGTAACATTCCATTATGATGTCATAATGCAACATTCCATTATGATGTCATAATGCAAAATTCCATTATGATGTCATAATGCAACATTCCATTATGATGTCATAATGTTACATTCCATTATGATGTCATAACGCAACATTCCATTATGATGTCATAATGCAAAATTCCATTGTGATGTCATAATGTAACATTCCATTATGATGTCATAATGCAACATTCCATTATGATGTCATAATGCAACATTCCATTATGATGTCATAATGTAACATTCCATTATGATGTCATAATGTAACATTCCATTATGATGTCATAATGTAACATTCCATAATGATGCCATAATGCAACATGCCATTATGATGTCATAATGCAACATTCCATTATGATGTCATAATGTAACATTCTATTATGATGTCATAATGTAACATTCCATTATGATGTCATAATGTAACATTCCATTATGATGCCATAATGCAAAATTCCATTATGATGTCATAATGCAAAATTCCATTATGATGTCATAATGTAACATTCCATTATGATGCCATAATGCAAAATTCTATTATGATGTCATAATGCAACATTCCATTATGATGTCATAATGCAAAATTCCATTATGATGTCATAATGCAAAATTCCATTATGATGTCATAATGTAACATTCTATTATGATGCCATAATGCAAAATTCTATTATGATGTCATAATGCAACATTCCATTATGATGTCAAAATGTAACATTCTATTATGATGTCATAATGTAACATTCCATTATGATGTCATAATGTAACATTCCATTATGATGTCATAATGTAACATTCCATTATGATGTCATAATGCAAAATTCCATTATGATGTCATAATGTAAAATTCCATTATGATGTCATAATGTAACATTCCATTATGATGTCATAATGTAAAATTCCATTATGATGTCATAATGTAACATTCCATTATGATGTCATAATGCAACATTCCATTATGATGTCATAATGTAACATTCCATAATGATGCCATAATGCAAAATTCTATTATGATGTCATAATGCAACATTCCATTATGATGTCATAATGTAACATTCTATTATGATGTCATAATGTAACATTCAATTATGATGTCATAATGTAACATTCCATTATGATGTCATAATGTAACATTCCATTATGATGTCATAATGCAAAATTCCATTATGATGTCATAATGTAACATTTCATTATGATGTCATAATGCAACATTCCATTATGATGTCATAATGTAACATTCTATTATGATGTCATAATGTAACATTCCATTATGATATCATAACGTAACATTCCATTATGATGTCATAATGCAAAATTCCATTATGATGTCATAATGTAAAATTCCATTATGATGTCATAATGTAACATTCCATTATGATGTCATAATGCAACATTCCATTATGATGTCATAATGCAACATTCCATTATGATGTCATAATGCAAAATTCTATTATGATGTCATAATGCAAAATTCCATTATGATGTCATAATGTAACATTCCATTATGATGCCATAATGCAAAATTCTATTATGATGTCATAATGCAAAATTCCATTATGATGTCATAATGTAACATTCAATATGATGTCATAATGCAAAATTCAATTATGATGTCATAATGCAACATTCCATTATGATGTCATAATGCGAAATTCCATTATGATGTCATAATGCAAAATTCCATTGTGATGTCATAATGTAACATTCCATTATGATGCCATAATGCAATGTTCTATTATGATGTCATAATGCAACATTCCATTATGATGTCACAATGCAACATTCCATTATGATGTCATAATGCAACATTCCATTATGATGTCATAATGTAACATTCCATAATGATGCCATAATGCAACATTCCATTATGATGTCATAATGCAAAATTCCATTATGATGTCATAATGCAACATTCCATTATGATGTCATAATGCAAAATTCAATTTTGATGTCATAATGTAAAATTCCATTATGATGTCATAATGTAACATTCTATTATGATGTCATAATGTAACATTCAATATGATGTCATAATGCAAAATTCAATTATGATGTCACAATGCAACATTCCATTATGATGTCATAATGCAAAATTCCATTATGATGTCATAATGCAACATTCCATTATGATGTCATAATGCAAAATTCCATTATGATGTCATAATGCAAAATTCCATTATGATGTCATAATGTAACATTCCATTATGATGTCATAATGCAAAATTCCATTATGATGTCATAATGCAACATTCCATTATGATGTCATAATGCAAAATTCCATTATGATGTCATAATGTAACATTCCATAATGATGCCATAATGCAACATTCCATTATGATGTCATAATGCAACATTCCATTATGATGTCATAATGTAACATTCCATTATGATGTCATAATGCAACATTCCATTATGATGTCATAATGCAAAATTCCATTATGATGTCATAATGCAACATTCCATTATGATGTCATAATGTAACATTCCATTATGATGTCATAATGCAACATTCCATTATGATGTCATAATGCAAAATTCCATCGTGATGTCATAATGTAACATTCCATTATGATGTCATAATGCAACATTCCATTATGATGTCATAATGCAACATTCCATTATGATGTCATAATGTAACATTCCATTATGATGTCATAATGTAACATTCCATTATGATGTCATGATGTAACATTCCATAATGATGCCATAATGCAACATGCCATTATGATGTCATAATGCAACATTCCATTATGATGTCATAATGTAACATTCTATTATGATGTCATAATGTAACATTCCATTATGATGTCATAATGTAACATTCCATTATGATGCCATAATGCAAAATTCCATTATGATGTCATAATGCAAAATTCCATTATGATGTCATAATGTAACATTCCATTATGATGCCATAATGCAAAATTCTATTATGATGTCATAATGCAACATTCCATTATGATGTCATAATGCAAAATTCCATTATGATGTCATAATGCAAAATTCCATTATGATGTCATAATGTAACATTCTATTATGATGCCATAATGCAAAATTCTATTATGATGTCATAATGCAACATTCCATTATGATGTCAAAATGTAACATTCTATTATGATGTCATAATGTAACATTCCATTATGATGTCATAATGTAACATTCCATTATGATGTCATAATGTAACATTCCATTATGATGTCATAATGCAAAATTCCATTATGATGTCATAATGTAAAATTCCATTATGATGTCATAATATAACATTCCATTATGATGTCATAATGTAAAATTCCATTATGATGTCATAATGTAACATTCCATTATGATGTCATAATGCAACATTCCATTATGATGTCATAATGTAACATTCCATAATGATGCCATAATGCAAAATTCTATTATGATGTTATAATGCAACATTCCATTATGATGTCATAATGTAACATTCTATTATGATGTCATAATGTAACATTCAATTATGATGTCATAATGTAACATTCCATTATGATGTCATAATGCAAAATTCCATTATGATGTCATAATGCAAAATTCCATTATGATGTCATAATGTAACATTCCATTATGATGTCATAATGCAAAATTCCATTATGATGTCATAATGTAACATTCCATTATGATGTCATAATGCAACATTCCAATATGATGTCATAATGCAAAATTCCATTATGATGTCATAATGTAACATTCCATTATGATGCCATAATGCAAAATTCTATTATGATGTCATAATGCAACATTCCATTATGATGTCATAATGTAACATTCCATTATGATGTCATAATGCAAAATTCCATTATGATGTCATAATGTAACATTTCATTATGATGCCATAATGCAAAATTCTATTATGATGTCATAATGCAACATTCCATTATGATGTCATAATGTAACATTCCATTATGATGTCATAATGCAACATTCCATTATGATGTCATAATGTAACATTCTATTATGATGTCATAATGTAACATTCCATTATGATATCATAATGTAACATTCCATTATGATGTCATAATGCAAAATTCCATTATGATGTCATAATGTAAAATTCCATTATGATGTCATAATGTAACATTCCATTATGATGTCATAATGCAACATTCCATTATGATGTCATAATGCAACATTCCATTATGATGTCATAATGCAAAATTCCATTATGATGTCATAATGTAACATTCCATAATGATGCCATAATGCAAAATTCCATTATGATGTCATAATGTAACATTCCATTATGATGTCATAATGAAAAAATTCCATTATGATGTCATAATGTAACATTCCATTATGATGTCATAATGCAACATTCCATTATGATGTCATAATGCAACATTCCATTATGATGTCATAATGCAAAATTCCATTATGATGTCATAATGTAACATTCCATTATGATGTCATAATGTAACATTCTATTATGATGTCATAATGTAACATTCCATTATGATGTCATAATGTAACATTCCATTATGATGTCATAATGCAAAATTCCATTATGATGTCATAATGCAAAATTCCATTATGATGTCATAATGTAACATTCTATTATGATGTCATAATGCAAAATTCCATTATGATGTCATAATGTAACATTCCATAATGATGCCATAATGCAAAATTATATTATGATGTCATAATGCAACATTCCATTATGATGTCATAATGTAACATTCCATTATGATGTCATAATGCAAAATTCCATTATGATGTCATAATGGAACATTCCATTATGATGCCATAATGCAAAAGTCCATTATGATGTCATAATGTAACATTCCATAATGATGTCATAATGTAACATTCCATTATGATGCCATAATGCAACATTCCATTATGATGTCATAATGTAACATTCTATTATGATGTCATATGGTAACATTCCATTATGATGCCATAATGCAAAATTCTATTATGATGTCATAATGCAAAATTCCATTATGATGTCATAATGTAACATTCCATTATGATGCCATAATGCAAAATTCTATTATGATGTCATAATGTAACATTCAATATGATGTCATAATGCAAAATTCAATTATGATGTCATAATGCAACATTCCATTATGATGTCATAATGCAAAATTCCATTATGATGTCATAATGCAAAATTCCATTGTGATGTCATAATGTAACATTCCATTATGATGCCATAATGCAATGTTCTATTATGATGTCATAATGCAACATTCCATTATGATGTCACAATGCAACATTCCATTATGATGTCATAATGCAACATTCCATTAGGATGTCATAATGTAACATTCCATAATGATGCCATAATGCAACATTCCATTATGATGTCATAATGCAAAATTCCATTATGATGTCATAATGCAACATTCCATTATGATGTCATAATGCAAAATTCAATTTTGATGTCATAATGTAAAATTCCATTATGATGTCATAATGTAACATTCTATTATGATATCATAATGTAACATTCAATATGATGTCATAATGCAAAATTCAATTATGATGTCATAATGCAACATTCCATTATGATGTCATAATGCAAAATTCCATTATGATGTCATAATGCAAAATTCAATTATGATGTCATAATGTAAAATTCCATTATGATGTCATAATGTAACATTCCATTATGATGTCATAATGTAACATTCCATTATGATGTCATAATGCAAAATTCCATTATGATGTCATAATGCAACATTCCATTATTATGTCATAATGCAAAATTCCATTATGATGTCATAATGTAACATTCCATAATGATGCCATAATGCAACATTCCATTATGATGTCATAATGCAACATTCCATTATGATGTCATAATGTAACATTCCATTATGATGTCATAATGCAACATTCCATTATGATGTCATAATGCAAAATTCCATTGTGATGTCATAATGTAACATTCCATTATGATGTCATAATGCAACATTCCATTATGATGTCATAATGCAACATTCCATTATGATGTCATAATGTAACATTCCATTATGATGTCATAATGTAACATTCCATTATGATGTCATAATGTAACATTCCATAATGATGCCATAATGCAACATTCCATTATGATGTCATAATGCAACATTCCATTATGATGTCATAATGCAACATTCCATTATGATGTCATAATGTAACATTCTATTATGATGTCATAATGTAACATTCCATTATGATGTCATAATGTAACATTCCATTATGATGCCATAATGCAAAATTCCATTATGATGTCATAATGCAAAATTCCATTATGATGTCATAATGTAACATTCCATTATGATGCCATAATGCAAAATTCTATTATGATGTCATAATGCAACATTCCATTATGATGTCATAATGCAAAATTCCATTATGATGTCATAATGTAACATTCTATTATGATGCCATAATGCAAAATTCTATTATGATGTCATAATGCAACATTCCATTATGATGTCATAATGTAACATTCTATTATGATGTCATAATGTAACATTCAATTATGATGTCATAATGTAACATTCCATTATGATGTCATAATGTAACATTCCATTATGATGTCATAATGTAACATTCCATTATGATGTCATAATGCAAAATTCCATTATGATGTCATAATGTAAAATTCCATTATGATGTCATAATGTAACATTCCATTATGATGTCATAATGTAAAATTCCATTATGATGTCATAATGTAACATTCCATTATGATGTCATAATGCAACATTCCATTATGATGTCATAATGTAACATTCCATAATGATGCCATAATGCAAAATTCCATTATGATGTCATAATGCAACATTCCATTATGATGTCATAATGTAACATTCTATTATGATGTCATAATGTAACATTCCATTATGATGTCATAATGCAAAATTCCATTATGATGTCATAATGCAAAATTCCATTTTGATGTCATAATGTAAAATTCCATTATGATGTCATAATGTAACATTCCATTATGATGTCATAATGTAGCATTCTATTATGATGTCATAATGCAACATTCCATTATGATGTCATAATGTAGCATTCTATTATGATGTCATAATGCAACATTCCATTATGATGTCATAATGTAACATTCTATTATGATGTCATAATGTAACATTCCATTATGATGTCATAATGTAACATTCCATTATGATGTCATAATGCAAAATTCCATTTTGATGTCATAATGCAAAATTCAAATTCCATTATGATGTCATAATGTAAAATTCCATTATGATGTCATAATGTAACATTCCATTATGATGTCATAATGTAAAATTCCATTATGATGTCATAATGTAACATTCCATTATGATGTCATAATGCAACATTCCATTATGATGTCATAATGCAACATTCCATTATGATGTCATAATGTAACATTCCATAATGATGTCATAATGCAAAATTCTATTATGATGTCATAATGCAACATTCCATTATGATGTCATAATGTAACATTCTATTATGATGTCATAATGTAACATTCCATTATGATGTCATAATGTAACATTCCATTATGATGTCATAATGCAAAATTCCATTATGATGTCATAATGTAACATTCCATTATGATGTCATAATGCAAAATTCCATTATGATGTCATAATGCAAAATTCCATTATGATGTCATAATGTAACATTCCATTATGATGCCATAATGCAAAATTATATTATGATGTCATAATGCAACATTCCATTATGATGTCATAATGTAACATTCTATTATGATGTCATAATGTAACATTCCATTATGATGTCATAATGCAAAATTCCATTATGATGTCATAATGTAACATTCCATTATGATGTCATAATGCAACATTCCATTATGATGTCATAATGCAAAATTCCATTATGATGTCATAATGTAACATTCCATTATGATGCCATAATGCAAAATTCTATTATGATGTCATAATGCAACATTCCATTATGATGTCCTAATGTAACATTCTATTATGATGTCATAATGCAAAATTCCATTATGATGTCATAATGCAAAATTCCATTGTGATGTCATAATGCAAAATTCCATTATGATGTCATAATGCAAAATTTCATTGTGATGTCATAATGTAACATTCCATTATGATGCCATAATGCAAAATTCTATTATGATGTCATAATGCAACATTCCATTATGATGTCATAATGTAACATTTCATTATGATGTCATAATGTAACATTCCATTAGGATGTCATAATGCAAAATTCCATTATGATGTCATAATGCAAAATTCCATTATGATGTCATAATGCAAAATTCCATTATGATGTCATAATGTAACATTCCATAATGATGCCATAATGCAAAATTCTATTATGATGTCATAATGCAACATTCCATTATGATGTCATAATGTAACATTCTATTATGATGTCATAATGTAACATTTCATTATGATGTCATAATGTAACATTCCATTATGATGTCATAATGCAAAATTCCATAATGATGTCATAATGCAAAATTCCATTATGATGTCTTAATGTAACATTCCATTATGATGCCATAATGCAAAATTCCATTATGATGTCATAATGCAACATTCCATTATGATGTCATAATGTAAAATTCTATTATGATGTCATAATGTAACATTCCATTATGATGTCATAATGCAAAATTCCATTATGATGTCATAATGCAAAATTCCATTATGATGTCATAATGTAACATTCCATTATGATGTCATAATGCAAAATTCCATTATGATGTCATAATGTAACATTCCATTATGATGTCATAATGCAACATTCCAATATGATGTCATAATGCAAAATTCCATTATGATGTCATAATGTAACATTCCATTATGATGTCATAATGCAAAATTCCATTATGATGTCATAATGTAACATTCCATAATGATGCCATAATGCAAAATTATATTATGATGTCATAATGCAACATTCCATTATGATGTCATAATGTAACATTCCATTATGATGTCATAATGCAACATTCCATTATGATGTCATAATGCAAAATTCCATTATGATGTCATAATGCAAAATTCCATTATGATGTCATAATGTAACATTCCATTATGATGTCATAATGCAAAATTCCATTATGATGTCATAATGTAACATTCCATTATGATGTCATAATGCAACATTCCAATATGATGTCATAATGCAAAATTCCATTATGATGTCATAATGTAACATTCCATTATGATGTCATAATGCAAAATTCCATTATGATGTCATAATGTAACATTCCATAATGATGCCATAATGCAAAATTATATTATGATGTCATAATGCAACATTCCATTATGATGTCATAATGTAACATTCCATTATGATGTCATAATGCAACATTCCATTATGATGCCATAATGCAAAAGTCCATTATGATGTCATAATGTAACATTCCATAATGATGTCATAATGTAACATTCCATTATGATGCCATAATGCAACATTCCATTATGATGTCATAATGTAACATTCTATTATGATGTCATAATGTAACATTCCATTATGATGCCATAATGCAAAATTCTATTATGATGTCATAATGCAAAATTCCATTATGATGTCATAATGTAACATTCAATATGATATCAAAATGCAAAATTCAATTATGATGTCATAATGCAACATTCCATTATGATGTCATAATGCAAAATTCCATTATGATGTCATAATGCAACATTCCATTATGATGTCAGAATGTAACATTCCATTATGATGCCATAATGCAAAATTCTATTATGATGTCATAATGCAAAATTCCATTATGATGTCATAATGTAACATTCCATTATGATGTCATAATGCAAAATTCCATTATGATGTCATAATGTAAAATTCCATTATGATGTCATAATGTAACATTCCATTATGATGTCATAATGTAAAATTCCATTATGATGTCTGAATGTAACATTCCATTATGATGTCATAATGCAAAATTCCATTATGATGTCATAATGCAACATTCCATTATGATGTCATAATGCAAAATTCCATTATGATGTCATAATGTAACATTCCATAATGATGCCATAATGCAAAATTCTATTATGATGTCATAATGCAACATTCCATTATGATGTCATAATGTAACATTCCATAATGATGCCATAATGCAACATTCCATTATGATGTCATAATGTAACATTCTATTATGATGTCATAATGCAAAATTCCATTATGATGTCATAATGCAAAATTCCATTGTGATGTCATAATGCAAAATTCCATTATGATGTCATAATGCAAAATTCCATTGTGATGTCATAATGTAACATTCCATTATGATGCCATAATGCAAAATTCTATTATGATGTCATAATGCAACATTCCATTATGATGTCATAATGTAACATTCCATTATGATGTCATAATGTAACATTCCATTAGGATGTCATAATGCAAAATTCGATTATGATGTCATAATGCAAAATTCCATTATGATGTCATAATGCAACATTCCATAATGATGCCATAATGCAAAATTCTATTATGATGTCATAATGCAACATTCCATTATGATGTCATAATGTAACATTCTATTATGATGTCATAATGTAACATTTCATTATGATGTTATAATGTAACATTCCATTATGATGTCATAATGCAAAATTCCATAATGATGTCATAATGCAAAATTCCATTATGATGTCATAATGTAACATTCCATTATGATGCCATAATGCAAAATTCCATTATGATGTCATAATGCAACATTCCATTATGATGTCATAATGTAACATTCTATTATGATGTCATAATGTAACATTCCATTATGATGTCATAATGTAACATTCCATTATGATGTCATAATGTAACATTCCATTATGATGCCATAATGCAAAATTCTATTATGATGTCATAATGCAACATTCCATTATGATGTCATAATGCAAAATTCCATTATGATGTCATAATGCAAAATTCCATTATGATGTCATAATGTAACATTCTATTATGATGCCATAATGCAAAATTCTATTATGATGTCATAATGCAACATTCCATTATGATGTCATAATGTAACATTCTATTATGATGTCATAATGTAACATTCCATTATGATGTCATAATGTAACATTCCATTATGATGTCATAATGTAACATTCCATTATGATGTCATAATGCAAAATTCCATTATGATGTCATAATGTAAAATTCCATTATGATGTCATAATGTAACATTCCATTATGATGTCATAATGCAAAATTCCATTATGATGTCATAATGTAACATTCCATTATGATGTCATAATGCAACATTCCATTATGATGTCATAATGTAACATTCCATAATGATGCCATAATGCAAAATTCTATTATGATGTCATAATGCAACATTCCATTATGATGTCATAATGTAACATTCTATTATGATGTCATAATGTAACATTCAATTATGATGTCATAATATAACATTCCATTATGATGTCATAATGCAAAATTCCATTATGATGTCATAATGCAAAATTCCATTTTGATGTCATAATGTAAAATTCCATTATGATGTCATAATGTAACATTCCATTATGATGTCATAATGTAGCATTCTATTATGATGTCATAATGCAACATTCCATTATGATGTCATAATGTAGCATTCTATTATGATGTCATAATGCAACATTCCATTATGATGTCATAATGTAACATTCTATTATGATGTCATAATGTAACATTCCATTATGATGTCATAATGTAACATTCCATTATGATGTCATAATGCAAAATTCCATTTTGATGTCATAATGCAAAATTCAAATTCCATTATGATGTCATAATGTAAAATTCCATTATGATGTCATAATGTAACATTCCATTATGATGTCATAATGTAAAATTCCATTATGATGTCATAATGTAACATTCCATTATGATGTCATAATGCAACATTCCATTATGATGTCATAATGCAACATTCCATTATGATGTCATAATGTAACATTCCATAATGATGCCATAATGCAAAATTCTATTATGATGTCATAATGCAACATTCCATTATGATGTCATAATGTAACATTCTATTATGATGTCATAATGTAACATTCCATTATGATGTCATAATGTAACATTCCATTATGATGTCATAATGCAAAATTCCATTATGATGTCATAATGTAACATTCCATTATGATGTCATAATGCAAAATTCCATTATGATGTCATAATGCAAAATTCCATTATGATGTCATAATGTAACATTCCATTATGATGCCATAATGCAAAATTATATTATGATGTCATAATGCAACATTCCATTATGATGTCATAATGGAACATTCTATTATGATGTCATAATGTAACATTCCATTATGATGTCATAATGCAAAATTCCATTATGATGTCATAATGTAACATTCCATTATGATGTCATAATGCAACATTCCATTATGATGTCATAATGCAAAATTCCATTATGATGTCATAATGTATCATTCCATTATGATGCCATAATGCAAAATTCTATTATGATGTCATAATGCAACATTCCATTATGATGTCCTAATGTAACATTCTATTATGATGTCATAATGCAAAATTCCATTATGATGTCATAATGCAAAATTCCATTGTGATGTCATAATGCAAAATTCCATTATGATGTCATAATGCAAAATTTCATTGTGATGTCATAATGTAACATTCCATTATGATGCCATAATGCAAAATTCTATTATGATGTCATAATGCAACATTCCATTATGATGTCATAATGTAACATTTCATTATGATGTCATAATGTAACATTCCATTAGGATGTCATAATGCAAAATTCCATTATGATGTCATAATGCAAAATTCCATTATGATGTCATAATGCAAAATTCCATTATGATGTCATAATGTAACATTCCATAATGATGCCATAATGCAAAATTCTATTATGATGTCATAATGCAACATTCCATTATGATGTCATAATGTAACATTCTATTATGATGTCATAATGTAACATTTCATTATGATGTCAGAATGTAACATTCCATTATGATGTCATAATGCTAAATTCCATAATGATGTCATAATGCAAAATTCCATTATGATGTCTTAATGTAACATTCCATTATGATGCCATAATGCAAAATTCCATTATGATGTCTTAATGTAACATTCCATTATGATGCCATAATGCAAAATTCCATTATGATGTCATAATGCAACATTCCATTATGATGTCATAATGTAACATTCTATTATGATGTCATAATGTTACATTCCATTATGATGTCATAATGCAAAATTCCATTATGATGTCATAATGCAAAATTCCATTATGATGTCATAATGTAACATTCCATTATGATGTCATAATGCAAAATTCCATTATGATGTCATAATGTAACATTCCATTATGATGTCATAATGCAAAATTCCATTATGATGTCATAATGTAACATTCCATTATGATGTCATAATGCAACATTCCAATATGATGTCATAATGCAAAATTCCATTATGATGTCATAATGTAACATTCCATTATGATGTCATAATGCAAAATTCCATTATGATGTCATAATGTAACATTCCATAATGATGCCATAATGCAAAATTATATTATGATGTCATAATGCAACATTCCATTATGATGTCATAATGCAACATTCCATTATGATGCCATAATGCAAAAGTCCATTATGATGTCATAATGTAACATTCCATAATGATGTCATAATGTAACATTCCATTATGATGCCATAATGCAACATTCCATTATGATGTCATAATGTAACATTCTATTATGATGTCATAATGTAACATTCCATTATGATGCCATAATGCAAAATTCTATTATGATGTCATAATGTAACATTCCATTATGATATCATAATGTAACATTCCATTATGATGTCATAATGCAACATTCCATTATGATGTCATAATGCAAAATTCCATTATGATGTCATAATGCAACATTCCATTATGATGGCATAATGTAACATTCCATTATGATGTCATAATGTAACATTCCATTATGATGCCATAATGCAAAATTCCATTATGATGTCATAATGTAAAATTCCATTATGATGTCATAATGCAAAATTCCATTATGATGTCATAATGTAAAATTCCATTATGATGTCATAATGTAACATTCCATTATGATGTCATAATGCAAAATTCCATTATGATGTTATAATGTAACATTCCATAATGATGCCATAATGCAACATTCCATTATGATGTCATAATGCAACATTCCATTATGATGTCATAATGTAACATTCTATTATGATGTCATAATGTAACATTCCATTATGATGTTATAATGCAACATTCCATTATGATGCCATAATGCAAAATTCTATTATGATGTCACAATGCAAAATTCCATTATGACATCATAATGTAACATTCCATTATGATGTCATAATGCAAAATTCCATTATGATGTCATAATGTAAAATTCCATTATGATGTCATAATGTAACATTCCATTATGATGTCATAATGTAAAATTCCATTATGATGTCATAATGTAACATTCCATTATGATGCCATAATGCTAAATTCTATTATGATGTCATAATGCAACATTCCATTATGATGTCATAATGTAACATTCTATTATGATGTCATAATGTAACATTCCATTATGATGTCATAATGTAACATTCCATTATGATGTCATAATGCAAAATTCCATTATGATGTCATAATGCAAAATTCCATTATGATGTCATAATGTAACATTCTATTATGATGTCATAATGCAAAATTCCATTATGATGTCATAATGTAACATTCCATAATGATGCCATAATGCAAAATTATATTATGATGTCATAATGCAACATTCCATTATGATGTCATAATGTAACATTCCATTATGATGCCATAATGCAAAAGTCCATTATGATGTCATAATGCAACATTCCATTATGATGCCATAATGCAAAAGTCCATTATGATGTCATAATGTAACATTCCATTATGATGCCATAATGCAAAATTCCATTATGATGTCATAATGCAACATTCCATTATGATGCCATAATGCAAAAGTCCATTATGATGTCATAATGTAACATTCCATAATGATGTCATAATGTAACATTCCATTATGATGCCATAATGCAACATTCCATTATGATGTCATAATGTAACATTCTATTATGATGTCATAATGTAACATTCCATTATGATGCCATAATGCAAAATTCTATTATGATGTCATAATGTAACATTCCATTATGATATCATAATGTAACATTCCATTATGATGTCATAATGCAACATTCCATTATGATGTCATAATGCAAAATTCCATTATGATGTCATAATGCAACATTCCATTATGATGGCATAATGTAACATTCCATTATGATGCCATAATGCAAAATTCTATTATGATGTCATAATGCAAAATTCCATTATGATGTCATAATGTAACATTCCATTATGATGTCATAATGCAAAATTCCATTATGATGTCATAATGTAAAATTCCATTATGATGTCATAATGTAACATTCCATTTTGATGTCATAATGTAAAATTCCATTATGATGTCATAATGTAACATTCCATTATGATGTCATAATGTAACATTCTATTATGATGTCATAATGTAACATTCCATTATGATGTCATAATGTAACATTCCATTATGATGTCATAATGCAAAATTCAATTATGATGTCATAATGCAACGTTACATTATGATGTCATAATGCAAAATTCCATTTTGATTTCATAATGTAAAATTCCATTATGATGTCATAATGTAACATTCTATTATGATGTCATAATGCAAAATTCCATTATGATGCCATAATGCAAAATTCCATTATGATGTCATAATGTAACATTCCATTATGATTTCATAATGCAAAATTCCATTATGATGTCATAATGTAACATTCCATTATGATGTCATAATGCAACATTCCAATATGATGTCAAAATGCAAAATTCCATTATGATGTCATAATGTAACATTCCATTATGATGCCATAATGCAAAATTCTATTATGATGTCATAATGCAACATTCCATTATGATGTCATAATGTAACATTCCATTATGATGTCATAATGCAAAATTCCATTATGATGTCATAATGTAACATTTCATTATGATGTCATAATGCAACATTCCATTATGATGTCATAATGTAACATTCTATTATGATGTCATAATGTAACATTCATTTATGATGTCATAATGCAACATTCCATTATGATGTCATAATGCAACATTCCATTATGATGTCATAATGCAACATTCCATTATGATGTCATAATGCAACATTCCATTATGATGTCATAATGCAAAATTCCATTATGATGTCATAATGTAACATTCCATTATGATGCCATAATGCAAAATTCCATTATGATGTCATAATGTAACATTCCATTATGATGTCATAATGAAAAAAATCCATTATGATGTCATAATGCAACATTCCATTATGATGTCATAATGCAACATGCCATTATGATGTCATAATGCAATATTCAATTATGATGTCATAATGCAAAATTCCATTATGATGTCATAATGTAACATTCCATTATGATGCCATAATGCTAAATTCTATTATGATGTCATAATGCAACATTCCATTATGATGTCATAATGTAACATTCTATTATGATGTCATAATGTAACATTCCATTATGATGTCATAATGTAACATTCCATTATGATGTCATAATGCAAAATTCCATTATGATGTCATAATGCAAAATTCCATTATGATGTCATAATGTAACATTCTATTATGATGTCATAATGCAAAATTCCATTATGATGTCATAATGTAACATTCCATAATGATGCCATAATGCAAAATTATATTATGATGTCATAATGCAACATTCCATTATGATGTCATAATGTAACATTCCATTATGATGCCATAATGCAAAAGTCCATTATGATGTCATAATGCAACATTCCATTATGATGCCATAATGCAAAAGTCCATTATGATGTCATAATGTAACATTCCATTATGATGCCATAATGCAAAATTCCATTATGATGTCATAATGCAACATTCCATTATGATGCCATAATGCAAAAGTCCATTATGATGTCATAATGTAACATTCCATAATGATGTCATAATGTAACATTCCATTATGATGCCATAATGCAACATTCCATTATGATGTCATAATGTAACATTCTATTATGATGTCATAATGTAACATTCCATTATGATGCCATAATGCAAAATTCTATTATGATGTCATAATGTAACATTCCATTATGATATCATAATGTAACATTCCATTATGATGTCATAATGCAACATTCAATTATGATGTCATAATGCAAAATTCCATTATGATGTCATAATGCAACATTCCATTATGATGGCATAATGTAACATTCCATTATGATGCCATAATGCAAAATTCTATTATGATGTCATAATGCAAAATTCCATTATGATGTCATAATGTAACATTCCATTATGATGTCATAATGCAAAATTCCATTATGATGTCATAATGTAAAATTCCATTATGATGTCATAATGTAACATTCCATTTTGATGTCATAATGTAAAATTCCATTATGATGTCATAATGTAACATTCCATTATGATGTCATAATGCAAAATTCCATTATGATGTCATAATGCAACATTCCATTATGATGTCATAATGCAACATTCCATTATGATGTCATAATGCAAAATTCCATTATGATGTCATAATGCAAAACTCCATTATGATGTCATAATGCAAAATTCCATTATGATGTCATAATGTAACATTCCATTATGATGCCATAATGCAAAATTCTATTATGATGTCATAATGCAACATTCCATTATGATGTCATAATGTAACATTCCATTATGATGTCATAATGTAACATTCCATTATGATGCCATAATGCAAAATTCCATTATGATGTCATAATGTAAAATTCCATTATGATGTCATAATGCAAAATTCCATTATGATGTCATAATGTAAAATTCCATTATGATGTCATAATGTAACATTCCATTATGATGTCATAATGCAAAATTCCATTATGATGTTATAATGTAACATTCCATAATGATGCCATAATGCAACATTCCATTATGATGTCATAATGCAACATTCCATTATGATGTCATAATGTAACATTCTATTATGATGTCATAATGTAACATTCCATTATGATGTTATAATGCAACATTCCATTATGATGCCATAATGCAAAATTCTATTATGATGTCACAATGCAAAATTCCATTATGACATCATAATGTAACATTCCATTATGATGTCATAATGCAAAATTCCATTATGATGTCTAAATGTAAAATTCCATTATGATGTCATAATGTAACATTCCATTATGATGTCATAATGTAAAATTCCATTATGATGTCATAATGTAACATTCCATTATGATGTCATAATGCAAAATTCCATTTTGATGTCATAATGCAACATTCCATTTTGATGTCATAATGCAAAATTCCATTATGATGTCATAATGTAAAATTCCATTATGATGTCATAATGTAACATTCCATTATGATGTCATAATGTAAAATTCCATTATGATGTCATAATGTAACATTCCATTATGATGTCATAATGAAAAAAATCCATTATGATGTCATAATGCAACATTCCATTATGATGTCATAATGCAACATGCCATTATGATGTCATAATGCAATATTCAATTATGATGTCATAATGCAAAATTCCATTATGATGTCATAATGTAACATTCCATTATGATGCCATAATGCTAAATTCTATTATGATGTCATAATGCAACATTCCATTATGATGTCATAATGTAACATTCTATTATGATGTCATAATGTAACATTCCATTATGATGTCATAATGTAACATTCCATTATGATGTCATAATGCAAAATTCCATTATGATGTCATAATGCAAAATTCCATTATGATGTCATAATGTAACATTCTATTATGATGTCATAATGCAAAATTCCATTATGATGTCATAATGTAACATTCCATAATGATGCCATAATGCAAAATTATATTATGATGTCATAATGCAACATTCCATTATGATGTCATAATGTAACATTCCATTATGATGTCATAATGTAACATTCCATTATGATGTCATAATGCAAAATTCCATTATGATGTCATAATGCAACATTCCATTATTATGTCATAATGCAAAATTCCATTATGATGTCATAATGTAACATTCCATAATGATGCCATAATGCAACATTCCATTATGATGTCATAATGCAACATTCCATTATGATGTCATAATGTAACATTCCATTATGATGTCATAATGCAACATTCCATTATGATGTCATAATGCAAAATTCCATTATGATGTCATAATGCAACATTCCATTATGATGTCATAATGTTACATTCCATTATGATGTCATAACGCAACATTCCATTATGATGTCATAATGCAAAATTCCATTGTGATGTCATAATGTAACATTCCATTATGATGTCATAATGCAACATTCCATTATGATGTCATAATGCAACATTCCATTATGATGTCATAATGTAACATTCCATTATGATGTCATAATGTAACATTCCATTATGATGTCATAATGTAACATTCCATAATGATGCCATAATGCAACATGCCATTATGATGTCATAATGCAACATTCCATTATGATGTCATAATGTAACATTCTATTATGATGTCATAATGTAACATTCCATTATGATGTCATAATGTAACATTCCATTATGATGCCATAATGCAAAATTCCATTATGATGTCATAATGCAAAATTCCATTATGATGTCATAATGTAACATTCCATTATGATGCCATAATGCAAAATTCTATTATGATGTCATAATGCAACATTCCATTATGATGTCATAATGCAAAATTCCATTATGATGTCATAATGCAAAATTCCATTATGATGTCATAATGTAACATTCTATTATGATGCCATAATGCAAAATTCTATTATGATGTCATAATGCAACATTCCATTATGATGTCAAAATGTAACATTCTATTATGATGTCATAATGTAACATTCCATTATGATGTCATAATGTAACATTCCATTATGATGTCATAATGTAACATTCCATTATGATGTCATAATGCAAAATTCCATTATGATGTCATAATGTAAAATTCCATTATGATGTCATAATGTAACATTCCATTATGATGTCATAATGTAAAATTCCATTATGATGTCATAATGTAACATTCCATTATGATGTCATAATGCAACATTCCATTATGATGTCATAATGTAACATTCCATAATGATGCCATAATGCAAAATTCTATTATGATGTCATAATGCAACATTCCATTATGATGTCATAATGTAACATTCTATTATGATGTCATAATGTAACATTCAATTATGATGTCATAATGTAACATTCCATTATGATGTCATAATGTAACATTCCATTATGATGTCATAATGCAAAATTCCATTATGATGTCATAATGTAACATTTCATTATGATGTCATAATGCAACATTCCATTATGATGTCATAATGTAACATTCTATTATGATGTCATAATGTAACATTCCATTATGATATCATAACGTAACATTCCATTATGATGTCATAATGCAAAATTCCATTATGATGTCATAATGTAAAATTCCATTATGATGTCATAATGTAACATTCCATTATGATGTCATAATGCAACATTCCATTATGATGTCATAATGCAACATTCCATTATGATGTCATAATGCAAAATTCTATTATGATGTCATAATGCAAAATTCCATTATGATGTCATAATGTAACATTCCATTATGATGCCATAATGCAAAATTCTATTATGATGTCATAATGCAAAATTCCATTATGATGTCATAATGTAACATTCAATATGATGTCATAATGCAAAATTCAATTATGATGTCATAATGCAACATTCCATTATGATGTCATAATGCGAAATTCCATTATGATGTCATAATGCAAAATTCCATTGTGATGTCATAATGTAACATTCCATTATGATGCCATAATGCAATGTTCTATTATGATGTCATAATGCAACATTCCATTATGATGTCACAATGCAACATTCCATTATGATGTCATAATGCAACATTCCATTATGATGTCATAATGTAACATTCCATAATGATGCCATAATGCAACATTCCATTATGATGTCATAATGCAAAATTCCATTATGATGTCATAATGCAACATTCCATTATGATGTCATAATGCAAAATTCAATTTTGATGTCATAATGTAAAATTCCATTATGATGTCATAATGTAACATTCTATTATGATGTCATAATGTAACATTCAATATGATGTCATAATGCAAAATTCAATTATGATGTCACAATGCAACATTCCATTATGATGTCATAATGCAAAATTCCATTATGATGTCATAATGCAACATTCCATTATGATGTCATAATGCAAAATTCCATTATGATGTCATAATGCAAAATTCCATTATGATGTCATAATGTAACATTCCATTATGATGTCATAATGCAAAATTCCATTATGATGTCATAATGCAACATTCCATTATGATGTCATAATGCAAAATTCCATTATGATGTCATAATGTAACATTCCATAATGATGCCATAATGCAACATTCCATTATGATGTCATAATGCAACATTCCATTATGATGTCATAATGTAACATTCCATTATGATGTCATAATGCAACATTCCATTATGATGTCATAATGCAAAATTCCATTATGATGTCATAATGCAACATTCCATTATGATGTCATAATGTAACATTCCATTATGATGTCATAATGCAACATTCCATTATGATGTCATAATGCAAAATTCCATCGTGATGTCATAATGTAACATTCCATTATGATGTCATAATGCAACATTCCATTATGATGTCATAATGCAACATTCCATTATGATGTCATAATGTAACATTCCATTATGATGTCATAATGTAACATTCCATTATGATGTCATAATGTAACATTCCATAATGATGCCATAATGCAACATGCCATTATGATGTCATAATGCAACATTCCATTATGATGTCATAATGTAACATTCTATTATGATGTCATAATGTAACATTCCATTATGATGTCATAATGTAACATTCCATTATGATGCCATAATGCAAAATTCCATTATGATGTCATAATGCAAAATTCCATTATGATGTCATAATGTAACATTCCATTATGATGCCATAATGCAAAATTCTATTATGATGTCATAATGCAACATTCCATTATGATGTCATAATGCAAAATTCCATTATGATGTCATAATGCAAAATTCCATTATGATGTCATAATGTAACATTCTATTATGATGCCATAATGCAAAATTCTATTATGATGTCATAATGCAACATTCCATTATGATGTCAAAATGTAACATTCTATTATGATGTCATAATGTAACATTCCATTATGATGTCATAATGTAACATTCCATTATGATGTCATAATGTAACATTCCATTATGATGTCATAATGCAAAATTCCATTATGATGTCATAATGTAAAATTCCATTATGATGTCATAATATAACATTCCATTATGATGTCATAATGTAAAATTCCATTATGATGTCATAATGTAACATTCCATTATGATGTCATAATGCAACATTCCATTATGATGTCATAATGTAACATTCCATAATGATGCCATAATGCAAAATTCTATTATGATGTTATAATGCAACATTCCATTATGATGTCATAATGTAACATTCTATTATGATGTCATAATGTAACATTCAATTATGATGTCATAATGTAACATTCCATTATGATGTCATAATGCAAAATTCCATTATGATGTCATAATGCAAAATTCCATTATGATGTCATAATGTAACATTCCATTATGATGTCATAATGCAAAATTCCATTATGATGTCATAATGTAACATTCCATTATGATGTCATAATGCAACATTCCAATATGATGTCATAATGCAAAATTCCATTATGATGTCATAATGTAACATTCCATTATGATGCCATAATGCAAAATTCTATTATGATGTCATAATGCAACATTCCATTATGATGTCATAATGTAACATTCCATTATGATGTCATAATGCAAAATTCCATTATGATGTCATAATGTAACATTTCATTATGATGCCATAATGCAAAATTCTATTATGATGTCATAATGCAACATTCCATTATGATGTCATAATGTAACATTCCATTATGATGTCATAATGCAACATTCCATTATGATGTCATAATGTAACATTCTATTATGATGTCATAATGTAACATTCCATTATGATATCATAATGTAACATTCCATTATGATGTCATAATGCAAAATTCCATTTTGATGTCATAATGTAAAATTCCATTATGATGTCATAATGTAACATTCCATTATGATGTCATAATGCAACATTCCATTATGATGTCATAATGCAACATTCCATTATGATGTCATAATGCAAAATTCCATTATGATGTCATAATGTAACATTCCATAATGATGCCATAATGCAAAATTCCATTATGATGTCATAATGTAACATTCCATTATGATGTCATAATGAAAAAATTCCATTATGATGTCATAATGTAACATTCCATTATGATGTCATAATGCAACATTCCATTATGATGTCATAATGCAACATTCCATTATGATGTCATAATGCAAAATTCCATTATGATGTCATAATGTAACATTCCATTATGATGTCATAATGTAACATTCTATTATGATGTCATAATGTAACATTCCATTATGATGTCATAATGTAACATTCCATTATGATGTCATAATGCAAAATTCCATTATGATGTCATAATGCAAAATTCCATTATGATGTCATAATGTAACATTCTATTATGATGTCATAATGCAAAATTCCATTATGATGTCATAATGTAACATTCCATAATGATGCCATAATGCAAAATTATATTATGATGTCATAATGCAACATTCCATTATGATGTCATAATGTAACATTCCATTATGATGTCATAATGCAAAATTCCATTATGATGTCATAATGGAACATTCCATTATGATGCCATAATGCAAAAGTCCATTATGATGTCATAATGTAACATTCCATAATGATGTCATAATGTAACATTCCATTATGATGCCATAATGCAACATTCCATTATGATGTCATAATGTAACATTCTATTATGATGTCATATGGTAACATTCCATTATGATGCCATAATGCAAAATTCTATTATGATGTCATAATGCAAAATTCCATTATGATGTCATAATGTAACATTCCATTATGATGCCATAATGCAAAATTCTATTATGATGTCATAATGTAACATTCAATATGATGTCATAATGCAAAATTCAATTATGATGTCATAATGCAACATTCCATTATGATGTCATAATGCAAAATTCCATTATGATGTCATAATGCAAAATTCCATTGTGATGTCATAATGTAACATTCCATTATGATGCCATAATGCAATGTTCTATTATGATGTCATAATGCAACATTCCATTATGATGTCACAATGCAACATTCCATTATGATGTCATAATGCAACATTCCATTAGGATGTCATAATGTAACATTCCATAATGATGCCATAATGCAACATTCCATTATGATGTCATAATGCAAAATTCCATTATGATGTCATAATGCAACATTCCATTATGATGTCATAATGCAAAATTCAATTTTGATGTCATAATGTAAAATTCCATTATGATGTCATAATGTAACATTCTATTATGATATCATAATGTAACATTCAATATGATGTCATAATGCAAAATTCAATTATGATGTCATAATGCAACATTCCATTATGATGTCATAATGCAAAATTCCATTATGATGTCATAATGCAAAATTCAATTATGATGTCATAATGTAAAATTCCATTATGATGTCATAATGTAACATTCCATTATGATGTCATAATGTAACATTCCATTATGATGTCATAATGCAAAATTCCATTATGATGTCATAATGCAACATTCCATTATTATGTCATAATGCAAAATTCCATTATGATGTCATAATGTAACATTCCATAATGATGCCATAATGCAACATTCCATTATGATGTCATAATGCAACATTCCATTATGATGTCATAATGTAACATTCCATTATGATGTCATAATGCAACATTCCATTATGATGTCATAATGCAAAATTCCATTGTGATGTCATAATGTAACATTCCATTATGATGTCATAATGCAACATTCCATTATGATGTCATAATGCAACATTCCATTATGATGTCATAATGTAACATTCCATTATGATGTCATAATGTAACATTCCATTATGATGTCATAATGTAACATTCCATAATGATGCCATAATGCAACATTCCATTATGATGTCATAATGCAACATTCCATTATGATGTCATAATGCAACATTCCATTATGATGTCATAATGTAACATTCTATTATGATGTCATAATGTAACATTCCATTATGATGTCATAATGTAACATTCCATTATGATGCCATAATGCAAAATTCCATTATGATGTCATAATGCAAAATTCCATTATGATGTCATAATGTAACATTCCATTATGATGCCATAATGCAAAATTCTATTATGATGTCATAATGCAACATTCCATTATGATGTCATAATGCAAAATTCCATTATGATGTCATAATGTAACATTCTATTATGATGCCATAATGCAAAATTCTATTATGATGTCATAATGCAACATTCCATTATGATGTCATAATGTAACATTCTATTATGATGTCATAATGTAACATTCAATTATGATGTCATAATGTAACATTCCATTATGATGTCATAATGTAACATTCCATTATGATGTCATAATGTAACATTCCATTATGATGTCATAATGCAAAATTCCATTATGATGTCATAATGTAAAATTCCATTATGATGTCATAATGTAACATTCCATTATGATGTCATAATGTAAAATTCCATTATGATGTCATAATGTAACATTCCATTATGATGTCATAATGCAACATTCCATTATGATGTCATAATGTAACATTCCATAATGATGCCATAATGCAAAATTCCATTATGATGTCATAATGCAACATTCCATTATGATGTCATAATGTAACATTCTATTATGATGTCATAATGTAACATTCCATTATGATGTCATAATGCAAAATTCCATTATGATGTCATAATGCAAAATTCCATTTTGATGTCATAATGTAAAATTCCATTATGATGTCATAATGTAACATTCCATTATGATGTCATAATGTAGCATTCTATTATGATGTCATAATGCAACATTCCATTATGATGTCATAATGTAGCATTCTATTATGATGTCATAATGCAACATTCCATTATGATGTCATAATGTAACATTCTATTATGATGTCATAATGTAACATTCCATTATGATGTCATAATGTAACATTCCATTATGATGTCATAATGCAAAATTCCATTTTGATGTCATAATGCAAAATTCAAATTCCATTATGATGTCATAATGTAAAATTCCATTATGATGTCATAATGTAACATTCCATTATGATGTCATAATGTAAAATTCCATTATGATGTCATAATGTAACATTCCATTATGATGTCATAATGCAACATTCCATTATGATGTCATAATGCAACATTCCATTATGATGTCATAATGTAACATTCCATAATGATGCCATAATGCAAAATTCTATTATGATGTCATAATGCAACATTCCATTATGATGTCATAATGTAACATTCTATTATGATGTCATAATGTAACATTCCATTATGATGTCATAATGTAACATTCCATTATGATGTCATAATGCAAAATTCCATTATGATGTCATAATGTAACATTCCATTATGATGTCATAATGCAAAATTCCATTATGATGTCATAATGCAAAATTCCATTATGATGTCATAATGTAACATTCCATTATGATGCCATAATGCAAAATTATATTATGATGTCATAATGCAACATTCCATTATGATGTCATAATGTAACATTCTATTATGATGTCATAATGTAACATTCCATTATGATGTCATAATGCAAAATTCCATTATGATGTCATAATGTAACATTCCATTATGATGTCATAATGCAACATTCCATTATGATGTCATAATGCAAAATTCCATTATGATGTCATAATGTAACATTCCATTATGATGCCATAATGCAAAATTCTATTATGATGTCATAATGCAACATTCCATTATGATGTCCTAATGTAACATTCTATTATGATGTCATAATGCAAAATTCCATTATGATGTCATAATGCAAAATTCCATTGTGATGTCATAATGCAAAATTCCATTATGATGTCATAATGCAAAATTTCATTGTGATGTCATAATGTAACATTCCATTATGATGCCATAATGCAAAATTCTATTATGATGTCATAATGCAACATTCCATTATGATGTCATAATGTAACATTTCATTATGATGTCATAATGTAACATTCCATTAGGATGTCATAATGCAAAATTCCATTATGATGTCATAATGCAAAATTCCATTATGATGTCATAATGCAAAATTCCATTATGATGTCATAATGTAACATTCCATAATGATGCCATAATGCAAAATTCTATTATGATGTCATAATGCAACATTCCATTATGATGTCATAATGTAACATTCTATTATGATGTCATAATGTAACATTTCATTATGATGTCATAATGTAACATTCCATTATGATGTCATAATGCAAAATTCCATAATGATGTCATAATGCAAAATTCCATTATGATGTCTTAATGTAACATTCCATTATGATGCCATAATGCAAAATTCCATTATGATGTCATAATGCAACATTCCATTATGATGTCATAATGTAACATTCTATTATGATGTCATAATGTAACATTCCATTATGATGTCATAATGCAAAATTCCATTATGATGTCATAATGCAAAATTCCATTATGATGTCATAATGTAACATTCCATTATGATGTCATAATGCAAAATTCCATTATGATGTCATAATGTAACATTCCATTATGATGTCATAATGCAACATTCCATTATGATGTCATAATGTAACATTCCATAATGATGCCATAATGCAACATGCCATTATGATGTCATAATGCAAAATTCCATTATGATGTCATAATGTAACATTCCATAATGATGCCATAATGCAAAATTATATTATGATGTCATAATGCAACATTCCATTATGATGTCATAATGTAACATTCCATTATGATGTCATAATGCAACATTCCATTATGATGTCATAATGCAAAATTCCATTATGATGTCATAATGCAAAATTCCATTATGATGTCATAATGTAACATTCCATTATGATGTCATAATGCAAAATTCCATTATGATGTCATAATGTAACATTCCATTATGATGTCATAATGCAACATTCCAATATGATGTCATAATGCAAAATTCCATTATGATGTCATAATGTAACATTCCATTATGATGTCATAATGCAAAATTCCATTATGATGTCATAATGTAACATTCCATAATGATGCCATAATGCAAAATTATATTATGATGTCATAATGCAACATTCCATTATGATGTCATAATGTAACATTCCATTATGATGTCATAATGCAACATTCCATTATGATGCCATAATGCAAAAGTCCATTATGATGTCATAATGTAACATTCCATAATGATGTCATAATGTAACATTCCATTATGATGCCATAATGCAACATTCCATTATGATGTCATAATGTAACATTCTATTATGATGTCATAATGTAACATTCCATTATGATGCCATAATGCAAAATTCTATTATGATGTCATAATGCAAAATTCCATTATGATGTCATAATGTAACATTCAATATGATATCAAAATGCAAAATTCAATTATGATGTCATAATGCAACATTCCATTATGATGTCATAATGCAAAATTCCATTATGATGTCATAATGCAACATTCCATTATGATGTCAGAATGTAACATTCCATTATGATGCCATAATGCAAAATTCTATTATGATGTCATAATGCAAAATTCCATTATGATGTCATAATGTAACATTCCATTATGATGTCATAATGCAAAATTCCATTATGATGTCATAATGTAAAATTCCATTATGATGTCATAATGTAACATTCCATTATGATGTCATAATGTAAAATTCCATTATGATGTCTGAATGTAACATTCCATTATGATGTCATAATGCAAAATTCCATTATGATGTCATAATGCAACATTCCATTATGATGTCATAATGCAAAATTCCATTATGATGTCATAATGTAACATTCCATAATGATGCCATAATGCAAAATTCTATTATGATGTCATAATGCAACATTCCATTATGATGTCATAATGTAACATTCCATAATGATGCCATAATGCAACATTCCATTATGATGTCATAATGTAACATTCTATTATGATGTCATAATGCAAAATTCCATTATGATGTCATAATGCAAAATTCCATTGTGATGTCATAATGCAAAATTCCATTATGATGTCATAATGCAAAATTCCATTGTGATGTCATAATGCAAAATTCCATTATGATGTCATAATGCAAAATTCCATTGTGATGTCATAATGTAACATTCCATTATGATGCCATAATGCAAAATTCTATTATGATGTCATAATGCAACATTCCATTATGATGTCATAATGTAACATTCCATTATGATGTCATAATGTAACATTCCATTAGGATGTCATAATGCAAAATTCGATTATGATGTCATAATGCAAAATTCCATTATGATGTCATAATGCAACATTCCATAATGATGCCATAATGCAAAATTCTATTATGATGTCATAATGCAACATTCCATTATGATGTCATAATGTAACATTCTATTATGATGTCATAATGTAACATTTCATTATGATGTTATAATGTAACATTCCATTATGATGTCATAATGCAAAATTCCATAATGATGTCATAATGCAAAATTCCATTATGATGTCATAATGTAACATTCCATTATGATGCCATAATGCAAAATTCCATTATGATGTCATAATGCAACATTCCATTATGATGTCATAATGTAACATTCTATTATGATGTCATAATGTAACATTCCATTATGATGTCATAATGTAACATTCCATTATGATGTCATAATGCAAAATTCCATTATGATGTCATAATGCAACGTTACATTATGATGTCATAATGCAAAATTCCATTTTGATTTCATAATGTAAAATTCCATTATGATGTCATAATGTAACATTCTATTATGATGTCATAATGCAAAATTCCATTATGATGTCATAATGCAAAATTCCATTATGATGTCATAATGTAACATTCCATTATGATGTCATAATGCAAAATTCCATTATGATGTCATAATGTAACATTCCATTATGATGTCATAATGCAACATTCCAATATGATGTCATAATGCAAAATTCCATTATGATGTCATAATGTAACATTCCATTATGATGTCATAATGCAAAATTCCATTATGATGTCATAATGTAACATTCCATAATGATGCCATAATGCAAAATTATATTATGATGTCATAATGCAACATTCCATTATGATGTCATAATGTAACATTCCATTATGATGTCATAATGTAACATTCCATTATGATGTCATAATGCAAAATTCCATTATGATGTCATAATGCAACATTCCATTATGATGCCATAATGCAAAAGTCCATTATGATGTCATAATGTAACATTCCATAATGATGTCATAATGTAACATTCCATTATGATGCCATAATGCAACATTCCATTATGATGTCATAATGTAACATTCTATTATGATGTCATAATGTAACATTCCATTACGATGCCATAATGCAAAATTCTATTATGATGTCATAATGCAAAATTCCATTATGATGTCATAATGTAACATTCAATATGATGTCATAATGCAAAATTCAATTATGATGTCATAAAGCAACATTCCATTATGATGTCATAATGCAAAATTCCATTATGATGTCATAATGCAACATTCCATTATGATGTCATAATGTAACATTCCATTATGATGTCATAATGCAACATTCCATTATGATGTCATAATGCAAAATTCCATTGTGATGTCATAATGTAACATTCCATTATGATGTCATAATGCAACATTCCATTATGATGTCATAATGCAACATTCCATTATGATGTCATAATGTAACATTCCATTATGATGTCATAATGTAACATTCCATTATGATGTCATAATGTAACATTCCATAATGATGCCATAATGCAACATTCCATTATGATGTCATAATGCAACATTCCATTATGATGTCATAATGCAACATTCCATTATGATGTCATAATGTAACATTCTATTATGATGTCATAATGTAACATTCCATTATGATGTCATAATGTAACATTCCATTATGATGCCATAATGCAAAATTCCATTATGATGTCATAATGCAAAATTCCATTATGATGTCATAATGTAACATTCCATTATGATGCCATAATGCAAAATTCTATTATGATGTCATAATGCAACATTCCATTATGATGTCATAATGCAAAATTCCATTATGATGTCATAATGCAAAATTCCATTATGATGTCATAATGTAACATTCTATTATGATGCCATAATGCAAAATTCTATTATGATGTCATAATGCAACATTCCATTATGATGTCATAATGTAACATTCTATTATGATGTCATAATGTAACATTCCATTATGATGTCATAATGTAACATTCCATTATGATGTCATAATGTAACATTCCATTATGATGTCATAATGCAAAATTCCATTATGATGTCATAATGTAAAATTCCATTATGATGTCATAATGTAACATTCCATTATGATGTCATAATGCAAAATTCCATTATGATGTCATAATGTAACATTCCATTATGATGTCATAATGCAACATTCCATTATGATGTCATAATGTAACATTCCATAATGATGCCATAATGCAAAATTCTATTATGATGTCATAATGCAACATTCCATTATGATGTCATAATGTAACATTCTATTATGATGTCATAATGTAACATTCAATTATGATGTCATAATATAACATTCCATTATGATGTCATAATGCAAAATTCCATTATGATGTCATAATGCAAAATTCCATTTTGATGTCATAATGTAAAATTCCATTATGATGTCATAATGTAACATTCCATTATGATGTCATAATGTAGCATTCTATTATGATGTCATAATGCAACATTCCATTATGATGTCATAATGTAGCATTCTATTATGATGTCATAATGCAACATTCCATTATGATGTCATAATGTAACATTCTATTATGATGTCATAATGTAACATTCCATTATGATGTCATAATGTAACATTCCATTATGATGTCATAATGCAAAATTCCATTTTGATGTCATAATGCAAAATTCAAATTCCATTATGATGTCATAATGTAAAATTCCATTATGATGTCATAATGTAACATTCCATTATGATGTCATAATGTAAAATTCCATTATGATGTCATAATGTAACATTCCATTATGATGTCATAATGCAACATTCCATTATGATGTCATAATGCAACATTCCATTATGATGTCATAATGTAACATTCCATAATGATGCCATAATGCAAAATTCTATTATGATGTCATAATGCAACATTCCATTATGATGTCATAATGTAACATTCTATTATGATGTCATAATGTAACATTCCATTATGATGTCATAATGTAACATTCCATTATGATGTCATAATGCAAAATTCCATTATGATGTCATAATGTAACATTCCATTATGATGTCATAATGCAAAATTCCATTATGATGTCATAATGCAAAATTCCATTATGATGTCATAATGTAACATTCCATTATGATGCCATAATGCAAAATTATATTATGATGTCATAATGCAACATTCCATTATGATGTCATAATGGAACATTCTATTATGATGTCATAATGTAACATTCCATTATGATGTCATAATGCAAAATTCCATTATGATGTCATAATGTAACATTCCATTATGATGTCATAATGCAACATTCCATTATGATGTCATAATGCAAAATTCCATTATGATGTCATAATGTAACATTCCATTATGATGCCATAATGCAAAATTCTATTATGATGTCATAATGCAACATTCCATTATGATGTCCTAATGTAACATTCTATTATGATGTCATAATGCAAAATTCCATTATGATGTCATAATGCAAAATTCCATTGTGATGTCATAATGCAAAATTCCATTATGATGTCATAATGCAAAATTTCATTGTGATGTCATAATGTAACATTCCATTATGATGCCATAATGCAAAATTCTATTATGATGTCATAATGCAACATTCCATTATGATGTCATAATGTAACATTTCATTATGATGTCATAATGTAACATTCCATTAGGATGTCATAATGCAAAATTCCATTATGATGTCATAATGCAAAATTCCATTATGATGTCATAATGCAAAATTCCATTATGATGTCATAATGTAACATTCCATAATGATGCCATAATGCAAAATTCTATTATGATGTCATAATGCAACATTCCATTATGATGTCATAATGTAACATTCTATTATGATGTCATAATGTAACATTTCATTATGATGTCATAATGTAACATTCCATTATGATGTCATAATGCAAAATTCCATAATGATGTCATAATGCAAAATTCCATTATGATGTCTTAATGTAACATTCCATTATGATGCCATAATGCAAAATTCCATTATGATGTCTTAATGTAACATTCCATTATGATGCCATAATGCAAAATTCCATTATGATGTCATAATGCAACATTCCATTATGATGTCATAATGTAACATTCTATTATGATGTCATAATGTTACATTCCATTATGATGTCATAATGCAAAATTCCATTATGATGTCATAATGCAAAATTCCATTATGATGTCATAATGTAACATTCCATTATGATGTCATAATGCAAAATTCCATTATGATGTCATAATGTAACATTCCATTATGATGTCATAATGCAAAATTCCATTATGATGTCATAATGTAACATTCCATTATGATGTCATAATGCAACATTCCAATATGATGTCATAATGCAAAATTCCATTATGATGTCATAATGTAACATTCCATTATGATGTCATAATGCAAAATTCCATTATGATGTCATAATGTAACATTCCATAATGATGCCATAATGCAAAATTATATTATGATGTCATAATGCAACATTCCATTATGATGTCATAATGTAACATTCCATTATGATGTCATAATGCAACATTCCATTATGATGCCATAATGCAAAAGTCCATTATGATGTCATAATGTAACATTCCATAATGATGTCATAATGTAACATTCCATTATGATGCCATAATGCAACATTCCATTATGATGTCATAATGTAACATTCTATTATGATGTGATAATGTAACATTCCATTATGATGCCATAATGCAAAATTCTATTATGATGTCATAATGCAAAATTCCATTATGATGTCATAATGTAACATTCAATATGATATCAAAATGCAAAATTCAATTATGATGTCATAATGCAACATTCCATTATGATGTCATAATGCAAAATTCCATTATGATGTCATAATGCAACATTCCATTATGATGTCAGAATGTAACATTCCATTATGATGCCATAATGCAAAATTCTATTATGATGTCATAATGCAAAATTCCATTATGATGTCATAATGTAACATTCCATTATGATGTCATAATGCAAAATTCCATTATGATGTCATAATGTAAAATTCCATTATGATGTCATAATGTAACATTCCATTATGATGTCATAATGTAAAATTCCATTATGATGTCTGAATGTAACATTCCATTATGATGCCATAATGCAAAATTCTATTATGATGTCATAATGCAACATTCCATTATGATGTCCTAATGTAACATTCTATTATGATGTCATAATGCAAAATTCCATTATGATGTCATAATGCAAAATTCCATTGTGATGTCATAATGTAACATTCCATTATGATGTCATAATGTAACATTCCATTATGATGTCATAATGTAACATTCCATAATGATGCCATAATGCAACATTCCATTATGATGTCATAATGCAACATTCCATTATGATGTCATAATGCAACATTCCATTATGATGTCATAATGTAACATTCTATTATGATGTCATAATGTAACATTCCATTATGATGTCATAATGTAACATTCCATTATGATGCCATAATGCAAAATTCCATTATGATGTCATAATGCAAAATTCCATTATGATGTCATAATGTAACATTCCATTATGATGCCATAATGCAAAATTCTATTATGATGTCATAATGCAACATTCCATTATGATGTCATAATGCAAAATTCCATTATGATGTCATAATGTAACATTCTATTATGATGCCATAATGCAAAATTCTATTATGATGTCATAATGCAACATTCCATTATGATGTCATAATGTAACATTCTATTATGATGTCATAATGTAACATTCAATTATGATGTCATAATGTAACATTCCATTATGATGTCATAATGTAACATTCCATTATGATGTCATAATGTAACATTCCATTATGATGTCATAATGCAAAATTCCATTATGATGTCATAATGTAAAATTCCATTATGATGTCATAATGTAACATTCCATTATGATGTCATAATGTAAAATTCCATTATGATGTCAAAATGTAACATTCCATTATGATGTCATAATGCAACATTCCATTATGATGTCATAATGTAACATTCCATAATGATGCCATAATGCAAAATTCCATTATGATGTCATAATGCAACATTCCATTATGATGTCATAATGTAACATTCTATTATGATGTCATAATGTAACATTCCATTATGATGTCATAATGCAAAATTCCATTATGATGTCATAATGCAAAATTCCATTTTGATGTCATAATGTAAAATTCCATTATGATGTCATAATGTAACATTCCATTATGATGTCATAATGTAGCATTCTATTATGATGTCATAATGCAACATTCCATTATGATGTCATAATGTAGCATTCTATTATGATGTCATAATGCAACATTCCATTATGATGTCATAATGTAACATTCTATTATGATGTCATAATGTAACATTCCATTATGATGTCATAATGTAACATTCCATTATGATGTCATAATGCAAAATTCCATTTTGATGTCATAATGCAAAATTCAAATTCCATTATGATGTCATAATGTAAAATTCCATTATGATGTCATAATGTAACATTCCATTATGATGTCATAATGTAAAATTCCATTATGATGTCATAATGTAACATTCCATTATGATGTCATAATGCAACATGCCATTATGATGTCATAATGCAACATTCCATTATGATGTCATAATGTAACATTCCATAATGATGCCATAATGCAAAATTCTATTATGATGTCATAATGCAACATTCCATTATGATGTCATAATGTAACATTCTATTATGATGTCATAATGTAACATTCCATTATGATGTCATAATGTAACATTCCATTATGATGTCATAATGCAAAATTCCATTATGATGTCATAATGTAACATTCCATTATGATGTCATAATGCAAAATTCCATTATGATGTCATAATGCAAAATTCCATTATGATGTCATAATGAAACATTCCATTATGATGCCATAATGCAAAATTATATTATGATGTCATAATGCAACATTCCATTTTGATGTCATAATGTAACATTCTATTATGATGTCATAATGTAACATTCCATTATGATGTCATAATGCAAAATTCCATTATGATGCCATAATGTAACATTCCATTATGATGTCATAATGCAACATTCCATTATGATGTCATAATGCAAAATTCCATTATGATGTCATAATGTAACATTCCATTATGATGCCATAATGCAAAATTCTATTATGATGTCATAATGCAACATTCCATTATGATGTCCTAATGTAACATTCTATTATGATGTCATAATGCAAAATTCCATTATGATGTCATAATGCAAAATTCCATTGTGATGTCATAATGCAAAATTCCATTATGATGTCATAATGCAAAATTTCATTGTGATGTCATAATGTAACATTCCATTATGATGCCATAATGCAAAATTCTATTATGATGTCATAATGCAACATTCAATTATGATGTCATAATGTAACATTTCATTATGATGTCATAATGTAACATTCCATTAGGATGTCATAATGCAAAATTCCATTATGATGTCATAATGCAAAATTCCATTATGATGTCATAATGCAAAATTCCATTATGATGTCATAATGTAACATTCCATAATGATGCCATAATGCAAAATTCTATTATGATGTCATAATGCAACATTCCATTATGATGTCATAATGTAACATTCTATTATGATGTCATAATGTAACATTTCATTATGATGTCATAATGTAACATTCCATTATGATGTCATAATGCAAAATTCCATAATGATGTCATAATGCAAAATTCCATTATGATGTCTTAATGTAACATTCCATTATGATGCCATAATGCAAAATTCCATTATGATGTCATAATGCAACATTCCATTATGATGTCATAATGTAACATTCTATTATGATGTCATAATGTAACATTCCATTATGATGTCATAATGCAAAATTCCATTATGATGTCATAATGCAAAATTCCATTATGATGTCATAATGTAACATTCCATTATGATGTCATAATGCAAAATTCCATTATGATGTCATAATGTAACATTCCATTATGATGTCATAATGCAAAATTCCATTATGATGTCATAATGTAACATTCCATTATGATGTCATAATGCAACATTCCAATATGATGTCATAATGCAAAATTCCATTATGATGTCATAATGCAACATTCCATTATGATGTCATAATGTAACATTCCATTATGATGTCATAATGCAACATTCCATTATGATGCCATAATGCAAAAGTCCATTATGATGTCATAATGTAACATTCCATAATGATGTCATAATGTAACATTCCATTATGATGCCATAATGCAACATTCCATTATGATGTCATAATGTAACATTCTATTATGATGTCATAATGTAACATTCCATTATGATGCCATAATGCAAAATTCTATTATGATGTCATAATGCAAAATTCCATTATGATGTCATAATGTAACATTCAATATGATATCAAAATGCAAAATTCAATTATGATGTCATAATGCAACATTCCATTATGATGTCATAATGCAAAATTCCATTATGATGTCATAATGCAACATTCCATTATGATGTCAGAATGTAACATTCCATTATGATGCCATAATGCAAAATTCTATTATGATGTCATAATGCAAAATTCCATTATGATGTCATAATGTAACATTCCATTATGATGTCATAATGCAAAATTCCATTATGATGTCATAATGTAAAATTCCATTATGATGTCATAATGTAACATTCCATTATGATGTCATAATGTAAAATTCCATTATGATGTCTGAATGTAACATTCCATTATGATGTCATAATGCAAAATTCCATTATGATGTCATAATGCAACATTCCATTATGATGTCATAATGCAAAATTCCATTATGATGTCATAATGTAACATTCCATAATGATGCCATAATGCAAAATTCTATTATGATGTCATAATGCAACATTCCATTATGATGTCATAATGTAACATTCCATAATGATGCCATAATGCAACATTCCATTATGATGTCATAATGTAACATTCTATTATGATGTCATAATGCAAAATTCCATTATGATGTCATAATGCAAAATTCCATTGTGATGTCATAATGCAAAATTCCATTATGATGTCATAATGCAAAATTCCATTGTGATGTCATAATGTAACATTCCATTATGATGCCATAATGCAAAATTCTATTATGATGTCATAATGCAACATTCCATTATGATGTCATAATGTAACATTCCATTATGATGTCATAATGTAACATTCCATTAGGATTTCATAATGCAAAATTCGATTATGATGTCATAATGCAAAATTCCATTATGATGTCATAATGCAACATTCCATAATGATGCCATAATGCAAAATTCTATTATGATGTCATAATGCAACATTCCATTATGATGTCATAATGTAACATTCTATTATGATGTCATAATGTAACATTTCATTATGATGTTATAATGTAACATTCCATTATGATGTCATAATGCAAAATTCCATAATGATGTCATAATGCAAAATTCCATTATGATGTCATAATGTAACATTCCATTATGATGCCATAATGCAAAATTCCATTATGATGTCATAATGCAACATTCCATTATGATGTCATAATGTAACATTCTATTATGATGTCATAATGTAACATTCCATTATGATGTCATAATGTAACATTCCATTATGATGTCATAATGCAAAATTCCATTATGATGTCATAATGCAACGTTACATTATAATGTCATAATGCAAAATTCCATTTTGATTTCATAATGTAAAATTCCATTATGATGTCATAATGTAACATTCTATTATGATGTCATAATGCAAAATTCCATTATGATGTCATAATGCAAAATTCCATTATGATGTCATAATGTAACATTCCATTATGATGTCATAATGTAACATTCCATAATGATGCCATAATGCAACATTCCATTATGATGTCATAATGCAACATTCCATTATGATGTCATAATGCAACATTCCATTATGATGTCATAATGTAACATTCTATTATGATGTCATAATGTAACATTCCATTATGATGTCATAATGTAACATTCCATTATGATGCCATAATGCAAAATTCCATTATGATGTCATAATGCAAAATTCCATTATGATGTCATAATGTAACATTCCATTATGATGCCATAATGCAAAATTCTATTATGATGTCATAATGCAACATTCCATTATGATGTCATAATGCAAAATTCCATTATGATGTCATAATGTAACATTCTATTATGATGCCATAATGCAAAATTCTATTATGATGTCATAATGCAACATTCCATTATGATGTCATAATGTAACATTCTATTATGATGTCATAATGTAACATTCAATTATGATGTCATAATGTAACATTCCATTATGATGTCATAATGTAACATTCCATTATGATGTCATAATGTAACATTCCATTATGATGTCATAATGCAAAATTCCATTATGATGTCATAATGTAAAATTCCATTATGATGTCATAATGTAACATTCCATTATGATGTCATAATGTAAAATTCCATTATGATGTCAAAATGTAACATTCCATTATGATGTCATAATGCAACATTCCATTATGATGTCATAATGTAACATTCCATAATGATGCCATAATGCAAAATTCCATTATGATGTCATAATGCAACATTCCATTATGATGTCATAATGTAACATTCTATTATGATGTCATAATGTAACATTCAATTATGATGTCATAATGTAACATTCCATTATGATGTCATAATGCAAAATTCCATTATGATGTCATAATGCAAAATTCCATTTTGATGTCATAATGTAAAATTCCATTATGATGTCATAATGTAACATTCCATTATGATGTCATAATGTAGCATTCTATTATGATGTCATAATGCAACATTCCATTATGATGTCATAATGTAGCATTCTATTATGATGTCATAATGCAACATTCCATTATGATGTCATAATGTAACATTCTATTATGATGTCATAATGTAACATTCCATTATGATGTCATAATGTAACATTCCATTATGATGTCATAATGCAAAATTCCATTTTGATGTCATAATGCAAAATTCAAATTCCATTATGATGTCATAATGTAAAATTCCATTATGATGTCATAATGTAACATTCCATTATGATGTCATAATGTAAAATTCCATTATGATGTCATAATGTAACATTCCATTATGATGTCATAATGCAACATGCCATTATGATGTCATAATGCAACATTCCATTATGATGTCATAATGTAACATTCCATAATGATGCCATAATGCAAAATTCTATTATGATGTCATAATGCAACATTCCATTATGATGTCATAATGTAACATTCTATTATGATGTCATAATGTAACATTCCATTATGATGTCATAATGTAACATTCCATTATGATGTCATAATGCAAAATTCCATTATGATGTCATAATGTAACATTCCATTATGATGTCATAATGCAAAATTCCATTATGATGTCATAATGCAAAATTCCATTATGATGTCATAATGAAACATTCCATTATGATGCCATAATGCAAAATTATATTATGATGTCATAATGCAACATTCCATTTTGATGTCATAATGTAACATTCTATTATGATGTCATAATGTAACATTCCATTATGATGTCATAATGCAAAATTCCATTATGATGCCATAATGTAACATTCCATTATGATGTCATAATGCAACATTCCATTATGATGTCATAATGCAAAATTCCATTATGATGTCATAATGTAACATTCCATTATGATGCCATAATGCAAAATTCTATTATGATGTCATAATGCAACATTCCATTATGATGTCCTAATGTAACATTCTATTATGATGTCATAATGCAAAATTCCATTATGATGTCATAATGCAAAATTCCATTGTGATGTCATAATGCAAAATTCCATTATGATGTCATAATGCAAAATTTCATTGTGATGTCATAATGTAACATTCCATTATGATGCCATAATGCAAAATTCTATTATGATGTCATAATGCAACATTCAATTATGATGTCATAATGTAACATTTCATTATGATGTCATAATGTAACATTCCATTAGGATGTCATAATGCAAAATTCCATTATGATGTCATAATGCAAAATTCCATTATGATGTCATAATGCAAAATTCCATTATGATGTCATAATGTAACATTCCATAATGATGCCATAATGCAAAATTCTATTATGATGTCATAATGCAACATTCCATTATGATGTCATAATGTAACATTCTATTATGATGTCATAATGTAACATTTCATTATGATGTCATAATGTAACATTCCATTATGATGTCATAATGCAAAATTCCATAATGATGTCATAATGCAAAATTCCATTATGATGTCTTAATGTAACATTCCATTATGATGCCATAATGCAAAATTCCATTATGATGTCATAATGCAACATTCCATTATGATGTCATAATGTAACATTCTATTATGATGTCATAATGTAACATTCCATTATGATGTCATAATGCAAAATTCCATTATGATGTCATAATGCAAAATTCCATTATGATGTCATAATGTAACATTCCATTATGATGTCATAATGCAAAATTCCATTATGATGTCATAATGTAACATTCCATTATGATGTCATAATGCAAAATTCCATTATGATGTCATAATGTAACATTCCATTATGATGTCATAATGCAACATTCCAATATGATGTCATAATGCAAAATTCCATTATGATGTCATAATGTAACATTCCATTATGATGTCATAATGCAACATTCCATTATGATGTCATAATGTAACATTCCATTATGATGTCATAATGCAACATTCCATTATGATGCCATAATGCAAAAGTCCATTATGATGTCATAATGTAACATTCCATAATGATGTCATAATGTAACATTCCATTATGATGCCATAATGCAACATTCCATTATGATGTCATAATGTAACATTCTATTATGATGTCATAATGTAACATTCCATTATGATGCCATAATGCAAAATTCTATTATGATGTCATAATGCAAAATTCCATTATGATGTCATAATGTAACATTCAATATGATATCAAAATGCAAAATTCAATTATGATGTCATAATGCAACATTCCATTATGATGTCATAATGCAAAATTCCATTATGATGTCATAATGCAACATTCCATTATGATGTCAGAATGTAACATTCCATTATGATGCCATAATGCAAAATTCTATTATGATGTCATAATGCAAAATTCCATTATGATGTCATAATGTAACATTCCATTATGATGTCATAATGCAAAATTCCATTATGATGTCATAATGTAAAATTCCATTATGATGTCATAATGTAACATTCCATTATGATGTCATAATGTAAAATTCCATTATGATGTCTGAATGTAACATTCCATTATGATGTCATAATGCAAAATTCCATTATGATGTCATAATGCAACATTCCATTATGATGTCATAATGCAAAATTCCATTATGATGTCATAATGTAACATTCCATAATGATGCCATAATGCAAAATTCTATTATGATGTCATAATGCAACATTCCATTATGATGTCATAATGTAACATTCCATAATGATGCCATAATGCAACATTCCATTATGATGTCATAATGTAACATTCTATTATGATGTCATAATGCAAAATTCCATTATGATGTCATAATGCAAAATTCCATTGTGATGTCATAATGCAAAATTCCATTATGATGTCATAATGCAAAATTCCATTGTGATGTCATAATGTAACATTCCATTATGATGCCATAATGCAAAATTCTATTATGATGTCATAATGCAACATTCCATTATGATGTCATAATGTAACATTCCATTATGATGTCATAATGTAACATTCCATTAGGATTTCATAATGCAAAATTCGATTATGATGTCATAATGCAAAATTCCATTATGATGTCATAATGCAACATTCCATAATGATGCCATAATGCAAAATTCTATTATGATGTCATAATGCAACATTCCATTATGATGTCATAATGTAACATTCTATTATGATGTCATAATGTAACATTTCATTATGATGTTATAATGTAACATTCCATTATGATGTCATAATGCAAAATTCCATAATGATGTCATAATGCAAAATTCCATTATGATGTCATAATGTAACATTCCATTATGATGCCATAATGCAAAATTCCATTATGATGTCATAATGCAACATTCCATTATGATGTCATAATGTAACATTCTATTATGATGTCATAATGTAACATTCCATTATGATGTCATAATGTAACATTCCATTATGATGTCATAATGCAAAATTCCATTATGATGTCATAATGCAACGTTACATTATAATGTCATAATGCAAAATTCCATTTTGATTTCATAATGTAAAATTCCATTATGATGTCATAATGTAACATTCTATTATGATGTCATAATGCAAAATTCCATTATGATGTCATAATGCAAAATTCCATTATGATGTCATAATGTAACATTCCATTATGATGTCATAATGCAAAATTCCATTATGATGTCATAATGTAACATTCCATTATGATGTCATAATGCAACATTCCAATATGATGTCATAATGCAAAATTCCATTATGATGTCATAATGTAACATTCCATTATGATGTCATAATGCAAAATTCCATTATGATGTCATAATGTAACATTCCATAATGATGCCATAATGCAAAATTATATTATGATGTCATAATGCAACATTCCATTATGATGTCATAATGTAACATTCCATTATGATGTCATAATGCAACATTCCATTATGATGCCATAATGCAAAAGTCCATTATGATGTCATAATGTAACATTCCATAATGATGTCATAATGTAACATTCCATTATGATGCCATAATGCAACATTCCATTATGATGTCATAATGTAACATTCTATTATGATGTCATAATGTAACATTCCATTATGATGCCATAATGCAAAATTCTATTATGATGTCATAATGCAAAATTCCATTATGATGTCATAATGTAACATTCAATATGATATCAAAATGCAAAATTCAATTATGATGTCATAATGCAACATTCCATTATGATGTCATAATGCAAAATTCCATTATGATGTCATAATGCAACATTCCATTATGATGTCAGAATGTAACATTCCATTATGATGCCATAATGCAAAATTCTATTATGATGTCATAATGCAAAATTCCATTATGATGTCATAATGTAACATTCCATTATGATGTCATAATGCAAAATTCCATTATGATGTCATAATGTAAAATTCCATTATGATGTCCTAATGTAACATTCTATTATGATGTCATAATGCAAAATTCCATTATGATGTCATAATGCAAAATTCCATTGTGATGTCATAATGTAACATTCCATTATGATGTCATAATGTAACATTCCATTATGATGTCATAATGTAACATTCCATAATGATGCCATAATGCAACATTCCATTATGATGTCATAATGCAACATTCCATTATGATGTCATAATGCAACATTCCATTATGATGTCATAATGTAACATTCTATTATGATGTCATAATGTAACATTCCATTATGATGTCATAATGTAACATTCCATTATGATGCCATAATGCAAAATTACATTATGATGTCATAATGCAAAATTCCATTATGATGTCATAATGTAACATTCCATTATGATGCCATAATGCAAAATTCTATTATGATGTCATAATGCAACATTCCATTATGATGTCATAATGCAAAATTCCATTATGATGTCATAATGTAACATTCTATTATGATGCCATAATGCAAAATTCTATTATGATGTCATAATGCAACATTCCATTATGATGTCATAATGTAACATTCTATTATGATGTCATAATGTAACATTCAATTATGATGTCATAATGTAACATTCCATTATGATGTCATAATGTAACATTCCATTATGATGTCATAATGTAACATTCCATTATGATGTCATAATGCAAAATTCCATTATGATGTCATAATGTAAAATTCCATTATGATGTCATAATGTAACATTCCATTATGATGTCATAATGTAAAATTCCATTATGATGTCATAATGTAACATTCCATTATGATGTCATAATGCAACATTCCATTATGATGTCATAATGTAACATTCCATAATGATGCCATAATGCAAAATTCCATTATGATGTCATAATGCAACATTCCATTATGATGTCATAATGTAACATTCTATTATGATGTCATAATGTAACATTCAATTATGATGTCATAATGTAACATTCCATTATGATGTCATAATGCAAAATTCCATTATGATGTCATAATGCAAAATTCCATTTTGATGTCATAATGTAAAATTCCATTATGATGTCATAATGTAACATTCCATTATGATGTCATAATGTAGCATTCTATTATGATGTCATAATGCAACATTCCATTATGATGTCATAATGTAGCATTCTATTATGATGTCATAATGCAACATTCCATTATGATGTCATAATGTAACATTCTATTATGATGTCATAATGTAACATTCCATTATGATGTCATAATGTAACATTCCATTATGATGTCATAATGCAAAATTCCATTTTGATGTCATAATGCAAAATTCAAATTCCATTATGATGTCATAATGTAAAATTCCATTATGATGTCATAATGTAACATTCCATTATGATGCCATAATGCAAAATTCTATTATGATGTCATAATGCAACATTCCATTATGATGTCCTAATGTAACATTCTATTATGATGTCATAATGCAAAATTCCATTATGATGTCATAATGCAAAATTCCATTGTGATGTCATAATGTAACATTCCATTATGATGTCATAATGTAACATTCCATTATGATGTCATAATGTAACATTCCATAATGATGCCATAATGCAACATTCCATTATGATGTCATAATGCAACATTCCATTATGATGTCATAATGCAACATTCCATTATGATGTCATAATGTAACATTCCATTATGATGTCATAATGTAACATTCCATTATGATGCCATAATGCAAAATTACATTATGATGTCATAATGCAAAATTCCATTATGATGTCATAATGTAACATTCCATTATGATGCCATAATGCAAAATTCTATTATGATGTCATAATGCAACATTCCATTATGATGTCATAATGCAAAATTCCATTATGATGTCATAATGTAACATTCTATTATGATGCCATAATGCAAAATTCTATTATGATGTCATAATGCAACATTCCATTATGATGTCATAATGTAACATTCTATTATGATGTCATAATGTAACATTCAATTATGATGTCATAATGTAACATTCCATTATGATGTCATAATGTAACATTCCATTATGATGTCATAATGTAACATTCCATTATGATGTCATAATGCAAAATTCCATTATGATGTCATAATGTAAAATTCCATTATGATGTCATAATGTAACATTCCATTATGATGTCATAATGTAAAATTCCATTATGATGTCATAATGTAACATTCCATTATGATGTCATAATGCAACATTCCATTATGATGTCATAATGTAACATTCCATAATGATGCCATAATGCAAAATTCCATTATGATGTCATAATGCAACATTCCATTATGATGTCATAATGTAACATTCTATTATGATGTCATAATGTAACATTCAATTATGATGTCATAATGTAACATTCCATTATGATGTCATAATGCAAAATTCCATTATGATGTCATAATGCAAAATTCCATTTTGATGTCATAATGTAAAATTCCATTATGATGTCATAATGTAACATTCCATTATGATGTCATAATGTAGCATTCTATTATGATGTCATAATGCAACATTCCATTATGATGTCATAATGTAGCATTCTATTATGATGTCATAATGCAACATTCCATTATGATGTCATAATGTAACATTCTATTATGATGTCATAATGTAACATTCCATTATGATGTCATAATGTAACATTCCATTATGATGTCATAATGCAAAATTCCATTTTGATGTCATAATGCAAAATTCAAATTCCATTATGATGTCATAATGTAAAATTCCATTATGATGTCATAATGTAACATTCCATTATGATGTCATAATGTAAAATTCCATTATGATGTCATAATGTAACATTCCATTATGATGTCATAATGCAACATTCCATTATGATGTCATAATGTAACATTCCATAATGATGCCATAATGCAAAATTCTATTATGATGTCATAATGCAACATTCCATTATGATGTCATAATGTAACATTCTATTATGATGTCATAATGTAACATTCCATTATGATGTCATAATGTAACATTCCATTATGATGTCATAATGCAAAATTCCATTATGATGTCATAATGTAACATTCCATTATGATGTCATAATGCAAAATTCCATTATGATGTCATAATGTAACATTCCATTATAATGCCATAATGCAAAATTATATTATGATGTCATAATGCAACATTCCATTTTGATGTCATAATGTAACATTCTATTATGATGTCATAATGTAACATTCCATTATGATGTCATAATGCAAAATTCCATTATGATGCCATAATGTAACATTCCATTATGATGTCATAATGCAACATTCCATTATGATGTCATAATGCAAAATTCCATTATGATGTCATAATGTAACATTCCATTATGATGCCATAATGCAAAATTCTATTATGATGTCATAATGCAACATTCCATTATGATGTCCTAATGTAACATTCTATTATGATGTCATAATGCAAAATTCCATTATGATGTCATAATGCAAAATTCCATTGTGATGTCATAATGCAAAATTCCATTATGATGTCATAATGCAAAATTTCATTGTGATGTCATAATGTAACATTCCATTATGATGCCATAATGCAAAATTCTATTATGATGTCATAATGCAACATTCCATTATGATGTCATAATGTAACATTTCATTATGATGTCATAATGTAACATTCCATTAGGATGTCATAATGCAAAATTCCATTATGATGTCATAATGCAAAATTCCATTATGATGTCATAATGCAAAATTCCATTATGATGTCATAATGTAACATTCCATAATGATGCCATAATGCAAAATTCTATTATGATGTCATAATGCAACATTCCATTATGATGTCATAATGTAACATTCTATTATGATGTCATAATGTAACATTTCATTATGATGTCATAATGTAACATTCCATTATGATGTCATAATGCAAAATTCCATAATGATGTCATAATGCAAAATTCCATTATGATGTCTTAATGTAACATTCCATTATGATGCCATAATGCAAAATTCCATTATGATGTCATAATGCAACATTCCATTATGATGTCATAATGTAACATTCTATTATGATGTCATAATGTAACATTCCATTATGATGTCATAATGCAAAATTCCATTATGATGTCATAATGCAAAATTCCATTATGATGTCATAATGTAACATTCCATTATGATGTCATAATGCAAAATTCCATTATGATGTCATAATGTAACATTCCATTATGATGTCATAATGCAAAATTCCATTATGATGTCATAATGTAACATTCCATTATGATGTCATAATGCAACATTCCAATATGATGTCATAATGCAAAATTCCATTATGATGTCATAATGTAACATTCCATTATGATGTCATAATGCAAAATTCCATTATGATGTCATAATGTAACATTCCATAATGATGCCATAATGCAAAATTATATTATGATGTCATAATGCAACATTCCATTATGATGTCATAATGTAACATTCCATTATGATGTCATAATGCAACATTCCATTATGATGCCATAATGCAAAAGTCCATTATGATGTCATAATGTAACATTCCATAATGATGTCATAATGTAACATTCCATTATGATGCCATAATGCAACATTCCATTATGATGTCATAATGTAACATTCTATTATGATGTCATAATGTAACATTCCATTATGATGCCATAATGCAAAATTCTATTATGATGTCATAATGCAAAATTCCATTATGATGTCATAATGTAACATTCAATATGATATCAAAACGCAAAATTCAATTATGATGTCATAATGCAACATTCCATTATGATGTCATAATGCAAAATTCCATTATGATGTCATAATGCAACATTCCATTATGATGTCAGAATGTAACATTCCATTATGATGTCATAATGCAAAATTCCATTATGATGTCATAATGTAACATTCCATTATGATGTCATAATGCAAAATTCCATTATGATGTCATAATGTAAAATTCCATTATGATGTCATAATGTAACATTCCATTATGATGTCATAATGTAAAATTCCATTATGATGTCTGAATGTAACATTCCATTATGATGTCATAATGCAAAATTCCATTATGATGTCATAATGCAACATTCCATTATGATGTCATAATGCAAAATTCCATTATGATGTCATAATGTAACATTCCATAATGATGCCATAATGCAAAATTCTATTATGATGTCATAATGCAACATTCCATTATGATGTCATAATGTAACATTCCATAATGATGCCATAATGCAACATTCCATTATGATGTCATAATGTAACATTCTATTATGATGTCATAATGCAAAATTCCATTATGATGTCATAATGCAAAATTCCATTGTGATGTCATAATGCAAAATTCCATTATGATGTCATAATGCAAAATTCCATTGTGATGTCATAATGTAACATTCCATTATGATGCCATAATGCAAAATTCTATTATGATGTCATAATGCAACATTCCATTATGATGTCATAATGTAACATTCCATTATGATGTCATAATGTAACATTCCATTAGGATGTCATAATGCAAAATTCGATTATGATGTCATAATGCAAAATTCCATTATGATGTCATAATGCAACATTCCATAATGATGCCATAATGCAAAATTCTATTATGATGTCATAATGCAACATTCCATTATGATGTCATAATGTAACATTCCATTTTGATTTCATAATGTAAAATTCCATTATGATGTCATAATGTAACATTCTATTATGATGTCATAATGCAAAATTCCATTATGATGTCATAATGCAAAATTCCATTATGATGTCATAATGTAAAATTCCATTATGATGTCATAATGTAACATTCTATTATGATGTCATAATGCAAAATTCCATTATGATGTCATAATGCAAAATTCCATTATGATGTCATAATGTAAAATTCCATTATGATGTCATAATGTAACATTCCATTATGATGTCATAATGCAACATTCCATTATGATGTCATAATGTAACATTCCATAATGATGCCATAATGCAAAATTCCATTATGATGTCATAATGCAACATTCCATTATGATGTCATAATGTAACATTCTATTATGATGTCATAATGTAACATTCAATTATGATGTCATAATGCAAAATTCCATTATGATGTCATAATGCAAAATTCCATTTTGATGTCATAATGTAAAATTCCATTATGATGTCATAATGTAACATTCCATTATGATGTCATAATGTAGCATTCTATTATGATGTCATAATGCAACATTCCATTATGATGTCATAATGTAGCATTCTATTATGATGTCATAATGCAACATTCCATTATGATGTCATAATGTAACATTCTATTATGATGTCATAATGTAACATTCCATTATGATGTCATAATGTAACATTCCATTATGATGTCATAATGCAAAATTCCATTTTGATGTCATAATGCAAAATTCAAATTCCATTATGATGTCATAATGTAAAATTCCATTATGATGTCATAATGTAACATTCCATTATGATGTCATAATGTAAAATTCCATTATGATGTCATAATGTAACATTCCATTATGATGTCATAATGCAACATTCCATTATGATGTCATAATGCAACATTCCATTATGATGTCATAATGTAACATTCCATAATGATGCCATAATGCAAAATTCTATTATGATGTCATAATGCAACATTCCATTATGATGTCATAATGTAACATTCTATTATGATGTCATAATGTAACATTCCATTATGATGTCATAATGTAACATTCCATTATGATGTCATAATGCAAAATTCCATTATGATGTCATAATGTAACATTCCATTATGATGTCATAATGCAAAATTCCATTATGATGTCATAATGCAAAATTCCATTATGATGTCATAATGTAACATTCCATTATGATGCCATAATGCAAAATTATATTATGATGTCATAATGCAACATTCCATTTTGATGTCATAATGTAACATTCTATTATGATGTCATAATGTAACATTCCATTATGATGTCATAATGCAAAATTCCATTATGATGCCATAATGTAACATTCCATTATGATGTCATAATGCAACATTCCATTATGATGTCATAATGCAAAATTCCATTATGATGTCATAATGTAACATTCCATTATGATGCCATAATGCAAAATTCTATTATGATGTCATAATGCAACATTCCATTATGATGTCCTAATGTAACATTCTATTATGATGTCATAATGCAAAATTCCATTATGATGTCATAATGCAAAATTCCATTGTGATGTCATAATGCAAAATTCCATTATGATGTCATAATGCAAAATTTCATTGTGATGTCATAATGTAACATTCCATTATGATGCCATAATGCAAAATTCTATTATGATGTCATAATGCAACATTCCATTATGATGTCATAATGTAACATTTCATTATGATGTCATAATGTAACATTCCATTAGGATGTCATAATGCAAAATTCCATTATGATGTCATAATGCAAAATTCCATTATGATGTCATAATGCAAAATTCCATTATGATGTCATAATGTAACATTCCATAATGATGCCATAATGCAAAATTCTATTATGATGTCATAATGCAACATTCCATTATGATGTCATAATGTAACATTCTATTATGATGTCATAATGTAACATTTCATTATGATGTCATAATGTAACATTCCATTATGATGTCATAATGCAAAATTCCATAATGATGTCATAATGCAAAATTCCATTATGATGTCTTAATGTAACATTCCATTATGATGCCATAATGCAAAATTCCATTATGATGTCATAATGCAACATTCCATTATGATGTCATAATGTAACATTCTATTATGATGTCATAATGTAACATTCCATTATGATGTCATAATGCAAAATTCCATTATGATGTCATAATGCAAAATTCCATTATGATGTCATAATGTAACATTCCATTATGATGTCATAATGCAAAATTCCATTATGATGTCATAATGTAACATTCCATTATGATGTCATAATGCAAAATTCCATTATGATGTCATAATGTAACATTCTATTATGATGTCATAATGCAAAATTCCATTATGATGTCATAATGCAAAATTCCATTGTGATGTCATAATGCAAAATTCCATTATGATGTCATAATGCAAAATTCCATTGTGATGTCATAATGTAACATTCCATTATGATGCCATAATGCAAAATTCTATTATGATGTCATAATGCAACATTCCATTATGATGTCATAATGTAACATTCCATTATGATGTCATAATGTAACATTCCATTAGGATGTCATAATGCAAAATTCGATTATGATGTCATAATGCAAAATTCCATTATGATGTCATAATGCAACATTCCATAATGATGCCATAATGCAAAATTCTATTATGATGTCATAATGCAACATTCCATTATGATGTCATAATGTAACATTCTATTATGATGTCATAATGTAACATTTCATTATGATGTTATAATGTAACATTCCATTATGATGTCATAATGCAAAATTCCATAATGATGTCATAATGCAAAATTCCATTATGATGTCATAATGTAACATTCCATTATGATGCCATAATGCAAAATTCCATTATGATGTCATAATGCAACATTCCATTATGATGTCATAATGTAACATTCTATTATGATGTCATAATGTAACATTCCATTATGATGTCATAATGTAACATTCCATTATGATGTCATAATGCAAAATTCCATTATGATGTCATAATGCAACGTTACATTATGATGTCATAATGCAAAATTCCATTTTGATTTCATAATGTAAAATTCCATTATGATGTCATAATGTAACATTCTATTATGATGTCATAATGCAAAATTCCATTATGATGTCAAAATGCAAAATTCCATTATGATGTCATAATGTAACATTCCATTATGATGTCATAATGCAAAATTCCATTATGATGTCATAATGTAACATTCCATTATGATGTCATAATGCAACATTCCAATATGATGTCATAATGCAAAATTCCATTATGATGTCATAATGTAACATTCCATTATGATGTCATAATGCAAAATTCCATTATGATGTCATAATGTAACATTCCATAATGATGCCATAATGCAAAATTATATTATGATGTCATAATGCAACATTCCATTATGATGTCATAATGTAACATTCCATTATGATGTCATAATGCAAAATTCCATTATGATGTCATAATGCAACATTCCATTATGATGCCATAATGCAAAAGTCCATTATGATGTCATAATGTAACATTCCATAATGATGTCATAATGTAACATTCCATTATGATGCCATAATGCAACATTCCATTATGATGTCATAATGTAACATTCTATTATGATGTCATAATGTAACATTCCATTATGATGTCATAATGTAACATTCCATTATGATGCCATAATGCAAAATTCTATTATGATGTCATAATGCAAAATTCCATTATGATGTCATAATGTAACATTCCATTATGATGCCATAATGCAAAATTCTATTATGATGTCATAATGCAAAATTCCATTATGATGTCATAATGTAACATTCAATATGATGTCATAATGCAAAATTCAATTATGATGTCATAAAGCAACATTCCATTATGATGTCATAATGCAAAATTCCATTATGATGTCATAATGCAACATTCCATTATGATGTCATAATGTAACATTCCATTATGATGTCATAATGCAACATTCCATTATGATGTCATAATGCAAAATTCCATTGTGATGTCATAATGTAACATTCCATTATGATGTCATAATGCAACATTCCATTATGATGTCATAATGCAACATTCCATTATGATGTCATAATGTAACATTCCATTATGATGTCATAATGTAACATTCCATTATGATGTCATAATGTAACATTCCATAATGATGCCATAATGCAACATTCCATTATGATGTCATAATGCAACATTCCATTATGATGTCATAATGCAACATTCCATTATGATGTCATAATGTAACATTCTATTATGATGTCATAATGTAACATTCCATTATGATGTCATAATGTAACATTCCATTATGATGCCATAATGCAAAATTCCATTATGATGTCATAATGCAAAATTCCATTATGATGTCATAATGTAACATTCCATTATGATGCCATAATGCAAAATTCTATTATGATGTCATAATGCAACATTCCATTATGATGTCATAATGCAAAATTCCATTATGATGTCATAATGCAAAATTCCATTATGATGTCATAATGTAACATTCTATTATGATGCCATAATGCAAAATTCTATTATGATGTCATAATGCAACATTCCATTATGATGTCATAATGTAACATTCTATTATGATGTCATAATGTAACATTCCATTATGATGTCATAATGTAACATTCCATTATGATGTCATAATGTAACATTCCATTATGATGTCATAATGCAAAATTCCATTATGATGTCATAATGTAAAATTCCATTATGATGTCATAATGTAACATTCCATTATGATGTCATAATGTAAAATTCCATTATGATGTCATAATGTAACATTCCATTATGATGTCATAATGCAACATTCCATTATGATGTCATAATGTAACATTCCATAATGATGCCATAATGCAAAATTCCATTATGATGTCATAATGTAACATTCTATTATGATGTCATAATGTAACATTTCATTATGATGTTATAATGTAACATTCCATTATGATGTCATAATGCAAAATTCCATAATGATGTCATAATGCAAAATTCCATTATGATGTCATAATGCAACATTCCATTATGATGTCATAATGTAACATTCTATTATGATGTCATAATGTAACATTCAATTATGATGTCATAATGTAACATTCCATTATGATGTCATAATGTAACATTCCATTATGATGTCATAATGTAACATTCCATTATGATGTCATAATGCAAAATTCCATTATGATGTCATAATGTAAAATTCCATTATGATGTCATAATGTAACATTCCATTATGATGTCATAATGTAAAATTCCATTATGATGTCATAATGTAACATTCCATTATGATGTCATAATGCAACATTCCATTATGATGTCATAATGTAACATTCCATAATGATGCCATAATGCAAAATTCCATTATGATGTCATAATGTAACATTCTATTATGATGTCATAATGTAACATTTCATTATGATGTTATAATGTAACATTCCATTATGATGTCATAATGCAAAATTCCATAATGATGTCATAATGCAAAATTCCATTATGATGTCATAATGTAACATTCCATTATGATGCCATAATGCAAAATTCCATTATGATGTCATAATGCAACATTCCATTATGATGTCATAATGTAACATTCTATTATGATGTCATAATGTAACATTCCATTATGATGTCATAATGTAACATTCCATTATGATGTCATAATGCAAAATTCCATTATGATGTCATAATGCAACGTTACATTATGATGTCATAATGCAAAATTCCATTTTGATTTCATAATGTAAAATTCCATTATGATGTCATAATGTAACATTCTATTATGATGTCATAATGCAAAATTCCATTATGATGTCATAATGCAAAATTCCATTATGATGTCATAATGTAACATTCCATTATGATGTCATAATGCAAAATTCCATTATGATGTCATAATGTAACATTCCATTATGATGTCATAATGCAACATTCCAATATGATGTCATAATGCAAAATTCCATTATGATGTCATAATGTAAAATTCCATTATGATGTCATAATGTAACATTCCATTATGATGTCATAATGTAAAATTCCATTATGATGTCTGAATGTAACATTCCATTATGATGTCATAATGCAAAATTCCATTATGATGTCATAATGCAACATTCCATTATGATGTCATAATGCAAAATTCCATTATGATGTCATAATGTAACATTCCATAATGATGCCATAATGCAAAATTCTATTATGATGTCATAATGCAACATTCCATTATGATGTCATAATGTAACATTCCATAATGATGCCATAATGCAACATTCCATTATGATGTCATAATGTAACATTCTATTATGATGTCATAATGCAAAATTCCATTATGATGTCATAATGCAAAATTCCATTGTGATGTCATAATGCAAAATTCCATTATGATGTCATAATGCAAAATTCCATTGTGATGTCATAATGTAACATTCCATTATGATGTCATAATGTAACATTCTATTATGATGTCATAATGTAACATTCCATTATGATGTCATAATGTAACATTCCATTATGATGTCATAATGCAAAATTCCATTATGATGTCATAATGCAACGTTACATTATGATGTCATAATGCAAAATTCCATTTTGATTTCATAATGTAAAATTCCATTATGATGTCATAATGTAACATTCTATTATGATGTCATAATGCAAAATTCCATTATGATGTCATAATGCAAAATTCCATTATGATGTCATAATGTAACATTCCATTATGATGTCATAATGCAAAATTCCATTATGATGTCATAATGTAACATTCCATTATGATGTCATAATGCAACATTCCAATATGATGTCATAATGCAAAATTCCATTATGATGTCATAATGTAAAATTCCATTATGATGTCATAATGTAACATTCCATTATGATGTCATAATGTAAAATTCCATTATGATGTCTGAATGTAACATTCCATTATGATGTCATAATGCAAAATTCCATTATGATGTCATAATGCAACATTCCATTATGATGTCATAATGCAAAATTCCATTATGATGTCATAATGTAACATTCCATAATGATGCCATAATGCAAAATTCTATTATGATGTCATAATGCAACATTCCATTATGATGTCATAATGTAACATTCCATAATGATGCCATAATGCAACATTCCATTATGATGTCATAATGTAACATTCTATTATGATGTCATAATGCAAAATTCCATTATGATGTCATAATGCAAAATTCCATTGTGATGTCATAATGCAAAATTCCATTATGATGTCATAATGCAAAATTCCATTGTGATGTCATAATGTAACATTCTATTATGATGTCATAATGCAAAATTCCATTATGATGTCATAATGCAAAATTCCATTATGATGTCATAATGTAACATTCCATTATGATGTCATAATGCAAAATTCCATTATGATGTCATAATGTAACATTCCATTATGATGTCATAATGCAACATTCCAATATGATGTCATAATGCAAAATTCCATTATGATGTCATAATGTAAAATTCCATTATGATGTCATAATGTAACATTCCATTATGATGTCATAATGTAAAATTCCATTATGATGTCTGAATGTAACATTCCATTATGATGTCATAATGCAAAATTCCATTATGATGTCATAATGCAACATTCCATTATGATGTCATAATGCAAAATTCCATTATGATGTCATAATGTAACATTCCATAATGATGCCATAATGCAAAATTCTATTATGATGTCATAATGCAACATTCCATTATGATGTCATAATGTAACATTCCATAATGATGCCATAATGCAACATTCCATTATGATGTCATAATGTAACATTCTATTATGATGTCATAATGCAAAATTCCATTATGATGTCATAATGCAAAATTCCATTGTGATGTCATAATGCAAAATTCCATTATGATGTCATAATGCAAAATTCCATTGTGATGTCATAATGTAACATTCCATTATGATGTCATAATGCAAAATTCCATTATGATGTCATAATGTAAAATTCCATTATGATGTCATAATGTAACATTCCATTATGATGTCATAATGTAAAATTCCATTATGATGTCATAATGTAACATTCCATTATGATGTCATAATGCAACATTCCATTATGATGTCATAATGTAACATTCCATAATGATGCCATAATGCAAAATTCTATTATGATGTCATAATGCAACATTCCATTATGATGTCATAATGTAACATTCTATTATGATGTCATAATGTAACATTCAATTATGATGTCATAATATAACATTCCATTATGATGTCATAATGCAAAATTCCATTATGATGTCATAATACAAAATTCCATTTTGATGTCATAATGTAAAATTCCATTATGATGTCATAATGTAACATTCCATTATGATGTCATAATGTAGCATTCTATTATGATGTCATAATGCAACATTCCATTATGATGTCATAATGTAGCATTCTATTATGATGTCATAATGCAACATTCCATTATGATGTCATAATGTAACATTCTATTATGATGTCATAATGTAACATTCCATTATGATGTCATAATGTAACATTCCATTATGATGTCATAATGCAAAATTCCATTTTGATGTCATAATGCAAAATTCAAATTCCATTATGATGTCATAATGTAAAATTCCATTATGATGTCATAATGTAACATTCCATTATGATGTCATAATGTAAAATTCCATTATGATGTCATAATGTAACATTCCATTATGATGTCATAATGCAACATTCCATTATGATGCCATAATGCAAAATTCTATTATGATGTCATAATGCAACATTCCATTATGATGTCATAATGTAACATTCTATTATGATGTCATAATGTAACATTCCATTATGATGTCATAATGTAACATTCCATTATGATGTCATAATGCAAAATTCCATTATGATGTCATAATGTAACATTCCATTATGATGTCATAATGCAAAATTCCATTATGATGTCATAATGTAACATTCCATTATGATGTCATAATGTAACATTCCATTAGGATGTCATAATGCAAAATTCGATTATGATGTCATAATGCAAAATTCCATTATGATGTCATAATGCAACATTCCATAATGATGCCATAATGCAAAATTCTATTATGATGTCATAATGCAACATTCCATTATGATGTCATAATGTAACATTCTATTATGATGTCATAATGTAACATTTCATTATGATGTTATAATGTAACATTCCATTATGATGTCATAATGCAAAATTCCATAATGATGTCATAATGCAAAATTCCATTATGATGTCATAATGTAACATTCCATTATGATGCCATAATGCAAAATTCCATTATGATGTCATAATGCAACATTCCATTATGATGTCATAATGTAACATTCTATTATGATGTCATAATGTAACATTCCATTATGATGTCATAATGTAACATTCCATTATGATGTCATAATGCAAAATTCCATTATGATGTCATAATGCAACGTTACATTATGATGTCATAATGCAAAATTCCATTTTGATTTCATAATGTAAAATTCCATTATGATGTCATAATGTAACATTCTATTATGATGTCATAATGCAAAATTCCATTATGATGTCATAATGCAAAATTCCATTATGATGTCATAATGTAACATTCCATTATGATGTCATAATGCAAAATTCCATTATGATGTCATAATGTAACATTCCATTATGATGTCATAATGCAACATTCCAATATGATGTCATAATGCAAAATTCCATTATGATGTCATAATGTAACATTCCATTATGATGTCATAATGCAAAATTCCATTATGATGTCATAATGTAACATTCCATAATGATGCCATAATGCAAAATTATATTATGATGTCATAATGCAACATTCCATTATGATGTCATAATGTAACATTCCATTATGATGTCATAATGCAAAATTCCATTATGATGTCATAATGCAACATTCCATTATGATGCCATAATGCAAAAGTCCATTATGATGTCATAATGTAACATTCCATAATGATGTCATAATGTAACATTCCATTATGATGCCATAATGCAACATTCCATTATGATGTCATAATGTAACATTCTATTATGATGTCATAATGTAACATTCCATTATGATGCCATAATGCAAAATTCTATTATGATGTCATAATGCAAAATTCCATTATGATGTCATAATGTAACATTCCATTATGATGCCATAATGCAAAATTCTATTATGATGTCATAATGCAAAATTCCATTATGATGTCATAATGTAACATTCAATATGATGTCATAATGCAAAATTCAATTATGATGTCATAAAGCAACATTCCATTATGATGTCATAATGCAAAATTCCATTATGATGTCATAATGCAACATTCCATTATGATGTCATAATGTAACATTCCATTATGATGTCATAATGCAACATTCCATTATGATGTCATAATGCAAAATTCCATTGTGATGTCATAATGTAACATTCCATTATGATGTCATAATGCAACATTCCATTATGATGTCATAATGCAACATTCCATTATGATGTCATAATGTAACATTCCATTATGATGCCATAATGCAAAAGTCCATTATGATGTCATAATGTAACATTCCATAATGATGTCATAATGTAACATTCCATTATGATGCCATAATGCAACATTCCATTATGATGTCATAATGTAACATTCTATTATGATGTCATAATGTAACATTCCATTATGATGCCATAATGCAAAATTCTATTATGATGTCATAATGCAAAATTCCATTATGATGTCATAATGTAACATTCCATTATGATGCCATAATGCAAAATTCTATTATGATGTCATAATGCAAAATTCCATTATGATGTCATAATGTAACATTCAATATGATGTCATAATGCAAAATTCAATTATGATGTCATAAAGCAACATTCCATTATGATGTCATAATGCAAAATTCCATTATGATGTCATAATGCAACATTCCATTATGATGTCATAATGTAACATTCCATTATGATGTCATAATGCAACATTCCATTATGATGTCATAATGCAAAATTCCATTGTGATGTCATAATGTAACATTCCATTATGATGTCATAATGCAACATTCCATTATGATGTCATAATGCAACATTCCATTATGATGTCATAATGTAACATTCCATTATGATGTCATAATGTAACATTCCATTATGATGTCATAATGTAACATTCCATAATGATGCCATAATGCAACATTCCATTATGATGTCATAATGCAACATTCCATTATGATGTCATAATGCAACATTCCATTATGATGTCATAATGTAACATTCTATTATGATGTCATAATGTAACATTCCATTATGATGTCATAATGTAACATTCCATTATGATGCCATAATGCAAAATTCCATTATGATGTCATAATGCAAAATTCCATTATGATGTCATAATGTAACATTCCATTATGATGCCATAATGCAAAATTCTATTATGATGTCATAATGCAACATTCCATTATGATGTCATAATGCAAAATTCCATTATGATGTCATAATGCAAAATTCCATTATGATGTCATAATGTAACATTCTATTATGATGCCATAATGCAAAATTCTATTATGATGTCATAATGCAACATTCCATTATGATGTCATAATGTAACATTCTATTATGATGTCATAATGTAACATTCCATTATGATGTCATAATGTAACATTCCATTATGATGTCATAATGTAACATTCCATTATGATGTCATAATGCAAAATTCCATTATGATGTCATAATGTAAAATTCCATTATGATGTCATAATGTAACATTCCATTATGATGTCATAATGTAAAATTCCATTATGATGTCATAATGTAACATTCCATTATGATGTCATAATGCAACATTCCATTATGATGTCATAATGTAACATTCCATTATGATGTCATAATGCAAAATTCCATTATGATGTCATAATGTAAAATTCCATTATGATGTCATAATGTAACATTCCATTATGATGTCATAATGTAAAATTCCATTATGATGTCATAATGTAACATTCCATTATGATGTCATAATGCAACATTCCATTATGATGTCATAATGTAACATTCCATAATGATGCCATAATGCAAAATTCTATTATGATGTCATAATGCAACATTCCATTATGATGTCATAATGTAACATTCTATTATGATGTCATAATGTAACATTCAATTATGATGTCATAATATAACATTCCATTATGATGTCATAATGCAAAATTCCATTTTGATGTCATAATGTAAAATTCCATTATGATGTCATAATGTAACATTCCATTATGATGTCATAATGTAGCATTCTATTATGATGTCATAATGCAACATTCCATTATGATGTCATAATGTAGCATTCTATTATGATGTCATAATGCAACATTCCATTATGATGTCATAATGTAACATTATATTATGATGTCATAATGTAACATTCCATTATGATGTCATAATGTAACATTCCATTATGATGTCATAATGCAAAATTCCATTTTGATGTCATAATGCAAAATTCAAATTCCATTATGATGTCATAATGTAAAATTCCATTATGATGTCATAATGTAAAATTCCATTATGATGTCATAATGCAAAATTCCATTATGATGTCATAATGCAACATTCCATTATGATGTCATAATGTAACATTCTATTATGATGTCATAATGTAACATTCCATTATGATGCCATAATGCAACATTCCATTATGATGTCATAATGTAACATTCTATTATGATGTCATAATGTAACATTCCATTATGATGTCATAATGTAACATTCTATTATGATGTCATAATGTAACATTCCATTATGATGTCATAATGTAACATTCCATTATGATGTCATAATGCAAAATTCCATTATGATGTCATAATGTAACATTCCATTATGATGTCATAATGCAAAATTCCATTATGATGTCATAATGCAAAATTCCATTATGATGTCATAATGTAACATTCCATTATGATGCCATAATGCAAAATTATATTATGATGTCATAATGCAACATTCCATTATGATGTCATAATGGAACATTCTATTATGATGTCATAATGTAACATTCCATTATGATGTCATAATGCAAAATTCCATTATGATGTCATAATGTAACATTCCATTATGATGTCATAATGCAACATTCCATTATGATGTCATAATGCAAAATTCCATTATGATGTCATAATGTAACATTCCATTATGATGCCATAATGCAAAATTATATTATGATGTCATAATGCAACATTCCATTATGATGTCCTAATGTAACATTCTATTATGATGTCATAATGCAAAATTCCATTATGATGTCATAATGCAAAATTCCATTGTGATGTCATAATGCAAAATTCCATTATGATGTCATAATGCAAAATTTCATTGTGATGTCATAATGTAACATTCCATTATGATGCCATAATGCAAAATTCTATTATGATGTCATAATGCAACATTCCATTATGATGTCATAATGTAACATTTCATTATGATGTCATAATGTAACATTCCATTAGGATGTCATAATGCAAAATTCCATTATGATGTCATAATGCAAAATTCCATTATGATGTCATAATGCAAAATTCCATTATGATGTCATAATGCAAAATTCCATTATGATGTCATAATGTAACATTCCATAATGATGCCATAATGCAAAATTCTATTATGATGTCATAATGCAACATTCCATTATGATGTCATAATGTAACATTCTATTATGATGTCATAATGTAACATTTCATTATGATGTCATAATGTAACATTCCATTATGATGTCATAATGCAAAATTCCATAATGATGTCATAATGCAAAATTCCATTATGATGTCTTAATGTAACATTCCATTATGATGCCATAATGCAAAATTCCATTATGATGTCTTAATGTAACATTCCATTATGATGCCATAATGCAAAATTCCATTATGATGTCATAATGCAACATTCCATTATGATGTCATAATGTAACATTCTATTATGATGTCATAATGTTACATTCCATTATGATGTCATAATGCAAAATTCCATTATGATGTCATAATGCAAAATTCCATTATGATGTCATAATGTAACATTCCATTATGATGTCATAATGCAAAATTCCATTATGATGTCATAATGTAACATTCCATTATGATGTCATAATGCAAAATTCCATTATGATGTCATAATGTAACATTCCATTATGATGTCATAATGCAACATTCCAATATGATGTCATAATGCAAAATTCCATTATGATGTCATAATGCAAAATTCCATTATGATGTCATAATGTAACATTCCATAATGATGCCATAATGCAAAATTATATTATGATGTCATAATGCAACATTCCATTATGATGTCATAATGTAACATTCCATTATGATGTCATAATGCAACATTCCATTATGATGCCATAATGCAAAAGTCCATTATGATGTCATAATGTAACATTCCATAATGATGTCATAATGTAACATTCCATTATGATGCCATAATGCAACATTCCATTATGATGTCATAATGTAACATTCTATTATGATGTCATAATGTAACATTCCATTATGATGCCATAATGCAAAATTCTATTATGATGTCATAATGCAAAATTCCATTATGATGTCATAATGCAAAATTCCATTATGATGTCATAATGTAACATTCAATATGATATCAAAATGCAAAATTCAATTATGATGTCATAATGCAACATTCCATTATGATGTCATAATGCAAAATTCCATTATGATGTCATAATGCAACATTCCATTATGATGTCAGAATGTAACATTCCATTATGATGCCATAATGCAAAATTCTATTATGATGTCATAATGCAAAATTCCATTATGATGTCATAATGTAACATTCCATTATGATGTCATAATGCAAAATTCCATTATGATGTCATAATGTAAAATTCCATTATGATGTCATAATGTAACATTCCATTATGATGTCATAATGTAAAATTCCATTATGATGTCTGAATGTAACATTCCATTATGATGCCATAATGCAAAATTCTATTATGATGTCATAATGCAACATTCCATTATGATGTCCTAATGTAACATTCTATTATGATGTCATAATGCAAAATTCCATTATGATGTCATAATGCAAAATTCCATTGTGATGTCATAATGCAAAATTCCATTATGATGTCATAATGCAAAATTTCATTGTGATGTCATAATGTAACATTCCATTATGATGCCATAATGCAAAATTCTATTATGATGTCATAATGCAACATTCCATTATGATGTCATAATGTAACATTTCATTATGATGTCATAATGTAACATTCCATTAGGATGTCATAATGCAAAATTCCATTATGATGTCATAATGCAAAATTCCATTATGATGTCATAATGCAAAATTCCATTATGATGTCATAATGTAACATTCCATAATGATGCCATAATGCAAAATTCTATTATGATGTCATAATGCAACATTCCATTATGATGTCATAATGTAACATTCTATTATGATGTCATAATGTAACATTTCATTATGATGTCATAATGTAACATTCCATTATGATGTCATAATGCAAAATTCCATAATGATGTCATAATGCAAAATTCCATTATGATGTCTTAATGTAACATTCCATTATGATGCCATAATGCAAAATTCCATTATGATGTCATAATGCAACATTCCATTATGATGTCATAATGTAACATTCTATTATGATGTCATAATGTTACATTCCATTATGATGTCATAATGCAAAATTCCATTATGATGTCATAATGCAAAATTCCATTATGATGTCATAATGTAACATTCCATTATGATGTCATAATGCAAAATTCCATTATGATGTCATAATGTAACATTCCATTATGATGCCATAATGCAACATTCCATTATGATGTCATAATGTAACATTCTATTATGATGTCATAATGTAACATTCCATTATGATGCCATAATGCAAAATTCTATTATGATGTCATAATGCAAAATTCCATTATGATGTCATAATGTAACATTCAATATGATATCAAAATGCAAAATTCAATTATGATGTCATAATGCAACATTCCATTATGATGTCATAATGCAAAATTCCATTATGATGTCATAATGCAACATTCCATTATGATGTCAGAATGTAACATTCCATTATGATGCCATAATGCAAAATTCTATTATGATGTCATAATGCAAAATTCCATTATGATGTCATAATGTAACATTCCATTATGATGTCATAATGCAAAATTCCATTATGATGTCATAATGTAAAATTCCATTATGATGTCATAATGTAACATTCCATTATGATGTCATAATGTAAAATTCCATTATGATGTCTGAATGTAACATTCCATTATGATGTCATAATGCAACATTCCATTATGATGTCATAATGCAAAATTCCATTGTGATGTCATAATGTAACATTCCATTATGATGTCATAATGCAACATTCCATTATGATGTCATAATGCAACATTCCATTATGATGTCATAATGTAACATTCCATTATGATGTCATAATGTAACATTCCATTATGATGTCATAATGTAACATTCCATAATGATGCCATAATGCAACATTCCATTATGATGTCATAATGCAACATTCCATTATGATGTCATAATGCAACATTCCATTATGATGTCATAATGTAACATTCTATTATGATGTCATAATGTAACATTCCATTATGATGTCATAATGTAACATTCCATTATGATGCCATAATGCAAAATTCCATTATGATGTCATAATGCAAAATTCCATTATGATGTCATAATGTAACATTCCATTATGATGCCATAATGCAAAATTCTATTATGATGTCATAATGCAACATTCCATTATGATGTCATAATGCAAAATTCCATTATGATGTCATAATGCAAAATTCCATTATGATGTCATAATGTAACATTCTATTATGATGCCATAATGCAAAATTCTATTATGATGTCATAATGCAACATTCCATTATGATGTCATAATGTAACATTCTATTATGATGTCATAATGTAACATTCCATTATGATGTCATAATGTAACATTCCATTATGATGTCATAATGTAACATTCCATTATGATGTCATAATGCAAAATTCCATTATGATGTCATAATGTAAAATTCCATTATGATGTCATAATGTAACATTCCATTATGATGTCATAATGTAAAATTCCATTATGATGTCATAATGTAACATTCCATTATGATGTCATAATGCAACATTCCATTATGATGTCATAATGTAACATTCCATAATGATGCCATAATGCAAAATTCTATTATGATGTCATAATGCAACATTCCATTATGATGTCATAATGTAACATTCTATTATGATGTCATAATGTAACATTCAATTATGATGTCATAATATAACATTCCATTATGATGTCATAATGCAAAATTCCATTATGATGTCATAATACAAAATTCCATTTTGATGTCATAATGTAAAATTCCATTATGATGTCATAATGTAACATTCCATTATGATGTCATAATGTAGCATTCTATTATGATGTCATAATGCAACATTCCATTATGATGTCATAATGTAGCATTCTATTATGATGTCATAATGCAACATTCCATTATGATGTCATAATGTAACATTCTATTATGATGTCATAATGTAACATTCCATTATGATGTCATAATGTAACATTCCATTATGATGTCATAATGCAAAATTCCATTTTGATGTCATAATGCAAAATTCAAATTCCATTATGATGTCATAATGTAAAATTCCATTATGATGTCATAATGTAACATTCCATTATGATGTCATAATGTAAAATTCCATTATGATGTCATAATGTAACATTCCATTATGATGTCATAATGCAACATTCCATTATGATGCCATAATGCAAAATTCTATTATGATGTCATAATGCAACATTCCATTATGATGTCATAATGTAACATTCTATTATGATGTCATAATGTAACATTCCATTATGATGTCATAATGTAACATTCCATTATGATGTCATAATGCAAAATTCCATTATGATGTCATAATGTAACATTCCATTATGATGTCATAATGCAAAATTCCATTATGATGTCATAATGTAACATTCCATTATGATGTCATAATGTAACATTCCATTAGGATGTCATAATGCAAAATTCGATTATGATGTCATAATGCAAAATTCCATTATGATGTCATAATGCAACATTCCATAATGATGCCATAATGCAAAATTCTATTATGATGTCATAATGCAACATTCCATTATGATGTCATAATGTAACATTCTATTATGATGTCATAATGTAACATTTCATTATGATGTTATAATGTAACATTCCATTATGATGTCATAATGCAAAATTCCATAATGATGTCATAATGCAAAATTCCATTATGATGTCATAATGTAACATTCCATTATGATGCCATAATGCAAAATTCCATTATGATGTCATAATGCAACATTCCATTATGATGTCATAATGTAACATTCTATTATGATGTCATAATGTAACATTCCATTATGATGTCATAATGTAACATTCCATTATGATGTCATAATGCAAAATTCCATTATGATGTCATAATGCAACGTTACATTATGATGTCATAATGCAAAATTCCATTTTGATTTCATAATGTAAAATTCCATTATGATGTCATAATGTAACATTCTATTATGATGTCATAATGCAAAATTCCATTATGATGTCATAATGCAAAATTCCATTATGATGTCATAATGTAACATTCCATTATGATGTCATAATGCAAAATTCCATTATGATGTCATAATGTAACATTCCATTATGATGTCATAATGCAACATTCCAATATGATGTCATAATGCAAAATTCCATTATGATGTCATAATGTAACATTCCATTATGATGTCATAATGCAAAAGTCCATTATGATGTCATAATGTAACATTCCATAATGATGTCATAATGTAACATTCCATTATGATGCCATAATGCAACATTCCATTATGATGTCATAATGTAACATTCTATTATGATGTCATAATGTAACATTCCATTATGATGCCATAATGCAAAATTCTATTATGATGTCATAATGCAAAATTCCATTATGATGTCATAATGTAACATTCCATTATGATGCCATAATGCAAAATTCTATTATGATGTCATAATGCAAAATTCCATTATGATGTCATAATGTAACATTCAATATGATGTCATAATGCAAAATTCAATTATGATGTCATAAAGCAACATTCCATTATGATGTCATAATGCAAAATTCCATTATGATGTCATAATGCAACATTCCATTATGATGTCATAATGTAACATTCCATTATGATGTCATAATGCAACATTCCATTATGATGTCATAATGCAAAATTCCATTGTGATGTCATAATGTAACATTCCATTATGATGTCATAATGCAACATTCCATTATGATGTCATAATGCAACATTCCATTATGATGTCATAATGTAACATTCCATTATGATGTCATAATGTAACATTCCATTATGATGTCATAATGTAACATTCCATAATGATGCCATAATGCAACATTCCATTATGATGTCATAATGCAACATTCCATTATGATGTCATAATGCAACATTCCATTATGATGTCATAATGTAACATTCTATTATGATGTCATAATGTAACATTCCATTATGATGTCATAATGTAACATTCCATTATGATGCCATAATGCAAAATTCCATTATGATGTCATAATGCAAAATTCCATTATGATGTCATAATGTAACATTCCATTATGATGCCATAATGCAAAATTCTATTATGATGTCATAATGCAACATTCCATTATGATGTCATAATGCAAAATTCCATTATGATGTCATAATGCAAAATTCCATTATGATGTCATAATGTAACATTCTATTATGATGCCATAATGCAAAATTCTATTATGATGTCATAATGCAACATTCCATTATGATGTCATAATGTAACATTCTATTATGATGTCATAATGTAACATTCCATTATGATGTCATAATGTAACATTCCATTATGATGTCATAATGTAACATTCCATTATGATGTCATAATGCAAAATTCCATTATGATGTCATAATGTAAAATTCCATTATGATGTCATAATGTAACATTCCATTATGATGTCATAATGTAAAATTCCATTATGATGTCATAATGTAACATTCCATTATGATGTCATAATGCAACATTCCATTATGATGTCATAATGTAACATTCCATAATGATGCCATAATGCAAAATTCTATTATGATGTCATAATGCAACATTCCATTATGATGTCATAATGTAACATTCTATTATGATGTCATAATGTAACATTCAATTATGATGTCATAATATAACATTCCATTATGATGTCATAATGCAAAATTCCATTATGATGTCATAATGCAAAATTCCATTTTGATGTCATAATGTAAAATTCCATTATGATGTCATAATGTAACATTCCATTATGATGTCATAATGTAGCATTCTATTATGATGTCATAATGCAACATTCCATTATGATGTCATAATGTAGCATTCTATTATGATGTCATAATGCAACATTCCATTATGATGTCATAATGTAACATTCTATTATGATGTCATAATGTAACATTCCATTATGATGTCATAATGTAACATTCCATTATGATGTCATAATGCAAAATTCCATTTTGATGTCATAATGCAAAATTCAAATTCCATTATGATGTCATAATGTAAAATTCCATTATGATGTCATAATGTAACATTCCATTATGATGTCATAATGTAAAATTCCATTATGATGTCATAATGTAACATTCCATTATGATGTCATAATGCAACATTCCATTATGATGTCATAATGCAACATTCCATTATGATGTCATAATGTAACATTCCATAATGATGCCATAATGCAAAATTCTATTATGATGTCATAATGCAACATTCCATTATGATGTCATAATGTAACATTCTATTATGATGTCATAATGTAACATTCCATTATGATGTCATAATGTAACATTCCATTATGATGTCATAATGCAAAATTCCATTATGATGTCATAATGTAACATTCCATTATGATGTCATAATGCAAAATTCCATTATGATGTCATAATGCAAAATTCCATTATGATGTCATAATGTAACATTCCATTATGATGCCATAATGCAAAATTATATTATGATGTCATAATGCAACATTCCATTATGATGTCATAATGGAACATTCTATTATGATGTCATAATGTAACATTCCATTATGATGTCATAATGCAAAATTCCATTATGATGTCATAATGTAACATTCCATTATGATGTCATAATGCAACATTCCATTATGATGTCATAATGCAAAATTCCATTATGATGTCATAATGTAACATTCCATTATGATGCCATAATGCAAAATTCTATTATGATGTCATAATGCAACATTCCATTATGATGTCCTAATGTAACATTCTATTATGATGTCATAATGCAAAATTCCATTATGATGTCATAATGCAAAATTCCATTGTGATGTCATAATGCAAAATTCCATTATGATGTCATAATGCAAAATTTCATTGTGATGTCATAATGTAACATTCCATTATGATGCCATAATGCAAAATTCTATTATGATGTCATAATGCAACATTCCATTATGATGTCATAATGTAACATTTCATTATGATGTCATAATGTAACATTCCATTAGGATGTCATAATGCAAAATTCCATTATGATGTCATAATGCAAAATTCCATTATGATGTCATAATGCAAAATTCCATTATGATGTCATAATGTAACATTCCATAATGATGCCATAATGCAAAATTCTATTATGATGTCATAATGCAACATTCCATTATGATGTCATAATGTAACATTCTATTATGATGTCATAATGTAACATTTCATTATGATGTCATAATGTAACATTCCATTATGATGTCATAATGCAAAATTCCATAATGATGTCATAATGCAAAATTCCATTATGATGTCTTAATGTAACATTCCATTATGATGCCATAATGCAAAATTCCATTATGATGTCTTAATGTAACATTCCATTATGATGCCATAATGCAAAATTCCATTATGATGTCATAATGCAACATTCCATTATGATGTCATAATGTAACATTCTATTATGATGTCATAATGTTACATTCCATTATGATGTCATAATGCAAAATTCCATTATGATGTCATAATGCAAAATTCCATTATGATGTCATAATGTAACATTCCATTATGATGTCATAATGCAAAATTCCATTATGATGTCATAATGTAACATTCCATTATGATGTCATAATGCAAAATTCCATTATGATGTCATAATGTAACATTCCATTATGATGTCATAATGCAACATTCCAATATGATGTCATAATGCAAAATTCCATTATGATGTCATAATGTAACATTCCATTATGATGTCATAATGCAAAATTCCATTATGATGTCATAATGTAACATTCCATAATGATGCCATAATGCAAAATTATATTATGATGTCATAATGCAACATTCCATTATGATGTCATAATGTAACATTCCATTATGATGTCATAATGCAACATTCCATTATGATGCCATAATGCAAAAGTCCATTATGATGTCATAATGTAACATTCCATAATGATGTCATAATGTAACATTCCATTATGATGCCATAATGCAACATTCCATTATGATGTCATAATGTAACATTCTATTATGATGTCATAATGTAACATTCCATTATGATGCCATAATGCAAAATTCTATTATGATGTCATAATGCAAAATTCCATTATGATGTCATAATGTAACATTCAATATGATATCAAAATGCAAAATTCAATTATGTTGTCATAATGCAACATTCCATTATGATGTCATAATGCAAAATTCCATTATGATGTCATAATGCAACATTCCATTATGATGTCAGAATGTAACATTCCATTATGATGCCATAATGCAAAATTCTATTATGATGTTATAATGCAAAATTCCATTATGATGTCATAATGTAACATTCCATTATGATGTCATAATGCAAAATTCCATTATGATGTCATAATGTAAAATTCCATTATGATGTCATAATGTAACATTCCATTATGATGTCATAATGTAAAATTCCATTATGATGTCTGAATGTAACATTCCATTATCATGCCATAATGCAAAATTCTATTATGATGTCATAATGCAACATTCCATTATGATGTCCTAATGTAACATTCTATTATGATGTCATAATGCAAAATTCCATTATGATGTCATAATGCAAAATTCCATTGTGATGTCATAATGCAAAATTCCATTATGATGTCATAATGCAAAATTTCATTGTGATGTCATAATGTAACATTCCATTATGATGCCATAATGCAAAATTCTATTATGATGTCATAATGCAACATTCCATTATGATGTCATAATGTAACATTTCATTATGATGTCATAATGTAACATTCCATTAGGATGTCATAATGCAAAATTCCATTATGATGTCATAATGCAAAATTCCATTATGATGTCATAATGCAAAATTCCATTATGATGTCATAATGTAACATTCCATAATGATGCCATAATGCAAAATTCTATTATGATGTCATAATGCAACATTCCATTATGATGTCATAATGTAACATTCTATTATGATGTCATAATGTAACATTTCATTATGATGTCATAATGTAACATTCCATTATGATGTCATAATGCAAAATTCCATAATGATGTCATAATGCAAAATTCCATTATGATGTCTTAATGTAACATTCCATTATGATGCCATAATGCAAAATTCCATTATGATGTCATAATGCAACATTCCATTATGATGTCATAATGTAACATTCTATTATGATGTCATAATGTTACATTCCATTATGATGTCATAATGCAAAATTCCATTATGATGTCATAATGCAAAATTCCATTATGATGTCATAATGTAACATTCCATTATGATGCCATAATGCAACATTCCATTATGATGTCATAATGTAACATTCTATTATGATGTCATAATGTAACATTCCATTATGATGCCATAATGCAAAATTCTATTATGATGTCATAATGCAAAATTCCATTATGATGTCATAATGTAACATTCCATTATGATGCCATAATGCAAAATTCTATTATGAGGTCATAATGCAAAATTCCATTATGATGTCATAATGTAACATTCAATATGATGTCATAATGCAAAATTCAATTATGATGTCATAAAGCAACATTCCATTATGATGTCATAATGCAAAATTCCATTATGATGTCATAATGCAACATTCCATTATGATGTCATAATGTAACATTCCATTATGATGTCATAATGCAACATTCCATTATGATGTCATAATGCAAAATTCCATTGTGATGTCATAATGTAACATTCCATTATGATGTCATAATGCAACATTCCATTATGATGTCATAATGCAACATTCCATTATGATGTCATAATGTAACATTCCATTATGATGTCATAATGTAACATTCCATTATGATGTCATAATGTAACATTCCATAATGATGCCATAATGCAACATTCCATTATGATGTCATAATGCAACATTCCATTATGATGTCATAATGCAACATTCCATTATGATGTCATAATGTAACATTCTATTATGATGTCATAATGTAACATTCCATTATGATGTCATAATGTAACATTCCATTATGATGCCATAATGCAAAATTCCATTATGATGTCATAATGCAAAATTCCATTATGATGTCATAATGTAACATTCCATTATGATGCCATAATGCAAAATTCTATTATGATGTCATAATGCAACATTCCATTATGATGTCATAATGCAAAATTCCATTATGATGTCATAATGCAAAATTCCATTATGATATCATAATGTAACATTCTATTATGATGCCATAATGCAAAATTCTATTATGATGTCATAATGCAACATTCCATTATGATGTCATAATGTAACATTCTATTATGATGTCATAATGTAACATTCCATTATGATGTCATAATGTAACATTCCATTATGATGTCATAATGTAACATTCCATTATGATGTCATAATGCAAAATTCCATTATGATGTCATAATGTAAAATTCCATTATGATGTCATAATGTAACATTCCATTATGATGTCATAATGTAAAATTCCATTATGATGTCATAATGTAACATTCCATTATGATGTCATAATGCAACATTCCATTATGATGTCATAATGTAACATTCCATAATGATGCCATAATGCAAAATTCTATTATGATGTCATAATGCAACATTCCATTATGATGTCATAATGTAACATTCTATTATGATGTCATAATGTAACATTCAATTATGATGTCATAATATAACATTCCATTATGATGTCATAATGCAAAATTCCATTATGATGTCATAATGCAAAATTCCATTTTGATGTCATAATGTAAAATTCCATTATGATGTCATAATGTAACATTCCATTATGATGTCATAATGTAGCATTCTATTATGATGTCATAATGCAACATTCCATTATGATGTCATAATGTAGCATTCTATTATGATGTCATAATGCAACATTCCATTATGATGTCATAATGTAACATTCTATTATGATGTCATAATGTAACATTCCATTATGATGTCATAATGTAACATTCCATTATGATGTCATAATGCAAAATTCCATTTTGATGTCATAATGCAAAATTCAAATTCCATTATGATGTCATAATGTAAAATTCCATTATGATGTCATAATGTAACATTCCATTATGATGCCATAATGCAACATTCCATTATGATGTCATAATGTAACATTCTATTATGATGTCATAATGTAACATTCCATTATGATGCCATAATGCAAAATTCTATTATGATGTCATAATGCAAAATTCCATTATGATGTCATAATGTAACATTCCATTATGATGCCATAATGCAAAATTCTATTATGAGGTCATAATGCAAAATTCCATTATGATGTCATAATGTAACATTCAATATGATGTCATAATGCAAAATTCAATTATGATGTCATAAAGCAACATTCCATTATGATGTCATAATGCAAAATTCCATTATGATGTCATAATGCAACATTCCATTATGATGTCATAATGTAACATTCCATTATGATGTCATAATGCAACATTCCATTATGATGTCATAATGCAAAATTCCATTGTGATGTCATAATGTAACATTCCATTATGATGTCATAATGCAACATTCCATTATGATGTCATAATGCAACATTCCATTATGATGTCATAATGTAACATTCCATTATGATGTCATAATGTAACATTCCATTATGATGTCATAATGTAACATTCCATAATGATGCCATAATGCAACATTCCATTATGATGTCATAATGCAACATTCCATTATGATGTCATAATGCAACATTCCATTATGATGTCATAATGTAACATTCTATTATGATGTCATAATGTAACATTCCATTATGATGTCATAATGTAACATTCCATTATGATGCCATAATGCAAAATTCCATTATGATGTCATAATGCAAAATTCCATTATGATGTCATAATGTAACATTCCATTATGATGCCATAATGCAAAATTCTATTATGATGTCATAATGCAACATTCCATTATGATGTCATAATGCAAAATTCCATTATGATGTCATAATGCAAAATTCCATTATGATGTCATAATGTAACATTCTATTATGATGCCATAATGCAAAATTATATTATGATGTCATAATGCAACATTCCATTATGATGTCATAATGTAACATTCTATTATGATGTCATAATGTAACATTCCATTATGATGTCATAATGTAACATTCCATTATGATGTCATAATGTAACATTCCATTATGATGTCATAATGCAAAATTCCATTATGATGTCATAATGTAAAATTCCATTATGATGTCATAATGTAACATTCCATTATGATGTCATAATGTAAAATTCCATTATGATGTCATAATGTAACATTCCATTATGATGTCATAATGCAACATTCCATTATGATGTCATAATGTAACATTCCATAATGATGCCATAATGCAAAATTCTATTATGATGTCATAATGCAACATTCCATTATGATGTCATAATGTAACATTCTATTATGATGTCATAATGTAACATTCAATTATGATGTCATAATATAACATTCCATTATGATGTCATAATGCAAAATTCCATTATGATGTCATAATGCAAAATTCCATTTTGATGTCATAATGTAAAATTCCATTATGATGTCATAATGTAACATTCCATTATGATGTCATAATGTAGCATTCTATTATGATGTCATAATGCAACATTCCATTATGATGTCATAATGTAGCATTCTATTATGATGTCATAATGCAACATTCCATTATGATGTCATAATGTAACATTCTATTATGATGTCATAATGTAACATTCCATTATGATGTCATAATGTAACATTCCATTATGATGTCATAATGCAAAATTCCATTTTGATGTCATAATGCAAAATTCAAATTCCATTATGATGTCATAATGTAAAATTCCATTATGATGTCATAATGTAACATTCCATTATGATGTCATAATGTAAAATTCCATTATGATGTCATAATGTAACATTCCATTATGATGTCATAATGCAACATTCCATTATGATGTCATAATGCAACATTCCATTATGATGTCATAATGTAACATTCCATAATGATGCCATAATGCAAAATTCTATTATGATGTCATAATGCAACATTCCATTATGATGTCATAATGTAACATTCTATTATGATGTCATAATGTAACATTCAATTATGATGTCATAATATAACATTCCATTATGATGTCATAATGCAAAATTCCATTATGATGTCATAATGCAAAATTCCATTTTGATGTCATAATGTAAAATTCCATTATGATGTCATAATGTAACATTCCATTATGATGTCATAATGTAGCATTCTATTATGATGTCATAATGCAACATTCCATTATGATGTCATAATGTAGCATTCTATTATGATGTCATAATGCAACATTCCATTATGATGTCCTAATGTAACATTCTATTATGATGTCATAATGCAAAATTCCATTATGATGTCATAATGCAAAATTCCATTGTGATGTCATAATGCAAAATTCCATTATGATGTCATAATGCAAAATTTCATTGTGATGTCATAATGTAACATTCCATTATGATGCCATAATGCAAAATTCTATTATGATGTCATAATGCAACATTCCATTATGATGTCATAATGTAACATTTCATTATGATGTCATAATGTAACATTCCATTAGGATGTCATAATGCAAAATTCCATTATGATGTCATAATGCAAAATTCCATTATGATGTCATAATGCAAAATTCCATTATGATGTCATAATGTAACATTCCATAATGATGCCATAATGCAAAATTCTATTATGATGTCATAATGCAACATTCCATTATGATGTCATAATGTAACATTCTATTATGATGTCATAATGTAACATTTCATTATGATGTCATAATGTAACATTCCATTATGATGTCATAATGCAAAATTCCATAATGATGTCATAATGCAAAATTCCATTATGATGTCTTAATGTAACATTCCATTATGATGCCATAATGCAAAATTCCATTATGATGTCATAATGCAACATTCCATTATGATGTCATAATGTAACATTCTATTATGATGTCATAATGTTACATTCCATTATGATGTCATAATGCAAAATTCCATTATGATGTCATAATGCAAAATTCCATTATGATGTCATAATGTAACATTCCATTATGATGTCATAATGCAAAATTCCATTATGATGTCATAATGTAACATTCCATTATGATGCCATAATGCAACATTCCATTATGATGTCATAATGTAACATTCTATTATGATGTCATAATGTAACATTCCATTATGATGCCATAATGCAAAATTCTATTATGATGTCATAATGCAAAATTCCATTATGATGTCATAATGTAACATTCCATTATGATGCCATAATGCAAAATTCTATTATGATGTCATAATGCAAAATTCCATTATGATGTCATAATGTAACATTCAATATGATGTCATAATGCAAAATTCAATTATGATGTCATAAAGCAACATTCCATTATGATGTCATAATGCAAAATTCCATTATGATGTCATAATGCAACATTCCATTATGATGTCATAATGTAACATTCCATTATGATGTCATAATGCAACATTCCATTATGATGTCATAATGCAAAATTCCATTGTGATGTCATAATGTAACATTCCATTATGATGTCATAATGCAACATTCCATTATGATGTCATAATGCAACATTCCATTATGATGTCATAATGTAACATTCCATTATGATGTCATAATGTAACATTCCATTATGATGTCATAATGTAACATTCCATAATGATGCCATAATGCAACATTCCATTATGATGTCATAATGCAACATTCCATTATGATGTCATAATGCAACATTCCATTATGATGTCATAATGTAACATTCTATTATGATGTCATAATGTAACATTCCATTATGATGTCATAATGTAACATTCCATTATGATGCCATAATGCAAAATTCCATTATGATGTCATAATGCAAAATTCCATTATGATGTCATAATGTAACATTCCATTATGATGCCATAATGCAAAATTCTATTATGATGTCATAATGCAACATTCCATTATGATGTCATAATGCAAAATTCCATTATGATGTCATAATGCAAAATTCCATTATGATGTCATAATGTAACATTCTATTATGATGCCATAATGCAAAATTCTATTATGATGTCATAATGCAACATTCCATTATGATGTCATAATGTAACATTCTATTATGATGATATAATGTAACATTCCATTATGATGTCATAATGTAACATTCCATTATGATGTCATAATGTAACATTCCATTATGATGTCATAATGCAAAATTCCATTATGATGTCATAATGTAAAATTCCATTATGATGTCATAATGTAACATTCCATTATGATGTCATAATGTAAAATTCCATTATGATGTCATAATGTAACATTCCATTATGATGTCATAATGCAACATTCCATTATGATGTCATAATGTAACATTCCATAATGATGCCATAATGCAAAATTCTATTATGATGTCATAATGCAACATTCCATTATGATGTCATAATGTAACATTCTATTATGATGTCATAATGTAACATTCAATTATGATGTCATAATATAACATTCCATTATGATGTCATAATGCAAAATTCCATTATGATGTCATAATGCAAAATTCCATTTTGATGTCATAATGTAAAATTCCATTATGATGTCATAATGTAACATTCCATTATGATGTCATAATGTAGCATTCTATTATGATGTCATAATGCAACATTCCATTATGATGTCATAATGTAGCATTCTATTATGATGTCATAATGCAACATTCCATTATGATGTCATAATGTAACATTCTATTATGATGTCATAATGTAACATTCCATTATGATGTCATAATGTAACATTCCATTATGATGTCATAATGCAAAATTCCATTTTGATGTCATAATGCAAAATTCAAATTCCATTATGATGTCATAATGTAAAATTCCATTATGATGTCATAATGTAACATTCCATTATGATGTCATAATGTAAAATTCCATTATGATGTCATAATGTAACATTCCATTATGATGTCATAATGCAACATTCCATTATGATGTCATAATGCAACATTCCATTATGATGTCATAATGTAACATTCCATTATGATGCCATAATGCAAAATTCTATTATGATGTTATAATGCAACATTCCATTATGATGTCATAATGTAACATTCCATTATGATGTCATAATGTAACATTCCATTATGATGTCATAATGCAAAATTCCATTATGATGTCATAATGCAACATTCCATTATGATGTCATAATGCAAAATTCAATTATGATGTCATAATGCAACATTCCATTATGATGTCATAATGCAACATTCCATTATGATGTCATAATGCAAAATTCTATTATGATGTCATAATGTAACATTCCATTATGATGCCATAATGCAAAATTCTATTATGATGTTATAATGCAACATTCCATTATGATGTCATAATGTAACATTCCATTATGATGTCATAATGTAACATTCCATTATGATGTCATAATGCAAAATTCCATTATGATGTCATAATGCAACATTCCATTATGATGTCATAATGCAACATTCTATTATGATGTCATAATGTAACATTCCATTATGATGTCATAATGTAACATTCCATTATGATGTCATAATGCAAAATTCCATTATGATGTCATAATGCAACATTCCATTATGATGTCATAATGCAACATTCTATTATGATGTCATAATGTAACATTCCATTACGATGTCATAATGTAACATTCCATTATGATGTCATAATGCAAAATTCCATTATGATGTCATAATGCAAAATTCCATTATGATGTCATAATATAACATGCCATTATGATGTCATAATGCAAAATTCCATTATGATGTCATAATGTAACATTCCATTATGATGTCATAATGCAAAATTCTATTATGATGTCATAATGCAAAATTCCATTATGATGTCATAATGTAACATTCCATTATGATGTCATAATGTAACATTCCATTATGATGTCATAATGTAAAATTCCATTATGATGTCATAATGTAACATTCCATTATTATGTCATAATGCAAAATTCCATTATGATGTCATAATGCAACATTCCATTATGATGTCATAATGCAAAATTCCATTATGATGTTATAATGTAACATTCCATAATGATGCCATAATGCAACATTCCATTATGATGTCATAATGCAACATTCCATTATGATGTCATAATGTAACGTTATATTATGATGTCATAATGTAACATTCCATTATGATGTTATAATGCAACATTCCATTATGATGCCATAATGCAAAATTCAATTATGATGTCATAATGCAACATTCCATTATGATGTCATAATGCAAAATTCTATTATGATGTCATAATGTAACATTCCATTATGATGCCATAATGCAAAATTCTATTATGATGTTATAATGCAACATTCCATTATGATGTCATAATGTAACATTCCATTATGATGTCATAATGTAACATTCCATTATGATGTCATAATGCAAAATTCAATTATGATGTCATAATGCAACATTCCATTATGATGTCATAATGCAAAATTCAATTATGATGTCATAATGCAACAGTCCATTATGATGTCATAATGCAACATTCCATTATGATGTCATAATGCAAAATTCTATTATGATGTCATAATGTAACATTCCATTATGATGCCATAATGCAAAATTCTATTATGATGTTATAATGCAACATTCCATTATGATGTCATAATGTAACATTCCATTATGATGTCATAATGTAACATTCCATTATGATGTCATAATGCAAAATTCCATTATGATGTCATAATGCAACATTCCATTATGATGTCATAATGCAAAATTCAATTATGATGTCATAATGCAACATTCCATTATGATGTCATAATGCAACATTCCTTTATGATGTCATAATGCAAAATTCAATTATGATGTCATAATGTAACATTCCATTATGATGTCATAATGCAAAATTCCATTATGATGTCATAATGCAACATTCCATTATGATGTCATAATGCAAAATTCCATTATGATGTTATAATGTAACATTCCATAATGATGCCATAATGCAACATTCCATTATGATGTCATAATGCAACATTCCATTATGATGTCATAATGTAACATTCCATTATGATGTCATAATGCAAAATTCCATTATGATGTCATAATGCAAAACTCCATTATGATGTCATAATGCAAAATTCCATTATGATGTCATAATGTAACATTCCATTATGATGCCATAATGCAAAATTCTATTATGATGTCATAATGCAACATTCCATTATGATGTCATAATGTAACATTCCATTATGATGTCATAATGTAACATTCCATTATGATGTCATAATGCAAAATTCCATTATGATGTCATAATGTAAAATTCCATTATGATGTCATAATGCAAAATTCCATTATGATGTCATAATGTAAAATTCCATTATGATGTCATAATGTAACATTCCATTATGATGTCATAATGTAACATTCCATTATGATGTCATAATGCAAAATTCCAATATGATGTCATAATGCAACATTCCATTATGATGTCCTAATGCAAAATTCCATTATTATGTCATAATGTAACATTCCATAATGATGCCATAATGCAAAATTCTATTATGATGTCATAATGCAGCATTCCATTATGATGTCATAATGTAACATTCTATTATGATGTCATAATGCAACATTCCATTATGATGTCATAATGTAACATTCTATTATGATGTCATAATGTAACATTCCATTATGATGTCATAATGTAACATTCCATTATGATGTCCTAATGCAAAATTCCATTATGATGTCATAATGCAAAATTCCATTATGATGTCATAATATAACATGCCATTATGATGTCATAATGCAAAATTCCATTATGATGTCATAATGTAACATTCCATTATGATGCCATAATGCAAAATTCTATTATGATGTCATAATGCAACATTCCATTATGATGTCATAATGTAACATTCTATTATGATGTCATAATGTAACATTCCATTATGATGTCATAATGTAACATTCCATTATGATGTCATAATGCAAAATTCTATTATGATGTCATAATGCAAAATTCCATTATGATGTCATAATGTAACATTCCATTATGATGTTATAATGCAACATTCCATTATGATGCCATAATGCAAAATTCTATTATGATGTCATAATGCAAAATTCCATTATGACATCATAATGTAACATTCCATTATGATGTCATAATGCAAAATTCCATTATGATGTCATAATGCAAAATTCCATTATGATGTCATAATGTAACATTCCATAATGATGCCATAATGCAAAATTCTATTATGATGTCATAATGCAACATTCCTTTATGATGTCATAATGTAACATTCCATTATGATGTCATAATGCAACATTCCATTATGATGTCATAATGTAACATTCCATTATGATGTCATAATGTAACATTCCATTATGATGTCATAATGCAAAATTCCATTATGATTTCATAATGCAAAATTCCATTATGATGTCATAATGTAACATGCCATTATGATGTCATAATGCAAAATTCCATTATGATGTCATAATGTAACATTCCATTATGATGCCATAATGCAAAATTCTATTATGATGTCATAATGCAACATTCCATTATGATGTCATAATGTAACATTCCATTATGATGTCATAATGTAACATTCCATTATGATGTCATAATGCAAAATTCCATTATGATGTCATAATGTTAAATTCCATTATGATGTCATAATGTAACATTCCATTATTATGTCACAATGTAAAATTCCATTATGATGTCATAATGTAACATTCCATTATGATGTCATAATGCAACATTCCATTATGATGTCATAATGTAACATTCTATTATGATGTCATAATGTAACATTCCATTATGATGTCATAATGTAACATTCCATTATGATGTCATAATGCAAAATTCCATTATGATGTCATAATGCAAAATTCCATTATGATGTCATAATATAACATGCCATTATGATGTCATAATGCAAAATTCCATTATGATGTCATAATGTAACATTCCATTATGATGCCATAATGCAAAATTCTATTATGATGTCATAATGCAACATTCCATTATGATGTCATAATGTAACATTCTATTATGATGTCATAATGTAACATTCCATTATGATGTCATAATGTAACATTCCATTATATTGTCATAATGCAAAATTCCATTATGATGTTATAATGTAACATTCCATAATGATGCCATAATGCAACATTCCATTATGATGTCATAATGTAACATTCTATTATGATGTCATAATGTAACATTCCATTATGATGTTATAATGCAACATTCCATTATGATGCCATAATGCAAAATTCTATTATGATGTCATAATGCAAAATTCCATTATGACATCATAATGTAACATTCCATTATGATGTCATAATGCAAAATTCCATTATGATGTCATAATGTAACATTCCATTATGATGTCATAATGTAAACTTCTATTATGATGTCATAATGTAACATTCCATTATGATGTCATAATGTAACATTCCACTATGATGCCATAATGCAAAATTCCATTATGATGTCATAATGCAAAATTCCATTGTGATGTCATAATGTAACATTCCATTATGATGTCATAATGCAAAATTCCATTATTATGTCATAATGCAACATTCCATTATGATGGCATAATGTAACATTCCATTATGATGTCATAATGCAAAATTCTATTATGATGTCATAATGCAAAATTCCATTATGATGTCATAATGTAACATTCCATTATGATGTCATAATGTAACATTCCATTATGATGTCATAATGCAAAATTCCATTATGATGTCATAATGTAACATTCCATAATGATGCCATAATGCAAAATTCTATTATGATGTCATAATGCAACATTCCATTATGATGTCATAATGTAACATTCTATTATGATGTCATAATGTAATATTCCATTATGATGTCATAATGTAACATTCCATTATGATGTCATAATGCAAAATTCCATTATGATGTCATAATGCAAAATTCCATTATGATGTCATAATGCAAATTCCATTATGATGTCATAATGCAAAATTCCATTATGATGTCATAATGTAACATTCCATTATGATGCCATAATGCAAAATTCTATTATGATGTCATAATGCAACATTCCATTATGATGTCATAATGTAACATTCCATTTTGATGTCATAATGTAACATTCCATTATGATGTCATAATGCAAAATTCCATTATGATGTCATAATGCAACATTCCATTATGATGTCATAATGCAACATTCCATTATGATGGCATAATGTAACATTCCATTATGATGCCATAATGCAAAATTCTATTATGATGTCATAATGCAAAATTCCATTATGACATCATAATGTAACATTCCATTATGATGTCATAATGCAAAATTCCATTATGATGTCATAATGCAAAATTCCATTATGATGTCATAATGTTAAATTCCATTATGATGTCATAATGTAACATTCCATTATGATGTCACAATGTAAAATTCCATTATGATGTCATAATGTAACATTCCATTATGATGTCATAATGCAACATTCCATTATGATGTCATAATGTAACATTCTATTATGATGTCATAATGTAACATTCCATTATGATGTCATAATGTAACATTCCATTATGATGTCATAATGCAAAATTCCATTATGATGTCATAATGCAAAATTCCATTATGATGTCATAATATAACATGCCATTATGATGTCATAATGCAAAATTCCATTATGATGTCATAATGTAACATTCCATTATGATGCCATAATGCAAAATTCTATTATGATGTCATAATGCAACATTCCATTATGATGTCATAATGTAACATTCTATTATGATGTCATAATGTAACATTCCATTATGATGTCATAATGTAACATTCCATTATGATGTCATAATGCAAAATTCTATTATGATGTCATAATGTAACATTTCATTATGATGTCATAATGTAACAGTCCATTATGATGTCATAATGTAAAATTCCATTATGATGTCATAATGTAACATTCCATTATGATGTCATAATGCAAAATTCCATTATGATGTCATAATGCAACATTCCATTATGATGTCATAATGCAAAATTCCATTATGATGTGATAATGTAACATTCCATAATGATGCCATAATGCAACATTCCATTATGATGTCATAATGTAACATTCTATTATGATGTGATAATGTAACATTCCATTATGATGTTATAATGCAACATTCCATTATGATGCCATAATGCAAAATTCTATTATGATGTCATAATGCAAAATTCCATTATGACATCATAATGTAACATTCCATTATGATGTCATAATGCAAAATTCCATTATGATGTCATAATGTAACATTCCATTATGATGCCATAATGCAACATTCCATTATGATGTCATAATGCAACATTCCATTATGATGTCATAATGTAACATTCCATTATGATGTCATAATGCAAAATTCAATTATGATGTCATAATGCAACATTCCATTATGATGTCATAATGCAACATTCCTTTATGATGTCATAATGCAAAATTCAATTATGATGTCATAATGTAACATTCCATTATGATGTCATAATGCAAAATTCCATTATGATGTCATAATGCAACATTCCATTATGATGTCATAATGCAAAATTCCATTATGATGTTATAATGTAACATTCCATAATGATGCCATAATGCAACATTCCATTATGATGTCATAATGCAACATTCCATTATGATGTCATAATGTAACATTCCATTATGATGTCATAATGCAAAATTCCATTATGATGTCATAATGCAAAACTCCATTATGATGTCATAATGCAAAATTCCATTATGATGTCATAATGTAACATTCCATTATGATGCCATAATGCAAAATTCTATTATGATGTCATAATGCAACATTCCATTATGATGTCATAATGTAACATTCCATTATGATGTCATAATGTAACATTCCATTATGATGTCATAATGCAAAATTCCATTATGATGTCATAATGTAAAATTCCATTATGATGTCATAATGCAAAATTCCATTATGATGTCATAATGCAAAATTCCATTATGATGTCATAATATAACATGCCATTATGATGTCATAATGCAAAATTCCATTATGATGTCATAATGTAACATTCCATTATGATGCCATAATGCAAAATTCTATTATGATGTCATAATGCAACATTCCATTATGATGTCATAATGTAACATTCTATTATGATGTCATAATGTAACATTCCATTATGATGTCATAATGTAACATTCCATTATGATGTCATAATGCAAAATTCTATTATGATGTCATAATGTAACATTTCATTATGATGTCATAATGTAACAGTCCATTATGATGTCATAATGTAAAATTCCATTATGATGTCATAATGTAACATTCCATTATGATGTCATAATGCAAAATTCCATTATGATGTCATAATGCAACATTCCATTATGATGTCATAATGCAAAATTCCATTATGATGTGATAATGTAACATTCCATAATGATGCCATAATGCAACATTCCATTATGATGTCATAATGTAACATTCTATTATGATGTGATAATGTAACATTCCATTATGATGTTATAATGCAACATTCCATTATGATGCCATAATGCAAAATTCTATTATGATGTCATAATGCAAAATTCCATTATGACATCATAATGTAACATTCCATTATGATGTCATAATGCAAAATTCCATTATGATGTCATAATGTAACATTCCATTATGATGCCATAATGCAACATTCCATTATGATGTCATAATGCAACATTCCATTATGATGTCATAATGTAACATTCCATTATGATGTCATAATGCAAAATTCAATTATGATGTCATAATGCAACATTCCATTATGATGTCATAATGCAACATTCCTTTATGATGTCATAATGCAAAATTCAATTATGATGTCATAATGTAACATTCCATTATGATGTCATAATGCAAAATTCCATTATGATGTCATAATGCAACATTCCATTATGATGTCATAATGCAAAATTCCATTATGATGTTATAATGTAACATTCCATAATGATGCCATAATGCAACATTCCATTATGATGTCATAATGCAACATTCCATTATGATGTCATAATGTAACATTCCATTATGATGTCATAATGCAAAATTCCATTATGATGTCATAATGCAAAACTCCATTATGATGTCATAATGCAAAATTCCATTATGATGTCATAATGTAACATTCCATTATGATGCCATAATGCAAAATTCTATTATGATGTCATAATGCAACATTCCATTATGATGTCATAATGTAACATTCCATTATGATGTCATAATGTAACATTCCATTATGATGTCATAATGCAAAATTCCATTATGATGTCATAATGTAAAATTCCATTATGATGTCATAATGCAAAATTCCATTATGATGTCATAATGTAAAATTCCATTATGATGTCATAATGTAACATTCCATTATGATGTCATAATGTAACATTCCATTATGATGTCATAATGCAAAATTCCAATATGATGTCATAATGCAACATTCCATTATGATGTCCTAATGCAAAATTCCATTATTATGTCATAATGTAACATTCCATAATGATGCCATAATGCAAAATTCTATTATGATGTCATAATGCAGCATTCCATTATGATGTCATAATGTAACATTCTATTATGATGTCATAATGCAACATTCCATTATGATGTCATAATGTAACATTCTATTATGATGTCATAATGTAACATTCCATTATGATGTCATAATGTAACATTCCATTATGATGTCCTAATGCAAAATTCCATTATGATGTCATAATGCAAAATTCCATTATGATGTCATAATATAACATGCCATTATGATGTCATAATGCAAAATTCCATTATGATGTCATAATGTAACATTCCATTATGATGCCATAATGCAAAATTCTATTATGATGTCATAATGCAACATTCCATTATGATGTCATAATGTAACATTCTATTATGATGTCATAATGTAACATTCCATTATGATGTCATAATGTAACATTCCATTATGATGTCATAATGCAAAATTCTATTATGATGTCATAATGCAAAATTCCATTATGATGTCATAATGTAACATTCCATTATGATGTTATAATGCAACATTCCATTATGATGCCATAATGCAAAATTCTATTATGATGTCATAATGCAACATTCCATTATGATGTCATAATGTAACATTCCATTTTGATGTCATAATGTAACATTCCATTATGATGTCATAATGCAAAATTCCATTATGATGTCATAATGCAACATTCCATTATGATGTCATAATGCAACATTCCATTATGATGGCATAATGTAACATTCCATTATGATGCCATAATGCAAAATTCTATTATGATGTCATAATGCAAAATTCCATTATGACATCATAATGTAACATTCCATTATGATGTCATAATGCAAAATTCCATTATGATGTCATAATGCAAAATTCCATTATGATGTCATAATGTTAAATTCCATTATGATGTCATAATGTAACATTCCATTATGATGTCACAATGTAAAATTCCATTATGATGTCATAATGTAACATTCCATTATGATGTCATAATGCAACATTCCATTATGATGTCATAATGTAACATTCTATTATGATGTCATAATGTAACATTCCATTATGATGTCATAATGTAACATTCCATTATGATGTCATAATGCAAAATTCCATTATGATGTCATAATGCAAAATTCCATTATGATGTCATAATATAACATGCCATTATGATGTCATAATGCAAAATTCCATTATGATGTCATAATGTAACATTCCATTATGATGCCATAATGCAAAATTCTATTATGATGTCATAATGCAACATTCCATTATGATGTCATAATGTAACATTCTATTATGATGTCATAATGTAACATTCCATTATGATGTCATAATGTAACATTCCATTATGATGTCATAATGCAAAATTCTATTATGATGTCATAATGTAACATTTCATTATGATGTCATAATGTAACAGTCCATTATGATGTCATAATGTAAAATTCCATTATGATGTCATAATGTAACATTCCATTATGATGTCATAATGCAAAATTCCATTATGATGTCATAATGCAACATTCCATTATGATGTCATAATGCAAAATTCCATTATGATGTGATAATGTAACATTCCATAATGATGCCATAATGCAACATTCCATTATGATGTCATAATGTAACATTCTATTATGATGTGATAATGTAACATTCCATTATGATGTTATAATGCAACATTCCATTATGATGCCATAATGCAAAATTCTATTATGATGTCATAATGCAAAATTCCATTATGACATCATAATGTAACATTCCATTATGATGTCATAATGCAAAATTCCATTATGATGTCATAATGTAACATTCCATTATGATGCCATAATGCAACATTCCATTATGATGTCATAATGCAACATTCCATTATGATGTCATAATGTAACATTCCATTATGATGTCATAATGCAAAATTCAATTATGATGTCATAATGCAACATTCCATTATGATGTCATAATGCAACATTCCTTTATGATGTCATAATGCAAAATTCCATTATGATGTCATAATGTAACATTCCATTATGATGTCACAATGCAAAATTCCATTATGATGTCATAATGCAACATTCCATTATGATGTCATAATGCAAAATTCCATTATGATGTTATAATGTAACATTCCATAATGATGCCATAATGCAACATTCCATTATGATGTCATAATGCAACATTCCATTATGATGTCATAATGTAACATTCCATTATGATGTCATAATGCAAAATTCCATTATGATGTCATAATGCAAAACTCCATTATGATGTCATAATGCAAAATTCCATTATGATGTCATAATGTAACATTCCATTATGATGCCATAATGCAAAATTCTATTATGATGTCATAATGTAACATTCCATTATGATGTCATAATGCAAAATTCCATTATGATGTCATAATGTAAAATTCCATTATGATGTCATAATGCAAAATTCCATTATGATGTCATAATGTAAAATTCCATAATGATGTCATAATGTAACATTCCATTATGATGTCATAATGTAACATTCCATTATGATGTCATAATGCAAAATTCCAATATGATGTCATAATGCAACATTCCATTATGATGTCCTAATGCAAAATTCCATTATTATGTCATAATGTAACATTCCATAATGATGCCATAATGCAAAATTCTATTATGATGTCATAATGCAACATTCCATTATGATGTCATAATGTAACATTCTATTATGATGTCATAATGCAACATTCCATTATGATGTCATAATGTAACATTCTATTATGATGTCATAATGTAACATTCCATTATGATGTCATAATGTAACATTCCATTATGATGTCCTAATGCAAAATTCCATTATGATGTCATAATGCAAAATTCCATTATGATGTCATAATATAACATGCCATTATGATGTCATAATGCAAAATTCCATTATGATGTCATAATGTAACATTCCATTATGATGCCATAATGCAAAATTCTATTATGATGTCATAATGCAACATTCCATTATGATGTCATAATGTAACATTCTATTATGATGTCATAATGTAACATTCCATTATGATGTCATAATGTAACATTCCATTATGATGTCATAATGCAAAATTCTATTATGATGTCATAATGCAAAATTCCATTATGATGTCATAATGTAACATTCCATTATGATGTTATAATGCAACATTCCATTATGATGCCATAATGCAAAATTCTATTATGATGTCATAATGCAAAATTCCATTATGACATCATAATGTAACATTCCATTATGATGTCATAATGCAAAATTCCATTATGATGTCATAATGCAAAATTCCATTATGATGTCATAATGTAACATTCCATAATGATGCCATAATGCAAAATTCTATTATGATGTCATAATGCAACATTCCTTTATGATGTCATAATGTAACATTCCATTATGATGTCATAATGCAACATTCCATTATGATGTCATAATGTAACATTCCATTATGATGTCATAATATAACATTCCATTATGATGTCATAATGCAAAATTCCATTATGATGTCATAATGCAAAATTCCATTATGATGTCATAATGTAACATGCCATTATGATGTCATAATGCAAAATTCCATTATGATGTCATAATGTAACATTCCATTATGATGCCATAATGCAAAATTCTATTATGATGTCATAATGCAACATTCCATTATGATGTCATAATGTAACATTCTATTATGATGTCATAATGTAACATTCCATTATGATATCATAATGTAACATTCCATTATGATGTCATAATGCACAATTCTATTATGATGTCATAATGCAAAATTCCATTATGATGTCATAATGTAACATTCCATTATGATGTCATAATGCAAAATTCCATTATGATGTCATAATGTAACATTCCATTATGATGTCATAATGTAAACTTCTATTATGATGTCATAATGTAACATTCCATTATGATGTCATAATGCAAAATTCCATTGTGATGTCATAATGTAACATTCCATTATGATGTCATAATGCAAAATTCCATTATGATGTCATAATGCAACATTCCATTATGATGGCATAATGTAACATTCCATTATGATGTCATAATGCAAAATTCTATTATGATGTCATAATGCAAAATTCCATTATGATGTCATAATGTAACATTCTATTATGATGTCATAATGTAACATTCCATTATGATATCATAATGTAACATTCCATTATGATGTCATAATGCAACATTCCATTATGATGTCATAATGCAAAATTCCATTATGATGTCATAATGCAACATTCCATTATGATGGCATAATGTAACATTCCATTATGATGCCATAATGCAAAATTCTATTATGATGTCATAATGCAAAATTCCATTATGATGTCATAATGTAAAATTCCATTATGATGTCATAATGCAAAATTCCATTATGATGTCATAATGTAAAATTCCATTATGATGTCATAATGTAACATTCCATTATGATGTCATAATGTAACATTCCATTATGATGTCATAATGCAAAATTCCATTATTATGTCATAATGCAACATTCTATTATGATGTCATAATGCAAAATTCCATTATGATGTCATAATGTAACATTCCATAATGATGCCATAATGCAAAATTCTATTATGATGTCATAATGCAACATTCCATTATGATGTCATAATGTAACATTCTATTATGATGTCATAATGCAACATTCCATTATGATGTCATAATGTAACATTCTATTATGATGTCATAATGTAACATTCCATTATGATGTCATAATGTAACATTCCATTATGATGTCATAATGCAAAATTCCATTATGATGTCATAATGCAAAATTCCATTATGATGTCATAATATAACATGCCATTATGATGTCATAATGCAAAATTCCATTATGATGTCATAATGTAACATTCCATTATGATGCCATAATGCAAAATTCTATTATGATGTCATAATGCAACATTCCATTATGATGTCATAATGTAACATTCTATTATGATGTCATAATGTAACATTCCATTATGATGTCATAATGTAACATTCCATTATGATGTCATAATGCAAAATTCTATTATGATGTCATAATGCAAAATTCCATTATGATGTCATAATGTAACATTCCATTATGATGTCATAATGTAACATTCCATTATGATGTCATAATGTAAAATTCCATTATGATGTCATAATGTAACATTCCATTATTATGTCATAATGCAAAATTCCATTATGATGTCATAATGCAACATTCCATTATGATGTCATAATGCAAAATTCCATTATGATGTTATAATGTAACATTCCATAATGATGCCATAATGCAACATTCCATTATGATGTCATAATGCAACATTCCATTATGATGTCATAATGTAACGTTCTATTATGATGTCATAATGTAACATTCCATTATGATGTTATAATGCAACATTCCATTATGATGCCATAATGCAAAATTCAATTATGATGTCATAATGCAACATTCCATTATGATGTCATAATGCAAAATTCTATTATGATGTCATAATGTAACATTCCATTATGATGCCATAATGCAAAATTCTATTATGATGTTATAATGCAACATTCCATTATGATGTCATAATGTAACATTCCATTATGATGTCATAATGTAACATTCCATTATGATGTCATAATGCAAAATTCCATTATGATGTCATAATGCAACATTCCATTATGATGTCATAATGCAAAATTCAATTATGATGTCATAATGCAACATTCCATTATGATGTCATAATGCAACATTCCATTATGATGTCATAATGCAAAATTCTATTATGATGTCATAATGTAACATTCCATTATGATGCCATAATGCAAAATTCTATTATGATGTTATAATGCAACATTCCATTATGATGTCATAATGTAACATTCCATTATGATGTCATAATGTAACATTCCATTATGATGTCATAATGCAAAATTCCATTATGATGTCATAATGCAACATTCCATTATGATGTCATAATGCAACATTCTATTATGATGTCATAATGTAACATTCCATTATGATGTCATAATGTAACATTCCATTATGATGTCATAATGCAAAATTCCATTATGATGTCATAATGCAACATTCCATTATGATGTCATAATGCAACATTCTATTATGATGTCATAATGTAACATTCCATTACGATGTCATAATGTAACATTCCATTATGATGTCATAATGCAAAATTCCATTATGATGTCATAATGCAAAATTCCATTATGATGTCATAATATAACATGCCATTATGATGTCATAATGCAAAATTCCATTATGATGTCATAATGTAACATTCCATTATGATGTCATAATGCAAAATTCTATTATGATGTCATAATGCAAAATTCCATTATGATGTCATAATGTAACATTCCATTATGATGTCATAATGTAACATTCCATTATGATGTCATAATGTAAAATTCCATTATGATGTCATAATGTAACATTCCATTATTATGTCATAATGCAAAATTCCATTATGATGTCATAATGCAACATTCCATTATGATGTCATAATGCAAAATTCCATTATGATGTTATAATGTAACATTCCATAATGATGCCATAATGCAACATTCCATTATGATGTCATAATGCAACATTCCATTATGATGTCATAATGTAACGTTATATTATGATGTCATAATGTAACATTCCATTATGATGTTATAATGCAACATTCCATTATGATGCCATAATGCAAAATTCAATTATGATGTCATAATGCAACATTCCATTATGATGTCATAATGCAAAATTCTATTATGATGTCATAATGTAACATTCCATTATGATGCCATAATGCAAAATTCTATTATGATGTTATAATGCAACATTCCATTATGATGTCATAATGTAACATTCCATTATGATGTCATAATGTAACATTCCATTATGATGTCATAATGCAAAATTCAATTATGATGTCATAATGCAACATTCCATTATGATGTCATAATGCAAAATTCAATTATGATGTCATAATGCAACAGTCCATTATGATGTCATAATGCAACATTCCATTATGATGTCATAATGCAAAATTCTATTATGATGTCATAATGTAACATTCCATTATGATGCCATAATGCAAAATTCTATTATGATGTTATAATGCAACATTCCATTATGATGTCATAATGTAACATTCCATTATGATGTCATAATGTAACATTCCATTATGATGTCATAATGCAAAATTCCATTATGATGTCATAATGCAACATTCCATTATGATGTCATAATGCAAAATTCAATTATGAAGTCATAATGCAACATTCCATTATGATGTCATAATGCAAAATTCCATTATGATGTCATAATGCAACATTCCATTATGATGTCATAATGCAAAATTCAATTATGATGTCATAATGCAACATTCCATTATGATGTCATAATGCAAAATTCCATTATGATGTCATAATGCAACATTCCATTATGATGGCATAATGTAACATTCCATTATGATGCCATAATGCAAAATTCTATTATGATGTCATAATGTAAAATTCCATTATGATGTCATAATGCAACATTCCATTATGATGTCATAATGCAAAATTCCATTATGATGTTATAATGTAACATTCCATAATGATGCCATAATGCAACATTCCATTATGATGTCATAATGCAAAATTCCATTATGATGTCATAATGTAACATTCCATAATGATGCCATAATGCAAAATTCCATTATGATGTCATAATGCAACATTCCATTATGATGTCATAATGCAAAATTCAATTATGATGTCATAATGCAACATTCCATTATGATGTCATAATGCAAAATTCCATTATGATGTCATAATGCAACATTCCATTATGATGGCATAATGTAACATTCCATTATGATGCCATAATGCAAAATTCTATTATGATGTCATAATGTAAAATTCCATTATGATGTCATAATGCAACATTCCATTATGATGTCATAATGCAAAATTCCATTATGATGTTATAATGTAACATTCCATAATGATGCCATAATGCAACATTCCATTATGATGTCATAATGCAAAATTCCATTATGATGTCATAATGTAACATTCCATAATGATGCCATAATGCAAAATTCTATTATGATGTCATAATGCAACATTCCATTATGATGTCATAATGTAACATTCTATTATGATGTCATAATGAAACATTCCATTATGATGTCATAATGTAACATTCTATTATGATGTCATAATGTAACATTCCATTATGATGTCATAATGTAACATTCCATTATGATGTCATAATGCAAAATTCCATTATGATGTCATAATGCAAAATTCCATTATGATGTCATAATATAACATGCCATTATGATGTCATAATGCAAAATTCCATTATGATGTCATAATGTAACATTCCATTATGATGCCATAATGCAAAATTCTATTATGATGTCATAATGCAACATTCCATTATGATGTCATAATGTAACATTCTATTATGATGTCATAATGTAACATTCCATTATGATGTCATAATGTAACATTCCATTATGATGTCATAATGCAAAATTCTATTATGATGTCATAATGCAAAATTCCATTATGATGTCAAAATGTAACATTCCATTATGATGTCATAATGTAACATTCCATTATGATGTCATAATGTAAAATTCCATTATGATGTCATAATGTAACATTCCATTATTATGTCATAATGCAAAATTCCATTATGATGTCATAATGCAACATTCCATTATGATGTCATAATGCAAAATTCCATTATGATGTTATAATGTAACATTCCATAATGATGCCATAATGCAACATTCCATTATGATGTCATAATGCAACATTCCATTATGATGTCATAATGTAACGTTCTATTATGATGTCATAATGTAACATTCCATTATGATGTTATAATGCAACATTCCATTATGATGCCATAATGCAAAATTCAATTATGATGTCATAATGCAACATTCCATTATGATGTCATAATGCAAAATTCTATTATGATGTCATAATGTAACATTCCATTATGATGCCATAATGCAAAATTCTATTATGATGTTATAATGCAACATTCCATTATGATGTCATAATGTAACATTCCATTATGATGTCATAATGTAACATTCCATTATGATGTCATAATGCAAAATTCCATTATGATGTCATAATGCAACATTCCATTATGATGTCATAATGCAAAATTCAATTATGATGTCATAATGCAACATTCCATTATGATGTCATAATGCAACATTCCATTATGATGTCATAATGCAAAATTCCATTATGATGTCATAATGCAACATTCCATTATGATGTCATAATGTAACATTCTATTATGATGTCATAATGTAACATTCCATTATGATGTCATAATGTAACATTCCATTATGATGTCATAATGCAAAATTCCATTATGATGTCATAATGCAAAATTCCATTATGATGTCATAATATAACATGCCATTATGATGTCATAATGCAAAATTCCATTATGATGTCATAATGTAACATTCCATTATGATGTCATAATGCAAAATTCTATTATGATGTCATAATGCAAAATTCCATTATGATGTCATAATGTAACATTCCATTATGATGTCATAATGTAACATTCCATTATGATGTCATAATGTAAAATTCCATTATGATGTCATAATGTAACATTCCATTATTATGTCATAATGCAAAATTCCATTATGATGTCATAATGCAACATTCCATTATGATGTCATAATGCAAAATTCCATTATGATGTTATAATGTAACATTCCATAATGATGCCATAATGCAACATTCCATTATGATGTCATAATGCAACATTCCATTATGATGTCATAATGTAACGTTATATTATGATGTCATAATGTAACATTCCATTATGATGTTATAATGCAACATTCCATTATGATGCCATAATGCAAAATTCAATTATGATGTCATAATGCAACATTCCATTATGATGTCATAATGCAAAATTCTATTATGATGTCATAATGTAACATTCCATTATGATGCCATAATGCAAAATTCTATTATGATGTCATAATGCAACATTCCATTATGATGTCATAATGTAACATTCTATTATGATGTCATAATGTAACATTCCATTATGATGTCATAATGTAACATTCCATTATGATGTCATAATGCAAAATTCTATTATGATGTCATAATGCAAAATTCCATTATGATGTCATAATGTAACATTCCATTATGATGTCATAATGTAACATTCCATTATGATGTCATAATGTAAAATTCCATTATGATGTCATAATGTAACATTCCATTATTATGTCATAATGCAAAATTCCATTATGATGTCATAATGCAACATTCCATTATGATGTCATAATGCAAAATTCCATTATGATGTTATAATGTAACATTCCATAATGATGCCATAATGCAACATTCCATTATGATGTCATAATGCAACATTCCATTATGATGTCATAATGTAACGTTCTATTATGATGTCATAATGTAACATTCCATTATGATGTTATAATGCAACATTCCATTATGATGCCATAATGCAAAATTCAATTATGATGTCATAATGCAACATTCCATTATGATGTCATAATGCAAAATTCTATTATGATGTCATAATGTAACATTCCATTATGATGCCATAATGCAAAATTCTATTATGATGTTATAATGCAACATTCCATTATGATGTCATAATGTAACATTCCATTATGATGTCATAATGCAACATTCCATTATGATGTCATAATGCAAAATTCTATTATGATGTCATAATGTAACATTCCATTATGATGCCATAATGCAAAATTCTATTGTGATGTTATAATGCAACATTCCATTATGATGTCATAATGTAACATTCCATTATGATGTCATAATGTAACATTCCATTATGATGTCATAATGCAAAATTCCATTATGATGTCATAATGCAACATTCCATTATGATGTCATAATGCAAAATTCAATTATGATGTCATAATGCAACATTCCATTATGATGTCATAATGCAAAATTCCATTATGATGTCATAATGCAACATTCCATTATGATGTCATAATGTAACATTCTATTATGATGTCATAATGTAACATTCCATTATGATGTCATAATGTAACATTCCATTATGATGTCATAATGCAAAATTCCATTATGATGTCATAATGCAAAATTCCATTATGATGTCATAATATAACATGCTATTATGATGTCATAATGCAAAATTCCATTATGATGTCATAATGTAACATTCCATTATGATGTCATAATGCAAAATTCTATTATGATGTCATAATGCAAAATTCCATTATGATGTCATAATGTAACATTCCATTATGATGTCATAATGTAACATTCCATTATGATGTCATAATGTAAAATTCCATTATGATGTCATAATGTAACATTCCATTATTATGTCATAATGCAAAATTCCATTATGATGTCATAATGCAACATTCCATTATGATGTCATAATGCAAAATTCCATTATGATGTTATAATGTAACATTCCATAATGATGCCATAATGCAACATTCCATTATGATGTCATAATGCAACATTCCATTATGATGTCATAATGTAACGTTATATTATGATGTCATAATGTAACATTCCATTATGATGTTATAATGCAACATTCCATTATGATGCCATAATGCAAAATTCAATTATGATGTCATAATGCAACATTCCATTATGATGTCATAATGCAAAATTCTATTATGATGTCATAATGTAACATTCCATTATGATGCCATAATGAAAAATTCTATTATGATGTTATAATGCAACATTCCATTATGATGTCATAATGTAACATTCCATTATGATGTCATAATGTAACATTCCATTATGATGTCATAATGCAAAATTCAATTATGATGTCATAATGCAACATTCCATTATGATGTCATAATGCAAAATTCAATTATGATGTCATAATGCAACAGTCCATTATGATGTCATAATGCAACATTCCATTATGATGTCATAATGCAAAATTCTATTATGATGTCATAATGTAACATTCCATTATGATGCCATAATGCAAAATTCTATTATGATGTTATAATGCAACATTCCATTATGATGTAATAATGTAACATTCCATTATGATGTCATAATGTAACATTCCATTATGATGTCATAATGCAAAATTCCATTATGATGTCATAATGCAACATTCCATTATGATGTCATAATGCAAAATTCAATTATGAAGTCATAATGCAACATTCCATTATGATGTCATAATGCAAAATTCCATTATGATGTCATAATGCAACATTCCATTATGATGTCATAATGCAAAATTCAATTATGATGTCATAATGCAACATTCCATTATGATGTCATAATGCAAAATTCCATTATGATGTCATAATGCAACATTCCATTATGATGGCATAATGTAACATTCCATTATGATGCCATAATGCAAAATTCTATTATGATGTCATAATGTAAAATTCCATTATGATGTCATAATGCAACATTCCATTATGATGTCATAATGCAAAATTCCATTATGATGTTATAATGTAACATTCCATAATGATGCCATAATGCAACATTCCATTATGATGTCATAATGCAACATTCCATTATGATGTCATAATGTAACGTTCTATTATGATGTCATAATGTAACATTCCATTATGATGTTATAATGCAACATTCCATTATGATGCCATAATGCAAAATTCAATTATGATGTCATAATGCAACATTCCATTATGATGTCATAATGCAAAATTCTATTATGATGTCATAATGTAACATTCCATTATGATGCCATAATGCAAAATTCTATTATGATGTTATAATGCAACATTCCATTATGATGTCATAATGTAACATTCCATTATGATGTCATAATGTAACATTCCATTATGATGTCATAATGCAAAATTCCATTATGATGTCATAATGCAACATTCCATTATGATGTCATAATGCAAAATTCAATTATGATGTCATAATGCAACATTCCATTATGATGTCATAATGCAACATTCCATTATGATGTCATAATGCAAAATTCTATTATGATGTCATAATGTAACATTCCATTATGATGCCATAATGCAAAATTCTATTATGATGTTATAATGCAACATTCCATTATGATGTCATAATGTAACATTCCATTATGATGTCATAATGTAACATTCCATTATGATGTCATAATGCAACATTCCATTATGATGTCATAATGCAAAATTCAATTATGATGTCATAATGCAACATTCCATTATGATGTCATAATGCAAAATTCCATTATGATGTCATAATGCAACATTCCATTATGATGTCATAATGTAACATTCTATTATGATGTCATAATGTAACATTCCATTATGATGTCATAATGTAACATTCCATTATGATGTCATAATGCAAAATTCCATTATGATGTCATAATGCAAAATTCCATTATGATGTCATAATATAACATGGCATTATGATGTCATAATATAACATGCCATTATGATGTCATAATGCAAAATTCCATTATGATGTCATAATGTAACATTCCATTATGATGCCATAATGCAAAATTCTATTATGATGTCATAATGCAACATTCCATTATGATGTCATAATGTAACATTCTATTATGATGTCATAATGTAACATTCCATTATGATGTCATAATGTAACATTCCATTATGATGTCATAATGCAAAATTCTATTATGATGTCATAATGCAAAATTCCATTATGATGTCATAATGTAACATTCCATTATGATGTCATAATGTAACATTCCATTATGATGTCATAATGTAAAATTCCATTATGATGTCATAATGTAACATTCCATTATTATGTCATAATGCAAAATTCCATTATGATGTCATAATGCAACATTCCATTATGATGTCATAATGCAAAATTCCATTATGATGTTATAATGTAACATTCCATAATGATGCCATAATGCAACATTCCATTATGATGTCATAATGCAACATTCCATTATGATGTCATAATGTAACGTTCTATTATGATGTCATAATGTAACATTCCATTATGATGTTATAATGCAACATTCCATTATGATGCCATAATGCAAAATTCAATTATGATGTCATAATGCAACATTCCATTATGATGTCATAATGCAAAATTCTATTATGATGTCATAATGTAACATTCCATTATGATGCCATAATGCAAAATTCTATTATGATGTTATAATGCAACATTCCATTATGATGTCATAATGTAACATTCCATTATGATGTCATAATGTAACATTCCATTATGATGTCATAATGCAAAATTCCATTATGATGTCATAATGCAACATTTCATTATGATGTCATAATGCAAAATTCAATTATGATGTCATAATGCAACATTCCATTATGATGTCATAATGCAAAATTCCATTATGATGTCATAATGCAACATTCCATTATGATGTCATAATGCAAAATTCAATTATGATGTCATAATGCAACATTCCATTATGATGTCATAATGCAAAATTCCATTATGATGTCATAATGCAACATTCCATTATGATGGCATAATGTAACATTCCATTATGATGCCATAATGCAAAATTCTATTATGATGTCATAATGTAAAATACCATTATGATGTCATAATGTAACATTCCATTTTGATGTCATAATGTAAAATTCCATTATGATGTCATAATGTAACATTCCATTATGATGTCATAATGCAAAATTCCATTATGATGTCATAATGTAAAATTCCATTATGATGTCATAATGTAACATTCCATATTGATGTCATAATGTAAAATTCCATTATGATGTCATAATGTAACATTCCATTATGATGTCATAATGCAAAATTCCATTATGATGTCATAATGCAACATTCCATTATGATGTCATAATGCAAAATTCCATTATGATGTCATAATGTAACATTCCATAATGATGCCATAATGCAACATTCCATTATGATGTCATAATGCAACATTCCATTATGATGTCATAATGCAACATTCCATTATGATGTCATAATGTAACATTCCATTATGATGTCATAATGCAAAATTCCATTATGATGTCATAATGTAAAATTCCATTATGATGTCATAATGCAAAATTCCATTATGATGTCATAATGTAAAATTCCATTATGATGTCATAATGTAACATTCCATTATGATGTCATAATGTAACATTCCATTATGATGTCATAATGCAAAATTCCATTATTATGTCATAATGCAACATTCCATTATGATGTCATAATGCAAAATTCCATTATGATGTCATAATGTAACATTCCATAATGATGCCATAATGCAAAATTCTATTATGATGTCATAATGCAACATTCCATTATGATGTCATAATGTAACATTCTATTATGATGTCATAATGCAACATTCCATTATGATGTCATAATGTAACATTCTATTATGATGTCATAATGTAACATTCCATTATGATGTCATAATGTAACATTCCATTATGATGTCATAATGCAAAATTCCATTATGATGTCATAATGCAAAATTCCATTATGATGTCATAATATAACATGCCATTATGATGTCATAATGCAAAATTCCATTATGATGTCATAATGTAACATTCCATTATGATGCCATAATGCAAAATTCTATTATGATGTCATAATGCAACATTCCATTATGATGTCATAATGTAACATTCTATTATGATGTCATAATGTAACATTCCATTATGATGTCATAATGTAACATTCCATTATGATGTCATAATGCAAAATTCTATTATGATGTCATAATGCAAAATTCCATTATGATGTCATAATGTAACATTCCATTATGATGTCATAATGTAACATTCCATTATGATGTCATAATGTAAAATTCCATTATGATGTCATAATGTAACATTCCATTATTATGTCATAATGCAAAATTCCATTATGATGTCATAATGCTACATTCCATTATGATGTCATAATGCAAAATTCCATTATGATGTTATAATGTAACATTCCATAATGATGCCATAATGCAACATTCCATTATGATGTCATAATGCAACATTCCATTATGATTTCATAATGTAACGTTCTATTATGATGTCATAATGTAACATTCCATTATGATGTTATAATGCAACATTCCATTATGATGCCATAATGCAAAATTCAATTATGATGTCATAATGCAACATTCCATTATGATGTCATAATGCAAAATTCTATTATGATGTCATAATGTAACATTCCATTATGATGCCATAATGCTAAATTCTATTATGATGTTATAATGCAACATTCCATTATGATGTCATAATGTAACATTCCATTATGATGTCATAATGTAACATTCCATTATGATGTCATAATGCAAAATTCCATTATGATGTCATAATGCAACATTCCATTATGATGTCATAATGCAAAATTCAATTATGATGTCATAATGCAACATTCCATTATGATGTCATAATGCAACATTCCATTATGATGTCATAATGCAAAATTCTATTATGATGTCATAATGCAAAATTCCATTATTATGTCATAATGCAACATTCCATTATGATGTCATAATGCAAAATTCCATTATGATGTCATAATGTAACATTCCATAATGATGCCATAATGCAAAATTCTATTATGATGTCATAATGCAACATTCCATTATGATGTCATAATGTAACATTCTATTATGATGTCATAATGCAACATTCCATTATGATGTCATAATGTAACATTCTATTATGATGTCATAATGTAACATTCCATTATGATGTCATAATGTAACATTCCATTATGATGTCATAATGCAAAATTCCATTATGATGTCATAATGCAAAATTCCATTATGATGTCATAATATAACATGCCATTATGATGTCATAATGCAAAATTCCATTATGATGTCATAATGTATCATTCTATTATGATGCCATAATGCAAAATTCTATTATGATGTCATAATGCAACATTCCATTATGATGTCATAATGTAACATTCTATTATGATGTCATAATGTAACATTCCATTATGATGTCATAATGTAACATTCCATTATGATGTCATAATGCAAAATTCTATTATGATGTCATAATGCAAAATTCCATTATGATGTCATAATGTAACATTCCATTATGATGTCATAATGTAACATTCCATTATGATGTCATAATGTAAAATTCCATTATGATGTCATAATGTAACATTCCATTATTATGTCATAATGCAAAATTCCATTATGATGTCATAATGCAACATTCCATTATGATGTCATAATGCAAAATTCCATTATGATGTTATAATGTAACATTCCATAATGATGCCATAATGCAACATTCCATTATGATGTCATAATGCAACATTCCATTATGATTTCATAATGTAACGTTCTATTATGATGTCATAATGTAACATTCCATTATGATGTTATAATGCAACATTCCATTATGATGCCATAATGCAAAATTCTATTATGATGTCATAATGTAACATTCCATTATGATGCCATAATGCAAAATTCTATTATGATGTTATAATGCAACATTCCATTATGATGTCATAATGTAACATTCCATTATGATGTCATAATGTAACATTCCATTATGATGTCATAATGCAAAATTCCATTATGATGTCATAATGCAACATTCCATTATGATGTCATAATGCAAAATTCAATTATGATGTCATAATGCAACATTCCATTATGATGTCATAATGCAACATTCCATTATGATGTCATAATGCAAAATTCTATTATGATGTCATAATGTAACATTCCATTATGATGCCATAATGCAAAATTCTATTATGATGTTATAATGCAACATTCCATTATGATGTCATAATGTAACATTCCATTATGATGTCATAATGTAACATTCCATTATGATGTCATAATGCAAAATTCCATTATGATGTCATAATGCAACATTCCATTATGATGTCATAATGCAAAATTCAATTATGATGTCATAATGCAACATTCCATTATGATGCCATAATGCAAAATTCCATTATGATGTCATAATGCAACATTCCATTATGATGTCATAATGCAAAATTCAATTATGATGTCATAATGCAACATTCCATTATGATGTCATAATGCAAAATTCCATTATGATGTCATAATGCAACATTCCATTATGATGGCATAATGTAACATTCCATTATGATGCCATAATGCAAAATTCTATTATGATGTCATAATGCAAAATTCCATTATGATGTTATAATGTAACATTCCATAATGATGCCATAATGCAACATTCCATTATGATGTCATAATGCAACATTCCATTATGATGTCATAATGTAACGTTCTATTATGATGTCATAATGTAACATTCCATTATGATGTTATAATGCAACATTCCATTATGATGCCATAATGCAAAATTCAATTATGATGTCATAATGCAACATTCCATTATGATGTCATAATGCAAAATTCTATTATGATGTCATAATGTAACATTCCATTATGATGCCATAATGCAAAATTCTATTATGATGTTATAATGCAACATTCCATTATGATGTCATAATGTAACATTCCATTATGATGTCATAATGCAAAATTCCATTATGATGTCATAATGCAACATTCCATTATGATGTCATAATGCAAATTTCAATTATGATGTCATAATGCAACATTCCATTATGATGTCATAATGCAAAATTCCATTATGATGTCATAATATAACATGCCATTATGATGTCATAATGCAAAATTCCATTATGATGTCATAATGTAACATTCCATTATGATGCCATAATGCAAAATTCTATTATGATGTCATAATGCAACATTCCATTATGATGTCATAATGTAACATTCTATTATGATGTCATAATGTAACATTCCATTATGATGTCATAATGTAACATTCCATTATGATGTCATAATGCAAAATTCTATTATGATGTCATAATGCAAAATTCCATTATGATGTCATAATGTAACATTCCATTATGATGTCATAATGTAACATTCCATTATGATGTCATAATGTAAAATTCCATTATGATGTCATAATGTAACATTCCATTATTATGTCATAATGCAAAATTCCATTATGATGTCATAATGCAACATTCCATTATGATGTCAAAATGCAAAATTCCATTATGATGTTATAATGTAACATTCCATAATGATGCCATAATGCAACATTCCATTATGATGTCATAATGCAACATTCCATTATGATGTCATAATGTAACGTTCTATTATGATGTCATAATGTAACATTCCATTATGATGTTATAATGCAACATTCCATTATGATGCCATAATGCAAAATTCAATTATGATGTCATAATGCAACATTCCATTATGATGTCATAATGCAAAATTCTATTATGATGTCATAATGTAACATTCCATTATGATGCCATAATGCAAAATTCTATTATGATGTTATAATGCAACATTCCATTATGATGTCATAATGTAACATTCCATTATGATGTCATAATGTAACATTCCATTATGATGTCATAATGCAAAATTCCATTATGATGTCATAATGCAACATTCCATTATGATGTCATAATGCAAAATTCAATTATGATGTCATAATGCAACATTCCATTATGATGTCATAATGCAACATTCCATTATGATGTCATAATGCAAAATTCTATTATGATGTCATAATGTAACATTCCATTATGATGCCATAATGCAAAAATCTATTATGATGTTATAATGCAACATTCCATTATGATGTCATAATGTAACATTCCATTATGATGTCATAATGTAACATTCCATTATGATGTCATAATGCAAAATTCCATTATGATGTCATAATGCAACATTCCATTATGATGTCATAATGCAAAATTCAATTATGATGTCATAATGCAACATTCCATTATGATGTCATAATGCAACATTCCATTATGATGTCATAATGCAAAATTCCATTATGATGTCATAATGCAACATTCCATTATGATGTCATAATGCAAAATTCAATTATGATGTCATAATGCAACATTCCATTATGATGTCATAATGCAAAATTCCATTATGATGTCATAATGCAACATTCCATTATGATGGCATAATGTAACATTCCATTATGATGCCATAATGCAAAATTCTATTATGATGTCATAATGCAAAATTCCATTATGATGTTATAATGTAACATTCCATAATGATGCCATAATGCAACATTCCATTATGATGTCATAATGCAACATTCCATTATGATGTCATAATGCAAAATTCAATTATGATGTCATAATGCAACATTCCATTATGATGTCATAATGCAACATTCCATTATGATGTCATAATGCAAAATTCTATTATGATGTCATAATGTAACATTCCATTATGATGCCATAATGCAAAATTCTATTATGATGTTATAATGCAACATTCCATTATGATGTCATAATGTAACATTCCATTATGATGTCATAATGTAACATTCCATTATGATGTCATAATGCAACATTCCATTATGATGTCATAATGCAAAATTCAATTATGATGTCATAATGCAACATTCCATTATGATGTCATAATGCAAAATTCCATTATGATGTCATAATGCAACATTCCATTATGATGTCATAATGTAACATTCTATTATGATGTCATAATGTAACATTCCATTATGATGTCATAATGTAACATTCCATTATGATGTCATAATGCAAAATTCCATTATGATGTCATAATATAACATGGCATTATGATGTCATAATATAACATGCCATTATGATGTCATAATGCAAAATTCCATTATGATGTCATAATGTAACATTCCATTATGATGCCATAATGCAAAATTCTATTATGATGTCATAATGCAACATTCCATTATGATGTCATAATGTAACATTCTATTATGATGTCATAATGTAACATTCCATTATGATGTCATAATGTAACATTCCATTATGATGTCATAATGCAAAATTCTATTATGATGTCATAATGCAAAATTCCATTATGATGTCATAATGTAACATTCCATTATGATGTCATAATGTAACATTCCATTATGATGTCATAATGTAAAATTCTATTATGATGTCATAATGTAACATTCCATTATTATGTCATAATGCAAAATTCCATTATGATGTCATAATGCAACATTCCATTATGATGTCATAATGCAAAATTCCATTATGATGTTATAATGTAACATTCCATAATGATGCCATAATGCAACATTCCATTATGATGTCATAATGCAACATTCCATTATGATGTCATAATGTAACGTTCTATTATGATGTCATAATGTAACATTCCATTATGATGTTATAATGCAACATTCCATTTTGATGCCATAATGCAAAATTCAATTATGATGTCATAATGCAACATTCCATTATGATGTCATAATGCAAAATTCTATTATGATGTCATAATGTAACATTCCATTATGATGCCATAATGCAAAATTCTATTATGATGTTATAATGCAACATTCCATTATGATGTCATAATGTAACATTCCATTATGATGTCATAATGTAACATTCCATTATGATGTCATAATGCAAAATTCCATTATGATGTCATAATGCAACATTTCATTATGATGTCATAATGCAAAATTCAATTATGATGTCATAATGCAACATTCCATTATGATGTCATAATGCAAAATTCCATTATGATGTCATAATGCAACATTCCATTATGATGTCATAATGCAAAATTCAATTATGATGTCATAATGCAACATTCCATTATGATGTCATAATGCAAAATTCCATTATGATGTCATAATGCAACATTCCATTATGATGGCATAATGTAACATTCCATTATGATGCCATAATGCAAAATTCTATTATGATGTCATAATGTAAAATTCCATTATGATGTCATAATGTAACATTCCATTTTGATGTCATAATGTAAAATTCCATTATGATGTCATAATGTAACATTCCATTATGATGTCATAATGCAAAATTCCATTATGATGTCATAATGTAAAATTCCATTATGATGTCATAATGTAACATTCCATATTGATGTCATAATGTAAAATTCCATTATGATGTCATAATGTAACATTCCATTATGATGTCATAATGCAAAATTCCATTATGATGTCATAATGCAACATTCCATTATGATGTCATAATGCAAAATTCCATTATGATGTCATAATGTAACATTCCATAATGATGCCATAATGCAACATTCCATTATGATGTCATAATGCAACATTCCATTATGATGTCATAATGCAACATTCCATTATGATGTCATAATGTAACATTCCATTATGATGTCATAATGCAAAATTCCATTATGATGTCATAATGTAAAATTCCATTATGATGTCATAATGCAAAATTCCATTATGATGTCATAATGTAAAATTCCATTATGATGTCATAATGTAACATTCCATTATGATGTCATAATGTAACATTCCATTATGATGTCATAATGCAAAATTCCATTATTATGTCATAATGCAACATTCCATTATGATGTCATAATGCAAAATTCCATTATGATGTCATAATGTAACATTCCATAATGATGCCATAATGCAAAATTCTATTATGATGTCATAATGCAACATTCCATTATGATGTCATAATGTAACATTCTATTATGATGTCATAATGCAACATTCCATTATGATGTCATAATGTAACATTCTATTATGATGTCATAATGTAACATTCCATTATGATGTCATAATGTAACATTCCATTATGATGTCATAATGCAAAATTCCATTATGATGTCATAATGCAAAATTCCATTATGATGTCATAATATAACATGCCATTATGATGTCATAATGCAAAATTCCATTATGATGTCATAATGTAACATTCCATTATGATGCCATAATGCAAAATTCTATTATGATGTCATAATGCAACATTCCATTATGATGTCATAATGTAACATTCTATTATGATGTCATAATGTAACATTCCATTATGATGTCATAATGTAACATTCCATTATGATGTCATAATGCAAAATTCTATTATGATGTCATAATGCAAAATTCCATTATGATGTCATAATGTAACATTCCATTATGATGTCATAATGTAACATTCCATTATGATGTCATAATGTAAAATTCCATTATGATGTCATAATGTAACATTCCATTATTATGTCATAATGCAAAATTCCATTATGATGTCATAATGCTACATTCCATTATGATGTCATAATGCAAAATTCCATTATGATGTTATAATGTAACATTCCATAATGATGCCATAATGCAACATTCCATTATGATGTCATAATGCAACATTCCATTATGATTTCATAATGTAACGTTCTATTATGATGTCATAATGTAACATTCCATTATGATGTTATAATGCAACATTCCATTATGATGCCATAATGCAAAATTCAATTATGATGTCATAATGCAACATTCCATTATGATGTCATAATGCAAAATTCTATTATGATGTCATAATGTAACATTCCATTATGATGCCATAATGCAAAATTCTATTATGATGTTATAATGCAACATTCCATTATGATGTCATAATGTAACATTCCATTATGATGTCATAATGTAACATTCCATTATGATGTCATAATGCAAAATTCCATTATGATGTCATAATGCAACATTCCATTATGATGTCATAATGCAAAATTCAATTATGATGTCATAATGCAACATTCCATTATGATGTCATAATGCAACATTCCATTATGATGTCATAATGCAAAATTCTATTATGATGTCATAATGCAAAATTCCATTATTATGTCATAATGCAACATTCCATTATGATGTCATAATGCAAAATTCCATTATGATGTCATAATGTAACATTCCATAATGATGCCATAATGCAAAATTCTATTATGATGTCATAATGCAACATTCCATTATGATGTCATAATGTAACATTCTATTATGATGTCATAATGCAACATTCCACTATGATGTCATAATGTAACATTCTATTATGATGTCATAATGTAACATTCCATTATGATGTCATAATGTAACATTCCATTATGATGTCATAATGCAAAATTCCATTATGATGTCATAATGCAAAATTCCATTATGATGTCATAATATAACATGCCATTATGATGTCATAATGCAAAATTCCATTATGATGTCATAATGTAACATTCCATTATGATGCCATAATGCAAAATTCTATTATGATGTCATAATGCAACATTCCATTATGATGTCATAATGTAACATTCTATTATGATGTCATAATGTAACATTCCATTATGATGTCATAATGTAACATTCCATTATGATGTCATAATGCAAAATTCTATTATGATGTCATAATGCAAAATTCCATTATGATGTCATAATGTAACATTCCATTATGATGTCATAATGTAACATTCCATTATGATGTCATAATGTAAAATTCCATTATGATGTCATAATGTAACATTCCATTATTATGTCATAATGCAAAATTCCATTATGATGTCATAATGCAACATTCCATTATGATGTCATAATGCAAAATTCCATTATGATGTTATAATGTAACATTCCATAATGATGCCATAATGCAACATTCCATTATGATGTCATAATGCAACATTCCATTATGATTTCATAATGTAACGTTCTATTATGATGTCATAATGTAACATTCCATTATGATGTTATAATGCAACATTCCATTATGATGCCATAATGCAAAATTCAATTATGATGTCATAATGCAACATTCCATTATGATGTCATAATGCAAAATTCTATTATGATGTCATAATGTAACATTCCATTATAATGTCATAATGCAAAATTCCATTATGATGTCATAATGTTAAATTCCATTATGATGTCATAATGTAACATTCCATTATGATGTCACAATGTAAAATTCCATTATGATGTCATAATGTAACATTCCATTATGATGTAATAATGCAAAATTCCATTATGATGTCATAATGTAACATTCCATTATGATGTCATAATGTAACATTCCATTATGATGTCATAATGCAAAACTCCATTATGATGTCATAATGCAAAATTCCATTATGATGTCATAATGTAACATTCCATTATGATGCCATAATGCAAAATTCTATTATGATGTCATAATGCAACATTCCATTATGATGTCATAATGTAACATTCCATTATGATGTCATAATGTAACATTCCATTATGATGTCATAATGCAAAATTCCATTATGATGTCATAATGTAAAATTCCATTATGATGTCATAATGCAAAATTCCATTATGATGTCATAATGCAAAATTCCATTATGATGTCATAATGTAAAATTCCATTATGATGCCATAATGCAAAATTCTATTATGATGTCATAATGCAACATTCCATTATGATGTCATAATGTAACATTCTATTATGATGTCATAATGTAACATTCCATTATGATGTCATAATGTAACATTCCATTATGATGTCATAATGCAAAATTCTATTATGATGTCATAATGCAAAATTCCATTATGATGTCATAATGTAACATTCCATTATGATGTCATAATGTAACATTCCATTATGATGTCATAATGTAAAATTCCATTATGATGTCATAATGTAACATTCCATTATGATGTCATAATGCAAAATTCCATTATGATGTCATAATGCAACATTCCATTATGATGTCATAATGCAAAATTCCATTATGATGTTATAATGTAACATTCCATAATGATGCCATAATGCAACATTCCATTATGATGTCATAATGCAACATTCCATTATGATGTCATAATGTAACATTCTATTATGATGTCATAATGTAACATTCCATTATGATGTCATAATGCAACATTCCTTTATGATGTCATAATGCAAAATTCAATTATGATGTCATAATGTAAAATTCCATTATGATGTCATAATGTAACATTCCATTATGATGTCAAAATGCAAAATTCCATTATGATGTCATAATGCAACATTCCATTATGATGTCATAATGCAAAATTCCATTATGATGTTATAATGTAACATTCCATAATGATGCCATAATGCAACATTCCATTATGATGTCATAATGCAACATTCCATTATGATGTCATAATGCAAAACTCCATTATGATGTCATAATGCAAAATTCCATTATGATGTCATAATGTAACATTCCATTATGATGCCATAATGCAAAATTCTATTATGATGTCATAATGCAACATTCCATTATGATGTCATAATGTAACATTCCATTATGATGTCATAATGTAACATTCCATTATGATGTCATAATGCAAAATTCCATTATGATGTCATAATGTAAAATTCCATTATGATGTCATAATGCAAAATTCCATTATGATGTCATAATGTAAAATTCCATTATGATGTCATAATGTAACATTCCATTATGATGTCATAATGTAACATTCCATTATGATGTCATAATGCAAAATTCCATTATGATGTCATAATGCAACATTCCATTATGATGCCATAATGCAAAATTCTATTATGATGTCATAATGCAACATTCCATTATGATGTCATAATGTAACATTCCATTATGATGTCATAATGCAAAATTCCATTATGATGTCATAATGCAAAATTCCATTATGATGTCATAATATAACATGCCATTATGATGTCATAATGCAAAATTCCATTATGATGTCATAATGTAACATTCCATTATGATGCCATAATGCAAAATTCTATTATGATGTCATAATGCAACATTCCATTATGATGTCATAATGTAACATTCTATTATGATGTCATAATGTAACATTCCATTATGATGTCATAATGTAACATTCCATTATGATGTCATAATGCAAAATTCTATTATGATGTCATAATGCAAAATTCCATTATGATGTCATAATGTAACATTCCATTATGATGTCATAATGTAACATTCCATTATGATGTCATAATGTAAAATTCCATTATGATGTCATAATGTAACATTCCATTATGATGTCATAATGCAAAATTCCATTATGATGTCATAATGCAACATTCCATTATGATGTCATAATGCAAAATTCCATTATGATGTTATAATGTAACATTCCATAATGATGCCATAATGCAACATTCCATTATGATGTCATAATGCAACATTCCATTATGATGTCATAATGTAACATTCTATTATGATGTCATAATGTAACATTCCATTATGATGTTATAATGCAACATTCCATTATGATGCCATAATGCAAAATTCTATTATGATGTCATAATGCAAAATTCCATTATGACATCATAATGTAACATTCCATTATGATGTCATAATGCAAAATTCCATTATGATGTCATAATGTAAAATTCCATTATGATGTCATAATGTAACATTCCATTATGATGTCATAATGTAAAATTCCATTATGATGTCATAATGTAACATTCCATTATGATGTCATAATGCAAAATTCCATTATGATGTCATAATGCAACATTCCATTATGATGTTATAATGTAACATTCCATAATGATGCCATAATGCAACATTCCATTATGATGTCATAATGTAAAATTCCATTATGATGTCATAATGTAACATTCCATTATGATGCCATAATGCAAAATTCCATTATGATGTCATAATGCAACATTCCATTATGATGTCATAATGCAAAATTCCATTATGATGTTATAATGTAACATTCCATAATGATGCCATAATGCAAAATTCTATTATGATGTCATAATGCAACATTCCTTTATGATGTCATAATGTAACATTCTATTATGATGTCATAATGCAACATTCCATTATGATGTCATAATGTAACATTCCATTATGATGTCATAATGTAACATTCCATTATGATGTCATAATGCAAAATTCCATTATGATGTCATAATGCAAAATTCCATTATGATGTCATAATGTAACATGCCATTATGATGTCATAATGCAAAATTCCATTATGATGTCATAATGTAACATTCCATTATGATGCCATAATGCAAAATTCTATTATGATGTCATAATGCAACATTCCATTATGATGTCATAATGTAACATTCTATTATGATGTCATAATGTAACATTCCATTATGATATCATAATGTAACATTCCATTATGATGTCATAATGCAAAATTCTATTATGATGTCATAATGCAAAATTCCATTATGATGTCATAATGTAACATTCCATTATGATGTCATAATGCAAAATTCCATTATGATGTCATAATGTAACATTCCATTATGATGTCATAATGTAAACTTCTATTATGATGTCATAATGTAACATTCCATTATGATGTCATAATGTAACATTCCATTATGATGTCATAATGCAAAATTCCATTATGATGTCATAATGCAAAATTCCATTGTGATGTCATAATGTAACATTCCATTATGATGCCATAATGCAAAATTCCATTATGATGTCATAATGCAACATTCCATTATGATGGCATAATGTAACATTCCATTATGATGTCATAATGCAAAATTCTATTATGATGTCATAATGCAAAATTCCATTATGATGTCATAATGTAACATTCCATTATGATGTCATAATGTAACATTCCATTATGATGTCATAATGCAACATTCCATTATGATGTCATAATGTAACATTCCATAATGATGCCATAATGCAAAATTCTATTATGATGTCATAATGCAACATTCCATTATGATGTCATAATGTAACATTCTATTATGATGTCATAATGTAATATTCCATTATGATGTCATAATGTAACATTCCATTATGATGTCATAATGCAAAATTCCATTATGATGTCATAATGCAAAATTCCATTATGATGTCATAATGCAAAATTCCATTATGATGTCATAATGTAACATTCCATTATGATGCCATAATGCAAAATTCCATTATGATGTCATAATGCAACATTCCATTATGATGTCATAATGTAACATTCCCTTTTGATGTCATAATGTAACATTCCATTTTGATGTCATAATGCAAAATTCCATTATGATGTCATAATGCAACATTCCATTATGATGTCATAATGCAACATTCCATTATGATGGCATAATGTAACATTCCATTATGATGCCATAATGCAAAATTCTATTATGATGTCATAATGCAAAATTCCATTATGACATCATAATGTAACATTCCATTATGATGTCATAATGCAAAATTCCATTATGATGTCATAATGTAAAATTCCATTATGATGTCATAATGTAACATTCCATTATGATGTCATAATGTAAAATTCTATTATGATGTCATAATGTAACATTCCATTATGATGTCATAATGCAAAATTCCATTATGATGTCATAATGCAACATTCCATTATGATGTCATAATGCAAAACTCCATTATGATGTTATAATGTAACATTCCATAATGATGCCATAATGCAACATTCCATTATGATGTCATAATGCAACATTCCATTATGATGTCATAATGTAACATTCTATTATGATGTCATAATGTAACATTCCATTATGATGTCATAATGTAACATTCCATTATGATGTCATAATGCAAAATTCCATTATGATGATATAATACAAAATTCCATTATGATGTCATAATGCAAAATTCCATTATGATGTCATAATGTAACATTCCATTATGATGCCATAATGCAAAATTCTATTATGATGTCATAATGCAACATTCCATTATGATGTCATAATGTAACATTCCATTATGATGTCATAATGTAACATTCCATTATAATGTCATAATGCAAAATTCCATTATGATGTCATAATGTTAAATTCCATTATGATGTCATAATGTAACATTCCATTATGATGTCACAATGTAAAATTCCATTATGATGTCATAATGTAACATTCCATTATGATGTAATAATGCAAAATTCCATTATGATGTCATAATGTAACATTCCATTATGATGTCATAATGTAACATTCCATTATGATGTCATAATGCAAAATTCCATTATGATGTCATAATGTTAAATTCCATTATGATGTCATAATGTAACATTCCATTATGATGTCATAATGCAAAATTCCATTATGATGTCATAATGTAACATTCCATTATGATGTCATAATGCAAAATTCCATTATGATGTCATAATATAACATGCCATTATGATGTCATAATGCAAAATTCCATTATGATGTCATAATGTAACATTCCATTATGATGCCATAATGCAAAATACTATTATGATGTCATAATGCAACATTCCATTATGATGTCATAATGTAACATTCTATTATGATGTCATAATGTAACATTCCATTATGATGTCATAATGTAACATTCCATTATGATGTCATAATGCAAAATTCCATTATGATGTCATAATGCAAAATTCCATTATGATGTCATAATGTAACATTCCATTATGATGTCATAATGTAACATTCCATTATGATGTCATAATGTAAAATTCCATTATGATGTCATAATGTAACATTCCATAATGATGCCATAGTGCAACATTCCATTATGATGTCATAATGCAACATTCCATTATGATGTCATAATGTAACATTCTATTATGATGTCATAATGTAACATTCCATTATGATGTTATAATGTAACATTCCATTATGATGCCATAATGCAAAATTCTATTATGATGTCATAATGCAAAATTCCATTATGACATCATAATGTAACATTCCATTATGATGTCATAATGCAAAATTCCATTATGATGTCATAATGTAAAATTCCATTATGATGTCATAATGTAACATTCCATTATGATGTCATAATGTAAAATTCCATTATGATGTCATAATGTAACATTCCATTATGATGTCATAATGCAAAATTCCATTATGATGTCATAATGTAAAATTCCATTATGATGTCATAATGTAACATTCCATTATGATGTCATAATGTAAAATTCCATTATGATGCCATAATGCAAAATTCCATTATGATGTCATAATGCAACATTCCATTATGATGTCATAATGCAAAATTCCATTATGATGTCATAATGTAACATTCCATAATGATGCCATAATGCAAAATTCTATTATGATGTCATAATGCAACACTCCTTTATGATGTCATAATGTAACATTCCATTATGATGTCATAATGCAACATTCCATTATGATGTCATAATGTAACATTCCATTATGATGTCATAATGTAACATTCCATTATGATGTCATAATGCAAAATTCCATTATGATGTCATAATGCAAAATTCCATTATGATGTCATAATGTAACATGCCATTATGATGTCATAATGCAAAATTCCATTATGATGTCATAATGTAACATTCCATTATGATGCCATAATGCAAAATTCTATTATGATGTCATAATGCAACATTCCATTATGATGTCATAATGTAACATTCTATTATGATGTCATAATGTAACATTCCATTATGATATCATAATGTAACATTCCATTATGATGTCATAATGCACAATTCTATTATGATGTCATAATGCAAAATTCCATTATGATGTCATAATGTAACATTCCATTATGATGTCATAATGCAAAATTCCATTATGATGTCATAATGTAACATTCCATTATGATGTCATAATGTAAACTTCTATTATGATGTCATAATGTAACATTCCATTATGATGTCATAATGTAACATTCCACTATGATGCCATAATGCAAAATTCCATTATGATGTCATAATGCAAAATTCCATTGTGATGTCATAATGTAACATTCCATTATGATGTCATAATGCAAAATTCCATTATGATGTCATAATGCAACATTCCATTATGATGGCATAATGTAACATTCCATTATGATGTCATAATGCAAAATTCTATTATGATGTCATAATGCAAAATTCCATTATGATGTCATAATGTAACATTCCATTATGATGTCATAATGTAACATTCCATTATGATGTCATAATGCAACATTCCATTATGATGTCATAATGTAACATTCCATAATGATGCCATAATGCAAAATTCTATTAGGATGTCATAATGCAACATTCCATTATGATGTCATAATGTAACATTCTATTATGATGTCATAATGTAATATTCCATTATGATGTCATAATGTAACATTCCATTATGATGTCATAATGCAAAATTCCATTATGATGTCATAATGCAAAATTCCATTATGATGTCATAATGCAAATTCCATTATGATGTCATAATGCAAAATTCCATTATGATGTCATAATGTAACATTCCATTATGATGCCATAATGCAAAATTCTATTATGATGTCATAATGCAACATTCCATTATGATGTCATAATGTAACATTCCATTTTGATGTCATAATGTAACATTCCATTATGATGTCATAATGCAAAATTCCATTATGATGTCATAATGCAACATTCCATTATGATGTCATAATGCAACATTCCATTATGATGGCATAATGTAACATTCCATTATGATGCCATAATGCAAAATTCTATTATGATGTCATAATGCAAAATTCCATTATGACATCATAATGTAACATTCCATTATGATGTCATAATGCAAAATTCCATTATGATGTCATAATGTAAAATTCCATTATGATGTCATAATGTAACATTCCATTATGATGTCATAATGTAAAATTCCATTATGATGTCATAATGTAACATTCCATTATGATGTCATAATGCAAAATTCCATTATGATGTCATAATGCAACATTCCATTATGATGTCATAATGTAAAATTCCATTATGATGTCATAATGTAACATTCCATTATGATGTCATAATGCAAAATTCCATTATGATGTCATAATGCAAAATTCCATTATGATGTCATAATGTAACATGCCATTATGATGTCATAATGCAAAATTCCATTATGATGTAATAATGTAACATTCCATTATGATGCCATAATGCAAAATTCTATTATGATGTCATAATGCAACATTCCATTATGATGTCATAATGTAACATTCTATTATGATGTCATAATGTAACATTCCATTATGATATCATAATGTAACATTCCATTATGATGTCATAATGCAACATTCCATTATGATGTCATAATGCAAAATTCCATTATGATGTCATAATGCAACATTCCATTATGATGGCATAATGTAACATTCCATTATGATGCCATAATGCAAAATTCTATTATGATGTCATAATGCAAAATTCCATTATGATGTCATAATGTAACATTCCATAATGATGTCATAATGCAAAATTCCATTATGATGTCATAATGTAAAATTCCATTATGATGTCATAATGTAACATTCCATTTTGATGTCATAATGTAAAATTCCATTATGATGTCATAATGTAACATTCCATTATGATGTCATAATGCAAAATTCCATTATGATGTCATAATGCAACATTCCATTATGATGTCATAATGCAAAATTCCATTATGATGTCATAATGTAACATTCCATAATGATGTCATAATGCAACATTCCATTATGATGTCATAATGCAACATTCCATTATGACGTCATAATGTAACATTCCATTATGATGTCATAATGCAAAATTCCATTTTGATGTCATAATGCAACATTCCATTATGATGTCATAATGCAAAATTCAATTATGATGTCATAATGTAAAATTCCATTATGATGTCATAATGTAACATTCCATTATGATGTCATAATGCAAAATTCAATTATGATGTCATAATGCAACATTCCATTATGATGTCATAATGCAACATTCCTTTATGATGTCATAATGCAAAATTCAATTATGATGTCATAATGTAAAATTCCATTATGATGCCATAATGTAACATTCCATTATGATGTCATAATGCAAAATTCCATTATGATGTCATAATGCAACATTCCATTATGATGTCATAATGCAACATTCCATTATGATGTCATAATGTAACATTCCATTATGATGTCATAATGCAAAATTCCCTTATGATGTCATAATGCAAAACTCCATTATGATGTCATAATGCAAAATTCCATTATGATGTCATAATGTAACATTCCATTATGATGCCATAATGCAAAATTCTATTATGATGTCATAATGCAACATTCCATTATGATGTCATAATGTAACATTCCATTATGATGTCATAATGTAACATTCCATTATGATGTCATAATGCAAAATTCCATTATGATGTCATAATGTAAAATTCCATTATGATGTCATAATGCAAAATTCCATTATGATGTCATAATGTAAAATTCCATTATGATGTCATAATGTAACATTCCATTATGATGTCATAATGCAAAATTCCATTATGATGTTATAATGTAACATTCCATAATGATGCCATAATGCAACATTCCATTATGATGTCATAATGCAACATTCCATTATGATGTCATAATGTAACATTCTATTATGATGTCATAATGTAACATTCCATTATGATGTTATAATGCAACATTCCATTATGATGCCATAATGCAAAATTCTATTATGATGTCACAATGCAAAATTCCATTATGACATCATAATGTAACATTCCATTATGATGTCATAATGCAAAATTCCATTATGATGTCATAATGTAAAATTCCATTATGATGTCATAATGTAACATTCCATTATGATGTCATAATGTAAAATTCCATTATGATGTCATAATGTAACATTCCATTATGATGTCATAATGCAAAATTCCATTATGATGTCATAATGCAACATTCCATTATGATGTCATAATGCAAAATTCCATTATGATGTCATAATGTAAAATTCCATTATGATGTCATAATGTAACATTCCATTATGATGTCATAATGTAAAATTCCATTATGATGTCATAATGCAAAATTCCATTATGATGTCATAATGCAACATTCCATTATGATGTCATAATGCAAAATTCCATTATGATGTCATAATGTAACATTCCATAATGATGCCATAATGCAAAATTCTATTATGATGTCATAATGCAACATTCCTTTATGATGTCATAATGTAACATTCTATTATGATGTCATAATGCAACATTCCATTATGATGTCATATAGTAACATTCCATTATGATGTCATAATGTAACATTCCATTATGATGTCATAATGCAAAATTCCATTATGATGTCATAATGCAAAATTCCATTATGATGTCATAATGTAACATGCCATTATGATGTCATAATGCAAAATTCCATTATGATGTCATAATGTAACATTCCATTATGATGCCATAATGCAAAATTCTATTATGATGTCATAATGCAACATTCCATTATGATGTCATAATGTAACATTCTATTATGATGTCATATTGTAACATTCCATTATGATATCATAATGTAACATTCCATTATGATGTCATAATGCAACATTCCATTATGATGTCATAATGCAAAATTCCATTATGATGTCATAATGCAACATTCCATTATGATGGCATAATGTAACATTCCATTATGATGCCATAATGCAAAATTCTATTATGATGTCATAATGCAAAATTCCATTATGATGTCATAATGTAACATTCCATTATGATGTCATAATGCAAAATTCCATTATGATGTCATAATGTAAAATTCCATTATGATGTCATAATGTAACATTCCATTTTGATGTCATAATGTAAAATTCCATTATGATGTCATAATGTAACATTCCATTATGATGTCATAATGCAAAATTCCATTATGATGTCATAATGCAACATTCCATTATGATGTCATAATGCAAAATTCCATTATGATGTCATAATGTAACATTCCATAATGATGTCATAATGCAACATTCCATTATGATGTCATAATGCAACATTCCATTATGATGTTATAATGTAACATTCCATTATGATGTCATAATGCAAAATTCCATTTTGATGTCATAATGCAACATTCCATTATGATGTCATAATGCAAAATTCAATTATGATGTCATAATGTAAAATTCCATTATGATGTCATAATGTAACATTCCATTATGATGTCATAATGCAAAATTCAATTATGATGTCATAATGCAACATTCCATTATGATGTCATAATGCAACATTCCTTTATGATGTCATAATGCAAAATTCAATTATGATGTCATAATGTAACATTCCATTATGATGTCATAATGTAACATTCCATTATGATGTCATAATGCAAAATTCCATTATGATGTCATAATGCAACATTCCATTATGATGTCATAATGCAAAATTCCATTATGATGTTATAATGTAACATTCCATAATGATGCCATAATGCAACATTCCATTATGATGTCATAATGCAACATTCCATTATGATGTCATAATGTAACATTCCATTATGATGTCATAATGCAAAACTCCATTATGATGTCATAATGCAAAATTCCATTATGATGTCATAATGTAACATTCCATTATGATGCCATAATGCAAAATTCTATTATGATGTCATAATGCAACATTCCATTATGATGTCATAATGTAACATTCCATTATGATGTCATAATGTAACATTCCATTATGATGTCATAATGCAAAATTCCATTATGATGTCATAATGTAAAATTCCATTATGATGTCATAATGCAAAATTCCATTATGATGTCATAATGTAAAATTCCATTATGATGTCATAATGTAACATTCCATTATGATGTCATAATGTAACATTCCATTATGATGTCATAATGCAAAATTCCATTATGATGTCATAATGCAACATTCCATTATGATGTCATAATGCAAAATTCCATTATGATGTCATAATATAACATGCCATTATGATGTCATAATGCAACATTCCATTATGATGTCATAATGTAACATTCCATTATGATGTCATAATGCAAAATTCCATTATGATGTCATAATGCAACATTCCATTATGATGTCATAATGCAAAATTCCATTATGATGTTATAATGTAACATTCCATAATGATGCCATAATGCAACATTCCATTATGATGTCATAATGCAACATTCCATTATGATGTCATAATGTAACATTCTATTATGATGTCATAATGTAACATTCCATTATGATGTTATAATGCAACATTCCATTATGATGCCATAATGCAAAATTCTATTATGATGTCATAATGCAAAATTCCATTATGACATCATAATGTAACATTCCATTATGATGTCATAATGCAAAATTCCATTATGATGTCATAATGTAAAATTCCATTATGATGTCATAATGTAACATTCCATTATGATGTCATAATGTAAAATTCCATTATGATGTCATAATGTAACATTCCATTATGATGTCATAATGCAACATTCCATTATGATGTCATAATGCAAAATTCCATTATGATGTCATAATGTAACATTCCATTATGATGTCATAATGTAAACTTCTATTATGATGTCATAATGTAACATTCCATTATGATGTCATAATGTAACATTCCATTATGATGTCATAATGCAAAATTCCATTATGATGTCATAATGCAAAATTCCATTGTGATGTCATAATGTAACATTCCATTATGATGTCATAATGCAAAATTCCATTATGATGTCATAATGCAACATTCCATTATGATGGCATAATGTAACATTCCATTATGATGTCATAATGCAAAATTCTATTATGATGTCATAATGCAAAATTCCATTATGATGTCATAATGCAAAATTCCATTATGATGTCATAATGTAACATTCCATAATGATGTCATAATGCAACATTCCATTATGATGTCATAATGCAACATTCCATTATGACGTCATAATGTAACATTCCATTATGATGTCATAATGCAAAATTCCATTTTGATGTCATAATGCAACATTCCATTATGATGTCATAATGCAAAATTCCATTATGATGTCATAATGTAACATTCCATAATGATGTCATAATGCAACATTCCATTATGATGTCATAATGCAACATTCCATTATGACGTCATAATGTAACATTCCATTATGATGTCATAATGCAAAATTCCATTTTGATGTCATAATGCAACATTCCATTATGATGTCATAATGCAAAATTCAATTATGATGTCATAATGTAAAATTCCATTATGATGTCATAATGTAACATTCCATTATGATGTCATAATGCAAAATTCAATTATGATGTCATAATGCAACATTCCATTATGATGTCATAATGCAACATTCCTTTATGATGTCATAATGCAAAATTCAATTATGATGTCATAATGTAAAATTCCATTATGATGCCATAATGTAACATTCCATTATGATGTCATAATGCAAAATTCCATTATGATGTCATAATGCAACATTCCATTATGATGTCATAATGCAACATTCCATTATGATGTCATAATGTAACATTCCATTATGATGTCATAATGCAAAATTCCCTTATGATGTCATAATGCAAAACTCCATTATGATGTCATAATGCAAAATTCCATTATGATGTCATAATGTAACATTCCATTATGATGCCATAATGCAAAATTCTATTATGATGTCATAATGCAACATTCCATTATGATGTCATAATGTAACATTCCATTATGATGTCATAATGTAACATTCCATTATGATGTCATAATGCAAAATTCCATTATGATGTCATAATGTAAAATTCCATTATGATGTCATAATGCAAAATTCCATTATGATGTCATAATGTAAAATTCCATTATGATGTCATAATGTAACATTCCATTATGATGTCATAATGTAACATTCCATTATGATGTCATAATGCAAAATTCCATTATGATGTCATAATGCAAAACCCCATTATGATGTCATAATGCAAAATTCCATTATGATGTCATAATGTAACATTCCATTATGATGCCATAATGCAAAATTCTATTATGATGTCATAATGCAACATTCCATTATGATGTCATAATGTAACATTCCATTATGATGTCATAATGTAACATTCCATTATGATGTCATAATGCAAAATTCCATTATGATGTCATAATGTAAAATTCCATTATGATGTCATAATGCAAAATTCCATTATGATGTCATAATGTAAAATTCCATTATGATGTCATAATGTAACATTCCATTATGATGTCATAATGCAAAATTCCATTATGATGTTATAATGTAACATTCCATAATGATGCCATAATGCAACATTCCATTATGATGTCATAATGCAACATTCCATTATGATGTCATAATGCAACATTCCATTATGATGCCATAATGCAAAATTCTATTATGATGTCACAATGCAAAATTCCATTATGACATCATAATGTAACATTCCATTATGATGTCATAATGCAAAATTCCATTATGATGTCATAATGTAAAATTCCATTATGATGTCATAATGTAACATTCCATTATGATGTCATAATGTAAAATTCCATTATGATGTCATAATGTAACATTCCATTATGATGTCATAATGCAAAATTCCATTATGATGTCATAATGCAACATTCCATTATGATGTCATAATGCAAAATTCCATTATGATGTCATAATGTAAAATTCCATTATGATGTCATAATGTAACATTCCATTATGATGTCATAATGTAAAATTCCATTATGATGTCATAATGCAAAATTCCATTATGATGTCATAATGCAACATTCCATTATGATGTCATAATGCAAAATTCCATTATGATGTCATAATGTAACATTCCATAATGATGCCATAATGCAAAATTCTATTATGATGTCATAATGCAACATTCCTTTATGATGTCATAATGTAACATTCTATTATGATGTCATAATGCAACATTCCATTATGATGTCATATAGTAACATTCCATTATGATGTCATAATGTAACATTCCATTATGATGTCATAATGCAAAATTCCATTATGATGTCATAATGCAAAATTCCATTATGATGTCATAATGTAACATGCCATTATGATGTCATAATGCAAAATTCCATTATGATGTCATAATGTAACATTCCATTATGATGCCATAATGCAAAATTCTATTATGATGTCATAATGCAACATTCCATTATGATGTCATAATGTAACATTCTATTATGATGTCATATTGTAACATTCCATTATGATATCATAATGTAACATTCCATTATGATGTCATAATGCAACATTCCATTATGATGTCATAATGCAAAATTCCATTATGATGTCATAATGCAAAATTCCATTATGATGTCATAATGCAACATTCCATTATGATGGCATAATGTAACATTCCATTATGATGCCATAATGCAAAATTCTATTATGATGTCATAATGCAAAATTCCATTATGATGTCATAATGTAACATTCCATTATGATGTCATAATGCAAAATTCCATTATGATGTCATAATGTAAAATTCCATTATGATGTCATAATGTAACATTCCATTTTGATGTCATAATGTAAAATTCCATTATGATGTCATAATGTAACATTCCATTATGATGTCATAATGCAAAATTCCATTATGATGTCATAATGCAACATTCCATTATGATGTCATAATGCAAAATTCCATTATGATGTCATAATGTAACATTCCATAATGATGTCATAATGCAACATTCCATTATGATGTCATAATGCAACATTCCATTATGATGTTATAATGTAACATTCCATTATGATGTCATAATGCAAAATTCCATTTTGATGTCATAATGCAACATTCCATTATGATGTCATAATGCAAAATTCAATTATGATGTCATAATGTAAAATTCCATTATGATGTCATAATGTAACATTCCATTATGATGTCATAATGCAAAATTCAATTATGATGTCATAATGCAACATTCCATTATGATGTCATAATGCAACATTCCTTTATGATGTCATAATGCAAAATTCAATTATGATGTCATAATGTAACATTCCATTATGATGTCATAATGTAACATTCCATTATGATGTCATAATGCAAAATTCCATTATGATGTCATAATGCAACATTCCATTATGATGTCATAATGCAAAATTCCATTATGATGTTATAATGTAACATTCCATAATGATGCCATAATGCAACATTCCATTATGATGTCATAATGCAACATTCCATTATGATGTCATAATGTAACATTCCATTATGATGTCATAATGCAAAATTCCATTATGATGTCATAATGCAAAATTCCATTATGATGTCATAATGCAAAATTCCATTATGATGTCATAATGCAAAACTCCATTATGATGTCATAATGCAAAATTCCATTATGATGTCATAATGTAACATTCCATTATGATGCCATAATGCAAAATTCTATTATGATGTCATAATGCAACATTCCATTATGATGTCATAATGTAACATTCCATTATGATGTCATAATGTAACATTCCATTATGATGTCATAATGCAAAATTCCATTATGATGTCATAATGTAAAATTCCATTATGATGTCATAATGCAAAATTCCATTATGATGTCATAATGTAAAATTCCATTATGATGTCATAATGTAACATTCCATTATGATGTCATAATGTAACATTCCATTATGATGTCATAATGCAATATTCCATTATGATGTCATAATGCAACATTCCATTATGATGTCATAATGCAAAATTCCATTATGATGTCATAATGTAACATTCCATAATGATGCCATAATGCAAAATTCTATTATGATGTCATAATGCAACATTCCATTATGATGTCATAATGTAACATTCTATTATGATGTCATAATGCAACATTCCATTATGATGTCATAATGTAACATTCTATTATGATGTCATAATGTAACATTCCATTATGATGTCATAATGTAACATTCCATTATGATGTCATAATGCAAAATTCCATTATGATGTCATAATGCAAAATTCCATTATGATGTCATAATATAACATGCCATTATGATGTCATAATGCAAAATTCCATTATGATGTCATAATGTAACATTCCATTATGATGCCATAATGCAAAATTCTATTATGATGTCATAATGCAACATTCCATTATGATGTCATAATGTAACATTCTATTATGATGTCATAATGTAACATTCCATTATGATGTCATAATGTAACATTCCATTATGATGTCATAATGCAAAATTCTATTATGATGTCATAATGCAAAATTCCATTATGATGTCATAATGTAACATTCCATTATGATGTCATAATGTAACATTCCATTATGATGTCATAATGTAAAATTCCATTATGATGTCATAATGTAACATTCCATTATGATGTCATAATGCAAAATTCCATTATGATGTCATAATGCAACATTCCATTATGATGTCATAATGCAAAATTCCATTATGATGTTATAATGTAACATTCCATAATGATGCCATAATGCAACATTCCATTATGATGTCATAATGCAACATTCCATTATGATGTCATAATGTAACATTCTATTATGATGTCATAATGTAACATTCCATTATGATGTTATAATGCAACATTCCATTATGATGCCATAATGCAAAATTCTATTATGATGTCATAATGCAAAATTCCATTATGACATCATAATGTAACATTCCATTATGATGTCATAATGCAAAATTCCATTATGATGTCATAATGTAAAATTCCATTATGATGTCATAATGTAACATTCCATTATGATGTCATAATGTAAAATTCCATTATGATGTCATAATGTAACATTCCATTATGATGTCATAATGCAACATTCCATTATGATGTCATAATGCAAAATTCCATTATGATGTCATAATGTAACATTCCATTATGATGTCATAATGTAAACTTCTATTATGATGTCATAATGTAACATTCCATTATGATGTCATAATGTAACATTCCATTATGATGTCATAATGCAAAATTCCATTATGATGTCATAATGCAAAATTCCATTGTGATGTCATAATGTAACATTCCATTATGATGTCATAATGCAAAATTCCATTATGATGTCATAATGCAACATTCCATTATGATGGCATAATGTAACATTCCATTATGATGTCATAATGCAAAATTCTATTATGATGTCATAATGCAAAATTCCATTATGATGTCATAATGCAAAATTCCATTATGATGTCATAATGCAAAATTCCATTATGATGTCATAATGTAAAATTCCATTATGATGTCATAATGTAACATTCCATTATGATGTCATAATGTAACATTCCATTATGATGTCATAATGCAAAATTCCATTATTATGTCATAATGCAACATTCCATTATGATGTCATAATGCAAAATTCCATTATGATGTCATAATGTAACATTCCATAATGATGCCATAATGCAAAATTCTATTATGATGTCATAATGCAACATTCCATTATGATGTCATAATGTAACATTCTATTATGATGTCATAATGCAACATTCCATTATGATGTCATAATGTAACATTCTATTATGATGTCATAATGTAACATGCCATTATGATGTCATAATGTAACATTCCATTATGATGTCATAATGCAAAATTCCATTATGATGTCATAATGCAAAATTCCATTATGATGTCATAATATAACATGCCATTATGATGTCATAATGCAAAATTCCATTATGATGTCATAATGTAACATTCCATTATGATGACATAATGCAAAATTCTATTATGATGTCATAATGTAACATTCCATTATGATGTCATAATGTAACATTCTATTATGATGTCATAATGTAACATTCCATTATGATGTCATAATGTAACATTCCATTATGATGTAATAATGCAAAATTCTATTATGATGTCATAATGCAAAATTCCATTATGATGTCATAATGTAACATTCCATTATGATGTCATAATGTAACATTCCATTATGATGTCATAATGTAAAATTCCATTATGATGTCATAATGTAACATTCCATTATGATGTCATAATGCAAAATTCCATTATGATGTCATAATGCAACATTCCATTATGATGTCATAATGCAAAATTCCATTATGATGTCATAATGCAAAATTCCATTATGATGTCATAATGCAAAATTCCATTATGATGTCATAATGTAACATTCCATAATGATGTCATAATGCAACATTCCATTATGATGTCATAATGCAACATTCCATTATGATGCCATAATGTAACATTCCATTATGATGTCATAATGCAAAATTCCATTTTGATGTCATAATGCAACATTCCATTATGATGTCATAATGCAAAATTCAATTATGATGTCATAATGTAAAATTCCATTATGATGTCATAATGTAACATTCCATTATGATGTCATAATGCAAAATTCAATTATGATGTCATAATGCAACATTCCATTATGATGTCATAATGCAACATTCCTTTATGATGTCATAATGCAAAATTCAATTATGATGTCATAATGCAACATTCCATTATGATGTAATAATGTAACATTCCATTATGATGTTATAATGTAGCATTCCATTATGATGTCATAATGCAAAATTCCATTATGATGTCATAATGTAAAATTCCATTATGATGTCATAATGCAAAATTCCATTATGATGTCATAATGTAAAATTCCATTATGATGTCATAATGTAAAATTCCATTATGATGTCATAATGTAACATTCCATTATGATGTCATAATGCAAAATTCCATTATGATGTTATAATGTAACATTCCATAATGATGCCATAATGCAACATTCCATTATGATGTCATAATGCAACATTCCATTATGATGTCATAATGTAACATTCTATTATGATGTCATAATGTAACATTCCATTATGATGTTATAATGCAACATTCCATTATGATGCCATAATGCAAAATTCTATTATGATGTCATAATGCAAAATTCCATTATGACATCATAATGTAACATTCCATTATGATGTCATAATGCAAAATTCCATTATGATGTCATAATGTAAAATTCCATTATGATGTCATAATGTAACATTCCATTATGATGTCATAATGTAAAATTCCATTAAGATGTCATAATGTAACATTCCATTATGATGTCATAATGCAAAATTCCATTATGATGTCATAATGCAAAATTCCATTATGATGTCATAATATAACATGCCATTATGATGTCATAATGCAAAATTCCATTATGATGTCATAATGTAACATTCCATTATGATGCCATAATGCAAAATTCTATTATGATGTCATAATGCAACATTCCATTATGATGTCATAATGTAACATTCTATTATGATGTCATAATGTAACATTCCATTATGATGTCATAATGTAACATTCCATTATGATGTCATAATGCAAAATTCTATTATGATGTCATAATGCAAAATTCCATTATGATGTCATAATGTAACATTCCATTATGATGTCATAATGTAACATTCCATTATGATGTCATAATGTAAAATTCCATTATGATGTCATAATGTAACATTCCATTATGATGTCATAATGCAAAATTCCATTATGATGTCATAATGCAACATTCCATTATGATGTCATAATGCAAAATTCCATTATGATGTTATAATGTAACATTCCATAATGATGCCATAATGCAACATTCCATTATGATGTCATAATGCAACATTCCATTATGATGTCATAATGTAACATTCTATTATGATGTCATAATGTAACATTCCATTATGATGTTATAATGCAACATTCCATTATGATGCCATAATGCAAAATTCTATTATGATGTCATAATGCAAAATTCCATTATGACATCATAATGTAACATTCCATTATGATGTCATAATGCAAAATTCCATTATGATGTCATAATGTAAAATTCCATTATGATGTCATAATGTAACATTCCATTATGATGTCATAATGTAAAATTCCATTATGATGTCATAATGTAACATTCCATTATGATGTCATAATGCAACATTCCATTATGATGTCATAATGCAACATTCCATTATGATGTCATAATGCAAAATTCCATTATGATGTCATAATGTAACATTCCATTATGATGTCATAATGTAAACTTCTATTATGATGTCATAATGTAACATTCCATTATGATGTCATAATGTAACATTCCATTATGATGTCATAATGCAAAATTCCATTATGATGTCATAATGCAAAATTCCATTATGATGTCATAATATAACATGCCATTATGATGTCATAATGCAAAATTCCATTATGATGTCATAATGTAACATTCCATTATGATGCCATAATGCAAAATTCTATTATGATGTCATAATGCAACATTCCATTATGATGTCATAATGTAACATTCTATTATGATGTCATAATGTAACATTCCATTATGATGTCATAATGTAACATTCCATTATGATGTCATAATGCAAAATTCTATTATGATGTCATAATGCAAAATTCCATTATGATGTCATAATGTAACATTCCATTATGATGTCATAATGTAACATTCCATTATGATGTCATAATGCAAAATTCCATTATGATGTCATAATGTAACATTCCATTATGATGTCATAATGTAAACTTCTATTATGATGTCATAATGTAACATTCCATTATGATGTCATAATGTAACATTCCATTATGATGTCATAATGCAAAATTCCATTATGATGTCATAATGCAAAATTCCATTGTGATGTCATAATGTAACATTCCATTATGATGTCATAATGCAAAATTCCATTATGATGTCATAATGCAACATTCCATTATGATGGCATAATGTAACATTCCATTATGATGTCATAATGCAAAAATCTATTATGATGTCATAATGCAAAATTCCATTATGATGTCATAATGCAAAATTCCATTATGATGTCATAATGTAAAATTCCATTATGATGTCATAATGCAAAATTCCATTATGATGTCATAATGTAAAATTCCATTATGATGTCATAATGTAACATTCTATTATGATGTCATAATGTAACATGCCATTATGATGTCATAATGCAAAATTCCATTATGATGTCATAATGCAACATTCCATTATGATGTCATAATGCAAAATTCCATTATGATGTCATAATGTAACATTCCATAATGATGTCATAATGCAACATTCCATTATGATGTCATAATGCAACATTCCATTATGATGTCATAATGTAACATTCCATTATGATGTCATAATGCAAAATTCCATTTTGATGTCATAATGCAACATTCCATTATGATGTCATAATGCAAAATTCAATTATGATGTCATAATGTAAAATTCCATTATGATGTCATAATGTAACATTCCATTATGATGTCATAATGCAACATTCCTTTATGATGTCATAATGCAAAATTCAATTATGATGTCATAATGTAACATTCCATTATGATGTCATAATGTAACATTCCATTATGATGTCATAATGCAAAATTCCATTATGATGTCATAATGCAACATTCCATTATGATGTCATAATGCAAAATTCCATTATGATGTTATAATGTAACATTCCATAATGATGCCATAATGCAACATTCCATTATGATGTCATAATGCAACATTCCATTATGATGTCATAATGTAACATTCCATTATGATGTCATAATGCAAAATTCCATTATGATGTCATAATGCAAAACTCCATTATGATGTCATAATGCAAAATTCCATTATGATGTCATAATGTAACATTCCATTATGATGCCATAATGCAAAATTCTATTATGATGTCATAATGCAACATTCCATTATGATGTCATAATGTAACATTCCATTATGATGTCATAATGTAACATTCCATTATGATGTCATAATGCAAAATTCCATTATGATGTCATAATGTAACATTCCATTATGATGTCATAATGCAAAATTCCATTATGATGTTATAATGTAACATTCCATAATGATGCCATAATGCAACATTCCATTATGATGTCATAATGCAACATTCCATTATGATGTCATAATGTAACATTCTATTATGATGTCATAATGTAACATTCCATTATGATGTTATAATGCAACATTCCATTATGATGCCATAATGCAAAATTCTATTATGATGTCATAATGCAAAATTCCATTATGACATCATAATGTAACATTCCATTATGATGTCATAATGCAAAATTCCATTATGATGTCATAATGTAAAATTCCATTATGATGTCATAATGTAACATTCCATTATGATGTCATAATGTAAAATTCCATTAAGATGTCATAATGTAACATTCCATTATGATGTCATAATGCAAAATTCCATTATGATGTCATAATGCAAAATTCCATTATGATGTCATAATATAACATGCCATTATGATGTCATAATGCAAAATTCCATTATGATGTCATAATGTAACAATCCATTATGATGACATAATGCAAAATTCTATTATGATGTCATAATGCAACATTCCATTATGATGTCATAATGTAACATTCTATTATGATGTCATAATGTAACATTCCATTATGATGTCATAATGTAACATTCCATTATGATGTCATAATGCAAAATTCCATTATGATGTCATAATGCAAAATTCCATTGTGATGTCATAATGTAGCATTCCATTATGATGTCATAATGCAAAATTCCATTATGATGTCATAATGTAAAATTCCATTATGATGTCATAATGCAAAATTCCATTATGATGTCATAATGTAAAATTCCATTATGATGTCATAATGTAACATTCCATTATGATGTCATAATGCAAAATTCCATTATGATGTTATAATGTAACATTCCATAATGATGCCATAATGCAACATTCCATTATGATGTCATAATGCAACATTCCATTATGATGTCATAATGTAACATTCTATTATGATGTCATAATGTAACATTCCATTATGATGTTATAATGCAACATTCCATTATGATGCCATAATGCAAAATTCTATTATGATGTCATAATGCAAAATTCCATTATGACATCATAATGTAACATTCCATTATGATGTCATAATGCAAAATTCCATTATGATGTCATAATGTAAAATTCCATTATGATGTCATAATGTAACATTCCATTATGATGTCATAATGTAAAATTCCATTAAGATGTCATAATGTAACATTCCATTATGATGTCATAATGCAAAATTCCATTATGATGTCATAATGCAAAATTCCATTATGATGTCATAATGTAACATTCCATTATGATGTCATAATGTAAAATTCCATTAAGATGTCATAATGTAACATTCCATTATGATGTCATAATGCAAAATTCCATTATGATGTCATAATGCAAAATTCCATTATGATGTCATAATATAACATGCCATTATGATGTCATAATGCAACATTCCATTATGATGTCATAATGTAACATTCTATTATGATGTCATAATGTAACATTCCATTATGATGTCATAATGTAACATTCCATTATGATGTCATAATGCAAAATTCCATTATGATGTCATAATGCAAAATTCCATTGTGATGTCATAATGTAACATTCCATTATGATGTCATAATGCAAAATTCCATTATGATGTCATAATGCAACGTTCCATTATGATGGCTTAATGTAACATTCCATTATGATGTCATAATGCAAAATTCTATTATGATGTCATAATGCAAAATTCCATTATGATGTCATAATGCAAAATTCCATTATGATGTCATAATGTAAAATTCCATTATGATGTCATAATGTAACATTCCATTATGATGTCATAATGTAAAATTCCATTATGATGTCATAATGTAACATTCCATTATGATGTCATAATGCAACATTCCATTATGATGTCATAATGCAAAATTCCATTATGATGTCATAATGTAACATTCCATTATGATGTCATAATGTAAACTTCTATTATGATGTCATAATGTAACATTCCATTATGATGTCATAATGTAACATTCCATTATGATGTCATAATGCAAAATTCCATTATGATGTCATAATGCAAAATTCCATTGTGATGTCATAATGTAACATTCCATTATGATGTCATAATGCAAAATTCCATTATGATGTCATAATGCAAAATTCCATTGTGATGTCATAATGTAACATTCCATTATGATGTCATAATGCAAAATTCCATTATGATGTCATAATGCAACATTCCATTATGATGGCATAATGTAACATTCCATTATGATGTCATAATGCAAAATTCTATTATGATGTCATAATGCAAAATTCCATTATGATGTCATAATGCAAAATTCCATTATGATGTCATAATGTAAAATTCCATTATGATGTCATAATGTAACATTCCATTATGATGTCATAATGTAAAATTCCATTATGATGTCATAATGTAACATTCCATTATGATGTCATAATGCAACATTCCATTATGATGTCATAATGCAAAATTCCATTATGATGTCATAATGTAACATTCCATTATGATGTCATAATGTAAACTTCTATTATGATGTCATAATGTAACATTCCATTATGATGTCATAATGTAACATTCCATTATGATGTCATAATGCAAAATTCCATTATGATGTCATAATGCAAAATTCCATTGTGATGTCATAATGTAACATTCCATTATGATGTCATAATGCAAAATTCCATTATGATGTCATAATGCAACATTCCATTATGATGGCATAATGTAACATTCCATTATGATGTCATAATGCAAAATTCTATTATGATGTCATAATGCAAAATTCCATTATGATGTCATAATGCAAAATTCCATTATGATGTCATAATGTAAAATTCCATTATGATGTCATAATGCAAAATTCCATTATGATGTCATAATGTAAAATTCCATTATGATGTCATAATGTAACATTCTATTATGATGTCATAATGTAACATGCCATTATGATGTCATAATGTAACATTCCATTATGATGTCATAATGCAAAATTCCATTATGATGTCATAATGCAAAATTCCATTATGATGTCATAATATAACATGCCATTATGATGTCATAATGCAAAATTCCATTATGATGTCATAATGTAACATTCCATTATGATGCCATAATGCAAAATTCTATTATGATGTCATAATGCAACATTCCATTATGATGTCATAATGTAACATTCTATTATGATGTCATAATGTAACATTCCATTATGATGTCATAATGTAACATTCCATTATGATGTCATAATGCAAAATTCCATTATGATGTCATAATGCAAAATTCCATTGTGATGTCATAATGTAACATTCCATTATGATGTCATAATGCAAAATTCCATTATGATGTCATAATGCAACATTCCATTATGATGGCATAATGTAACATTCCATTATGATGTCATAATGCAAAATTCTATTATGATGTCATAATGCAAAATTCCATTATGATGTCATAATGCAAAATTCCATTATGATGTCATAATGTAAAATTCCATTATGATGTCATAATGTAACATTCCATTATGATGTCATAATGCAACATTCCATTATGATGTCATAATGCAAAATTCCATTATGATGTCATAATGTAACATTCCATTATGATGTCATAATGTAAACTTCTATTATGATGTCATAATGTAACATTCCATTATGATGTCATAATGTAACATTCCATTATGATGTCATAATGCAAAATTCCATTATGATGTCATAATGCAAAATTCCATTGTGATGTCATAATGTAACATTCCATTATGATGTCATAATGCAAAATTCCATTATGATGTCATAATGCAACATTCCATTATGATGGCATAATGTAACATTCCATTATGATGTCATAATGCAAAATTCTATTATGATGTCATAATGCAAAATTCCATTATGATGTCATAATGCAAAATTCCATTATGATGTCATAATGTAAAATTCCATTATGATGTCATAATGTAACATTCCATTATGATGTCATAATGCAACATTCCATTATGATGTCATAATGCAAAATTCCATTATGATGTCATAATGTAACATTCCATTATGATGTCATAATGTAAACTTCTATTATGATGTCATAATGTAACATTCCATTATGATGTCATAATGTAACATTCCATTATGATGTCATAATGCAAAATTCCATTATGATGTCATAATGCAAAATTCCATTGTGATGTCATAATGTAACATTCCATTATGATGTCATAATGCAAAATTCCATTATGATGTCATAATGCAACATTCCATTATGATGGCATAATGTAACATTCCATTATGATGTCATAATGCAAAATTCTATTATGATGTCATAATGCAAAATTCCATTATGATGTCATAATGCAAAATTCCATTATGATGTCATAATGTAAAATTCCATTATGATGTCATAATGCAAAATTCCATTATGATGTCATAATGTAAAATTCCATTATGATGTCATAATGTAACATTCTATTATGATGTCATAATGTAACATGCCATTATGATGTCATAATGTAACATTCCATTATGATGTCATAATGCAAAATTCCATTATGATGTCATAATGCAAAATTCCATTATGATGTCATAATATAACATGCCATTATGATGTCATAATGCAAAATTCCATTATGATGTCATAATGTAACATTCCATTATGATGCCATAATGCAAAATTCTATTATGATGTCATAATGCAACATTCCATTATGATGTCATAATGTAACATTCTATTATGATGTCATAATGTAACATTCCATTATGATGTCATAATGCAAAATTCCATTATGATGTCATAATGCAAAATTCCATTGTGATGTCATAATGTAACATTCCATTATGATGTCATAATGCAAAATTCCATTATGATGTCATAATGCAACATTCCATTATGATGGCATAATGTAACATTCCATTATGATGTCATAATGCAAAATTCTATTATGATGTCATAATGCAAAATTCCATTATGATGTCATAATGCAAAATTCCATTATGATGTCATAATGTAAAATTCCATTATGATGTCATAATGCAAAATTCCATTATGATGTCATAATGTAAAATTCCATTATGATGTCATAATGTAACATTCTATTATGATGTCATAATGTAACATGCCATTATGATGTCATAATGTAACATTCCATTATGATGTCATAATGCAAAATTCCATTATGATGTCATAATGCAAAATTCCATTATGATGTCATAATATAACATGCCATTATGATGTCATAATGCAAAATTCCATTGTGATGTCATAATGTAACATTCCATTAAGATGTCATAATGCAAAATTCCATTATGATGTCATAATGCAACATTCCATTATGATGGCATAATGTAACATTCCATTATGATGTCATAATGCAAAATTCTATTATGATGTCATAATGCAACATTCCATTATGATGTCATAATGTAACATTCTATTATGATGTCATAATGTAACATTCCATTATGATGTCATAATGCAAAATTCCATTATGATGTCATAATGCAAAATTCCATTGTGATGTCATAATGTAACATTCCATTATGATGTCATAATGCAAAATTCCATTATGATGTCATAATGCAACATTCCATTATGATGGCATAATGTAACATTCCATTATGATGTCATAATGCAAAATTCTATTATGATGTCATAATGCAAAATTCCATTATGATGTCATAATGCAAAATTCCATTATGATGTCATAATGTAAAATTCCATTATGATGTCATAATGCAAAATTCCATTATGATGTCATAATGTAAAATTCCATTATGATGTCATAATGTAACATTCTATTATGATGTCATAATGTAACATGCCATTATGATGTCATAATGTAACATTCCATTATGATGTCATAATGCAAAATTCCATTATGATGTCATAATGCAAAATTCCATTATGATGTCATAATATAACATGCCATTATGATGTCATAATGCAAAATTCCATTGTGATGTCATAATGTAACATTCCATTATGATGTCATAATGCAAAATTCCATTATGATGTCATAATGCAACATTCCATTATGATGGCATAATGTAACATTCCATTATGATGTCATAATGCAAAATTCTATTATGATGTCATAATGCAAAATTCCATTATGATGTCATAATGCAAAATTCCATTATGATGTCATAATGTAAAATTCCATTATGATGTCATAATGTAACATTCCATTATGATGTCATAATGCAACATTCCATTATGATGTCATAATGCAAAATTCCATTATGATGTCATAATGTAACATTCCATTATGATGTCATAATGTAAACTTCTATTATGATGTCATAATGTAACATTCCATTATGATGTCATAATGTAACATTCCATTATGATGTCATAATGCAAAATTCCATTATGATGTCATAATGCAAAATTCCATTGTGATGTCATAATGTAACATTCCATTATGATGTCATAATGCAAAATTCCATTATGATGTCATAATGCAACATTCCATTATGATGGCATAATGTAACATTCCATTATGATGTCATAATGCAAAATTCTATTATGATGTCATAATGCAAAATTCCATTATGATGTCATAATGCAAAATTCCATTATGATGTCATAATGTAAAATTCCATTATGATGTCATAATGCAAAATTCCATTATGATGTCATAATGTAAAATTCCATTATGATGTCATAATGTAACATTCTATTATGATGTCATAATGTAACATGCCATTATGATGTCATAATGTAACATTCCATTATGATGTCATAATGCAAAATTCCATTATGATGTCATAATGCAAAATTCCATTATGATGTCATAATATAACATGCCATTATGATGTCATAATGCAAAATTCCATTATGATGTCATAATGTAACATTCCATTATGATGCCATAATGCAAAATTCTATTATGATGTCATAATGCAACATTCCATTATGATGTCATAATGTAACATTCTATTATGATGTCATAATGTAACATTCCATTATGATGTCATAATGCAAAATTCCATTATGATGTCATAATGCAAAATTCCATTGTGATGTCATAATGTAACATTCCATTATGATGTCATAATGCAAAATTCCATTATGATGTCATAATGCAACATTCCATTATGATGGCATAATGTAACATTCCATTATGATGTCATAATGCAAAATTCTATTATGATGTCATAATGCAAAATTCCATTATGATGTCATAATGCAAAATTCCATTATGATGTCATAATGTAAAATTCCATTATGATGTCATAATGCAAAATTCCATTATGATGTCATAATGTAAAATTCCATTATGATGTCATAATGTAACATTCTATTATGATGTCATAATGTAACATGCCATTATGATGTCATAATGTAACATTCCATTATGATGTCATAATGTAAAATTCCATTATGATGTCATAATGCAAAATTCCATTATGATGTCATAATGTAAAATTCCATTATGATGTCATAATGTAACATTCTATTATGATGTCATAATGTAACATGCCATTATGATGTCATAATGCAACATTCCATTATGATGTCATAATGTAACATTCTATTATGATGTCATAATGTAACATTCCATTATGATGTCATAATGCAAAATTCCATTATGATGTCATAATGCAAAATTCCATTGTGATGTCATAATGTAACATTCCATTATGATGTCATAATGCAAAATTCCATTATGATGTCATAATGCAACATTCCATTATGATGGCATAATGTAACATTCCATTATGATGTCATAATGCAAAATTCTATTATGATGTCATAATGCAAAATTCCATTATGATGTCATAATGCAAAATTCCATTATGATGTCATAATGTAAAATTCCATTATGATGTCATAATGCAAAATTCCATTATGATGTCATAATGTAAAATTCCATTATGATGTCATAATGTAACATTCTATTATGATGTCATAATGTAACATGCCATTATGATGTCATAATGTAACATTCCATTATGATGTCATAATGCAAAATTCCATTATGATGTCATAATGCAAAATTCCATTATGATGTCATAATATAACATGCCATTATGATGTCATAATGCAAAATTCCATTATGATGTCATAATGTAACATTCCATTATGATGCCATAATGCAAAATTCTATTATGATGTCATAATGCAACATTCCTTTATGATGTCATAATGTAACATTCTATTATGATGTCATAATGTAACATTCCATTATGATGTCATAATGTAACATTCCATTATGATGTCATAATGCAAAATTCCATTATGATGTCATAATGCAAAATTCCATTGTGATGTCATAATGTAACATTCCATTATGATGTCATAATGCAAAATTCCATTATGATGTCATAATGCAACATTCCATTATGATGGCATAATGTAACATTCCATTATGATGTCATAATGCAAAATTCTATTATGATGTCATAATGCAAAATTCCATTATGATGTCATAATGCAAAATTCCATTATGATGTCATAATGTAAAATTCCATTATGATGTCATAATGTAACATTCCATTATGATGTCATAATGCAAAATTCTATTATGATGTCATAATGCAAAATTCCATTATGATGTCATAATGCAAAATTCCATTATGATGTCATAATGTAAAATTCCATTATGATGTCATAATGCAAAATTCCATTATGATGTCATAATGTAAAATTCCATTATGATGTCATAATGTAACATTCTATTATGATGTCATAATGTAACATGCCATTATGATGTCATAATGTAACATTCCATTATGATGTCATAATGCAAAATTCCATTATGATGTCATAATGCAAAATTCCATTATGATGTCATAATATAACATGCCATTATGATGTCATAATGCAAAATTCCATTATGATGTCATAATGTAACATTCCATTATGATGCCATAATGCAAAATTCTATTATGATGTCATAATGCAACATTCCATTATGATGTCATAATGTAACATTCTATTATGATGTCATAATGTAACATTCCATTATGATGTCATAATGTAACATTCCATTATGATGTCATAATGCAAAATTCCATTATGATGTCATAATGCAAAATTCCATTGTGATGTCATAATGTAACATTCCATTATGATGGCATAATGTAACATTCCATTATGATGTCATAATGCAAAATTCTATTATGATGTCATAATGCAAAATTCCATTATGATGTCATAATGCAAAATTCCATTATGATGTCATAATGTAAAATTCCATTATGATGTCATAATGTAACATTCCATTATGATGTCATAATGCAACATTCCATTATGATGTCATAATGCAAAATTCCATTATGATGTCATAATGCAAAATTCCATTATGATGTCATAATGTAACATTCCATTATGATGTCATAATGTAAACTTCTATTATGATGTCATAATGTAACATTCCATTATGATGTCATAATGTAACATTCCATTATGATGTCATAATGCAAAATTCCATTATGATGTCATAATGCAAAATTCCATTGTGATGTCATAATGTAACATTCCATTATGATGTCATAATGCAAAATTCCATTATGATGTCATAATGCAACTTTCCATTATGATGGCATAATGTAACATTCCATTATGATGTCATAATGCAAAATTCTATTATGATGTCATAATGCAAAATTCCATTATGATGTCATAATGCAAAATTCCATTATGATGTCATAATGTAAAATTCCATTATGATGTCATAATGTAACATTCCATTATGATGTCATAATGTAACATTCCATTATGATGCCATAATGCAAAATTCTATTATGATGTCATAATGCAACATTCCATTATGATGTCATAATGTAACATTCTATTATGATGTCATAATGTAACATTCCATTATGATGTCATAATGTAACATTCCATTATGATGTCATAATGCAAAATTCCATTATGATGTCATAATGCAAAATTCCATTGTGATGTCATAATGTAACATTCCATTATGATGTCATAATGCAAAATTCCATTATGATGTCATAATGCAACATTCCATTATGATGGCATAATGTAACATTCCATTATGATGTCATAATGCAAAATTCTATTATGATGTCATAATGCAAAATTCCATTATGATGTCATAATGCAAAATTCCATTATGATGTCATAATGTAAAATTCCATTATGATGTCATAATGCAAAATTCCATTATGATGTCATAATGTAAAATTCCATTATGATGTCATAATGTAACATTCTATTATGATGTCATAATGTAACATGCCATTATGATGTCATAATGTAACATTCCATTATGATGTCATAATGCAAAATTCCATTATGATGTCATAATGCAAAATTCCATTATGATGTCATAATATAACATGCCATTATGATGTCATAATGCAAAATTCCATTATGATGTCATAATGTAACATTCCATTATGATGCCATAATGCAAAATTCTATTATGATGTCATAATGCAACATTCCATTATGATGTCATAATGTAACATTCTATTATGATGTCATAATGTAACATTCCATTATGATGTCATAATGTAACATTCCATTATGATGTCATAATGCAAAATTCCATTATGATGTCATAATGCAAAATTCCATTGTGATGTCATAATGTAACATTCCATTATGATGTCATAATGCAAAATTCCATTATGATGTCATAATGCAACATTCCATTATGATGGCATAATGTAACATTCCATTATGATGTCATAATGCAAAATTCTATTATGATGTCATAATGCAAAATTCCATTATGATGTCATAATGCAAAATTCCATTATGATGTCATAATGTAAAATTCCATTATGATGTCATAATGTAACATTCCATTATGATGTCATAATGCAACATTCCATTATGATGTCATAATGCAAAATTCCATTATGATGTCATAATGTAACATTCCATTATGATGTCATAATGTAAACTTCTATTATGATGTCATAATGTAACATTCCATTATGATGTCATAATGTAACATTCCATTATGATGTCATAATGCAAAATTCCATTATGATGTCATAATGCAAAATTCCATTGTGATGTCATAATGTAACATTCCATTATGATGTCATAATGCAAAATTCCATTATGATGTCATAATGCAACATTCCATTATGATGGCATAATGTAACATTCCATTATGATGTCATAATGCAAAATTCTATTATGATGTCATAATGCAAAATTCCATTATGATGTCATAATGCAAAATTCCATTATGATGTCATAATGTAAAATTCCATTATGATGTCATAATGTAACATTCCATTATGATGTCATAATGCAACATTCCATTATGATGTCATAATGCAAAATTCCATTATGATGTCATAATGTAACATTCCATTATGATGTCATAATGTAAACTTCTATTATGATGTCATAATGTAACATTCCATTATGATGTCATAATGTAACATTCCATTATGATGTCATAATGCAAAATTCCATTATGATGTCATAATGCAAAATTCCATTGTGATGTCATAATGTAACATTCCATTATGATGTCATAATGCAAAATTCCATTATGATGTCATAATGCAACATTCCATTATGATGGCATAATGTAACATTCCATTATGATGTCATAATGCAAAATTCTATTATGATGTCATAATGCAAAATTCCATTATGATGTCATAATGCAAAATTCCATTATGATGTCATAATGTAAAATTCCATTATGATGTCATAATGCAAAATTCCATTATGATGTCATAATGTAAAATTCCATTATGATGTCATAATGTAACATTCTATTATGATGTCATAATGTAACATGCCATTATGATGTCATAATGTAACTTTCTATTATGATGTCATAATGCAAAATTCCATTATGATGTCATAATGCAAAATTCCATTATGATGTCATAATATAACATGCCATTATGATGTCATAATGCAAAATTCCATTATGATGTCATAATGTAACATTCCATTATGATGCCATAATGCAAAATTCTATTATGATGTCATAATGCAACATTCCATTATGATGTCATAATGTAACATTCTATTATGATGTCATAATGTAACATTCCATTATGATGTCATAATGCAAAATTCCATTATGATGTCATAATGCAAAATTCCATTGTGATGTCATAATGTAACATTCCATTATGATGTCATAATGCAAAATTCCATTATGATGTCATAATGCAACATTCCATTATGATGGCATAATGTAACATTCCATTATGATGTCATAATGCAAAATTCTATTATGATGTCATAATGCAACATTCCATTATGATGTCATAATGCAAAATTCCATTATGATGTCATAATGTAAAATTGCATTATGATGTCATAATGCAAAATTCCATTATGATGTCATAATGTAAAATTCCATTATGATGTCATAATGCAAAATTCCATTATGATGTCATAATGTAAAATTCCATTATGATGTCATAATGTAACATTCCATTATGATGTCATAATGTAACATTCCATTATGATGTCATAATGCAAAATTCCAATATGATGTCATAATGCAACATTCCATTATGATGTCCTAATGCAAAATTCCATTATTATGTCATAATGTAACATTCCATAATGATGCCATAATGCAAAATTCTATTATGATGTCATAATGCAGCATTCCATTATGATGTCATAATGTAACATTCTATTATGATGTCATAATGCAACATTCCATTATGATGTCATAATGTAACATTCTATTATGATGTCATAATGTAACATTCCATTATGATGTCATAATGTAACATTCCATTATGATGTCATAATGCAAAATTCTATTATGATGTCATAATGCAAAATTCCATTATGATGTCATAATGTAACATTCCATTATGATGTCATAATGTAACATTCCATTATGATGTCATAATGTAAAATTCCATTATGATGTCATAATGTAACATTCCATTATTATGTCATAATGCAAAATTCCATTATGATGTCATAATGCAACATTCCATTATGATGTCATAATGCAAAATTCCATTATGATGTTATAATGTAACATTCCATAATGATGCCATAATGCAACATTCCATTATGATGTCATAATGTAACATTCCATTATGATGTCATAATGTAAAATTCCATTATGATGTCATAATGCAACATTCCATTATGATGTCATAATGCAACATTCCATTATGATGTCATAATGCAACATTCCATTATGATGTCATAATGCAAAATTCCATTATGATGTCATAATGTAACATTACATTATGATGTCATAAAGCAAAATTCCATTATGATGTCATAATGTAACATTCCATTATGATGTCATAATGCAAAATTCCATTATGATGTCATAATGCAACATTCCATTATGATGGCATAATGTAACATTCCATTATGATGTCATAATGCAAAATTCTATTATGATGTCATAATGCAAAATTCCATTATGATGTCATAATGCAAAATTCCATTATGATGTCATAATGTAAAATTCCATTATGATGTCATAATGTAACATTCCATTATGATGTCATAATGCAACATTCCATTATGATGTCATAATGCAAAATTCCATTATGATGTCATAATGTAACATTCCATTATGATGTCATAATGTAAACTTCTATTATGATGTCATAATGTAACATTCCATTATGATGTCATAATGTAACATTCCATTATGATGTCATAATGCAAAATTCCATTATGATGTCATAATGCAAAATTCCATTGTGATGTCATAATGTAACATTCCATTATGATGTCATAATGCAAAATTCCATTATGATGTCATAATGCAACATTCCATTATGATGGCATAATGTAACATTCCATTATGATGTCATAATGCAAAATTCTATTATGATGTCATAATGCAAAATTCCATTATGATGTCATAATGCAAAATTCCATTATGATGTCATAATGTAAAATTCCATTATGATGTCATAATGCAAAATTCCATTATGATGTCATAATGTAAAATTCCATTATGATGTCATAATGTAACATTCTATTATGATGTCATAATGTAACATGCCATTATGATGTCATAATGTAACATTCCATTATGATGTCATAATGCAAAATTCCATTATGATGTCATAATGCAAAATTCCATTATGATGTCATAATATAACATGCCATTATGATGTCATAATGCAAAATTCCATTATGATGTCATAATGTAACATTCCATTATGATGCCATAATGCAAAATTCTATTATGATGTCATAATGCAACATTCCATTATGATGTCATAATGTAACATTCTATTATGATGTCATAATGTAACATTCCATTATGATGTCATAATGCAAAATTCCATTATGATGTCATAATGCAAAATTCCATTGTGATGTCATAATGTAACATTCCATTATGATGTCATAATGCAAAATTCCATTATGATGTCATAATGCAACATTCCATTATGATGGCATAATGTAACATTCCATTATGATGTCATAATGCAAAATTCTATTATGATGTCATAATGCAAAATTCCATTATGATGTCATAATGCAAAATTCCATTATGATGTCATAATGTAAAATTCCATTATGATGTCATAATGCAAAATTCCATTATGATGTCATAATGTAAAATTCCATTATGATGTCATAATGTAACATTCTATTATGATGTCATAATGTAACATGCCATTATGATGTCATAATGTAACATTCCATTATGATGTCATAATGTAAAATTCCATTATGATGTCATAATGCAAAATTCCATTATGATGTCATAATGTAAAATTCCATTATGATGTCATAATGTAACATTCTATTATGATGTCATAATGTAACATGCCATTATGATGTCATAATGCAACATTCCATTATGATGTCATAATGTAACATTCTATTATGATGTCATAATGTAACATTCCATTATGATGTCATAATGCAAAATTCCATTATGATGTCATAATGCAAAATTCCATTGTGATGTCATAATGTAACATTCCATTATGATGTCATAATGCAAAATTCCATTATGATGTCATAATGCAACATTCCATTATGATGGCAAAATGTAACATTCCATTATGATGTCATAATGCAAAATTCTATTATGATGTCATAATGCAAAATTCCATTATGATGTCATAATGCAAAATTCCATTATGATGTCATAATGTAAAATTCCATTATGATGTCATAATGCAAAATTCCATTATGATGTCATAATGTAAAATTCCATTATGATGTCATAATGTAACATTCTATTATGATGTCATAATGTAACATGCCATTATGATGTCATAATGTAACATTCCATTATGATGTCATAATGCAAAATTCCATTATGATGTCATAATGCAAAATTCCATTATGATGTCATAATATAACATGCCATTATGATGTCATAATGCAAAATTCCATTATGATGTCATAATGTAACATTCCATTATGATGCCATAATGCAAAATTCTATTATGATGTCATAATGCAACATTCCATTATGATGTCATAATGTAACATTCTATTATGATGTCATAATGTAACATTCCATTATGATGTCATAATGTAACATTCCATTATGATGTCATAATGCAAAATTCCATTATGATGTCATAATGCAAAATTCCATTGTGATGTCATAATGTAACATTCCATTATGATGTCATAATGCAAAATTCCATTATGATGTCATAATGCAACATTCCATTATGATGGCATAATGTAACATTCCATTATGATGTCATAATGCAAAATTCTATTATGATGTCATAATGCAAAATTCCATTATGATGTCATAATGCAAAATTCCATTATGATGTCATAATGTAAAATTCCATTATGATGTCATAATGTAACATTCCATTATGATGTCATAATGCAAAATTCTATTATGATGTCATAATGCAAAATTCCATTATGATGTCATAATGCAAAATTCCATTATGATGTCATAATGTAAAATTCCATTATGATGTCATAATGCAAAATTCCATTATGATGTCATAATGTAAAATTCCATTATGATGTCATAATGTAACATTCTATTATGATGTCATAATGTAACATGCCATTATGATGTCATAATGTAACATTCCATTATGATGTCATAATGCAAAATTCCATTATGATGTCATAATGCAAAATTCCATTATGATGTCATAATATAACATGCCATTATGATGTCATAATGCAAAATTCCATTATGATGTCATAATGTAACATTCCATTATGATGCCATAATGCAAAATTCTATTATGATGTCATAATGCAACATTCCATTATGATGTCATAATGTAACATTCTATTATGATGTCATAATGTAACATTCCATTATGATGTCATAATGTAACATTCCATTATGATGTCATAATGCAAAATTCCATTATGATGTCATAATGCAAAATTCCATTGTGATGTCATAATGTAACATTCCATTATGATGTCATAATGCAAAATTCCATTATGATGTCATAATGCAACATTCCATTATGATGGCATAATGTAACATTCCATTATGATGTCATAATGCAAAATTCTATTATGATGTCATAATGCAAAATTCCATTATGATGTCATAATGCAAAATTCCATTATGATGTCATAATGTAAAATTCCATTATGATGTCATAATGTAACATTCCATTATGATGTCATAATGCAACATTCCATTATGATGTCATAATGCAAAATTCCATTATGATGTCATAATGCAAAATTCCATTATGATGTCATAATGTAACATTCCATTATGATGTCATAATGTAAACTTCTATTATGATGTCATAATGTAACATTCCATTATGATGTCATAATGTAACATTCCATTATGATGTCATAATGCAAAATTCCATTATGATGTCATAATGCAAAATTCCATTGTGATGTCATAATGTAACATTCCATTATGATGTCATAATGCAAAATTCCATTATGATGTCATAATGCAACTTTCCATTATGATGGCATAATGTAACATTCCATTATGATGTCATAATGCAAAATTCTATTATGATGTCATAATGCAAAATTCCATTATGATGTCATAATGCAAAATTCCATTATGATGTCATAATGTAAAATTCCATTATGATGTCATAATGTAACATTCCATTATGATGTCATAATGTAACATTCCATTATGATGCCATAATGCAAAATTCTATTATGATGTCATAATGCAACATTCCATTATGATGTCATAATGTAACATTCTATTATGATGTCATAATGTAACATTCCATTATGATGTCATAATGTAACATTCCATTATGATGTCATAATGCAAAATTCCATTATGATGTCATAATGCAAAATTCCATTGTGATGTCATAATGTAACATTCCATTATGATGTCATAATGCAAAATTCCATTATGATGTCATAATGCAACATTCCATTATGATGGCATAATGTAACATTCCATTATGATGTCATAATGCAAAATTCTATTATGATGTCATAATGCAAAATTCCATTATGATGTCATAATGCAAAATTCCATTATGATGTCATAATGTAACATTCCATTATGATGTCATAATGTAAACTTCTATTATGATGTCATAATGTAACATTCCATTATGATGTCATAATGTAACATTCCATTATGATGTCATAATGCAAAATTCCATTATGATGTCATAATGCAAAATTCCATTGTGATGTCATAATGTAACATTCCATTATGATGTCATAATGCAAAATTCCATTATGATGTCATAATGCAAAATTCCATTATGATGTCATAATGTAACATTCCATTATGATGTCATAATGTAACATTCCATTATGATGTCATAATGCAACATTCCATTATGATGTCATAATGCAAAATTCCATTATGATGTCATAATGTAACATTCCATTATGATGTCATAATGTAAACTTCTATTATGATGTCATAATGTAACATTCCATTATGATGTCATAATGTAACATTCCATTATGATGTCATAATGCAAAATTCCATTATGATGTCATAATGCAAAATTCCATTGTGATGTCATAATGTAACATTCCATTATGATGTCATAATGCAAAATTCCATTATGATGTCATAATGCAACATTCCATTATGATGGCATAATGTTACATTCCATTATGATGTCATAATGCAAAATTCTATTATGATGTCATAATGCAAAATTCCATTATGATGTCATAATATAACATGCCATTATGATGTCATAATGCAAAATTCCATTATGATGTCATAATGCAACATTCCATTATGATGTCATAATGTAACATTCTATTATGATGTCATAATGTAAACTTCTATTATGATGTCATAATGTAACATTCCATTATGATGTCATAATGTAACATTCCATTATGATGTCATAATGCAAAATTCCATTATGATGTCATAATGCAAAATTCCATTGTGATGTCATAATGTAACATTCCATTATGATGTCATAATGCAAAATTCCATTATGATGTCATAATGCAACATTCCATTATGATGGCATAATGTAACATTCCATTATGATGTCATAATGCAAAATTCTATTATGATGTCATAATGCAAAATTCCATTATGATGTCATAATGCAAAATTCCATTATGATGTCATAATGTAAAATTCCATTATGATGTCATAATGTAACATTCCATTATGATGTCATAATGTAACATTCCATTATGATGCCATAATGCAAAATTCTATTATGATGTCATAATGCAACATTCCATTATGATGTCATAATGTAACATTCTATTATGATGTCATAATGTAACATTCCATTATGATGTCATAATGTAACATTCCATTATGATGTCATAATGCAAAATTCCATTATGATGTCATAATGCAAAATTCCATTATGATGTCATAATATAACATGCCATTATGATGCCATAATGCAAAATTCTATTATGATGTCATAATGCAACATTCCATTATGATGTCATAATGTAACATTCTATTATGATGTCATAATGCAACATTCCATTATGATGTCATAATGTAACATTCTATTATGATGTCATAATGTAACATGCCATTATGATGTCATAATGTAACATTCCATTATGATGTCATAATGCAAAATTCCATTATGATGTCATAATGCAAAATTCCATTATGATGTCATAATATAACATGCCATTATGATGTCATAATGCAAAATTCCATTATGATGTCATAATATAACATGCCATTATGATGTCATAATGCAAAATTCCATTATGATGTCATAATGTAACATGCCATTATGATGTCATAATGCAAAATTCTATTATGATGTCATAATGTAACATTCCATTATGATGTCATAATGTAACATTCTATTATGATGTCATAATGTAACATTCCATTATGATGTCATAATGTAACATTCCATTATGATGTAATAATGCAAAATTCTATTATGATGTCATAATGCAAAATTCCATTATGATGTCATAATGTAACATTCCATTATGATGTCATAATGTAACATTCCATTATGATGTCATAATGTAAAATTCCATTATGATGTCATAATGTAACATTCCATTATGATGTCATAATGCAAAATTCCATTATGATGTCATAATGCAACATTCCATTATGATGTCATAATGCAAAATTCCATTATGATGTCAAAATGCAAAATTCCATTATGATGTCATAGTGCAAAATTCCATTATGATGTCATAATGTAACATTCCATAATGATGTCATAATGCAACATTCCATTATGATGTCATAATGCAACATTCCATTATGATGTCATAATGTAACATTCCATTATGATGTCATAATGCAAAATTCCATTTTGATGTCATAATGCAACATTCCATTATGATGTCATAATGCAAAATTCAATTATGATGTCATAATGTAAAATTCCATTATGATGTCATAATGTAACATTCCATTATGATGTCATAATGCAAAATTCAATTATGATGTCATAATGCAACATTCCATTATGATGTCATAATGCAACATTCCTTTATGATGTCATAATGCAAAATTCAATTATGATGTCATAATGCAACATTCCATTATGATGTAATAATGTAACATTCCATTATGATGTTATAATGTAGCATTCCATTATGATGTCATAATGCAAAATTCCATTATGATGTCATAATGTAAAATTCCATTATGATGTCATAATGCAAAATTCCATTATGATGTCATAATGTAAAATTCCATTATGATGTCATAATGTAACATTCCATTATGATGTCATAATGCAAAATTCCATTATGATGTTATAATGTAACATTCCATAATGATGCCATAATGCAACATTCCATTATGATGTCATAATGCAACATTCCATTATGATGTCATAATGTAACATTCTATTATGATGTCATAATGTAACATTCCATTATGATGTTATAATGCAACATTCCATTATGATGCCATAATGCAAAATTCTATTATGATGTCATAATGCAAAATTCCATTATGACATCATAATGTAACATTCCATTATGATGTCATAATGCAAAATTCCATTATGATGTCATAATGTAAAATTCCATTATGATGTCATAATGTAACATTCCATTATGATGTCATAATGTAAAATTCCATTATGATGTCATAATGTAACATTCCATTATGATGTCATAATGCAAAATTCCATTATGATGTCATAATGCAACATTCCATTATGATGTCATAATGTAAAATTCCATTATGATGTCATAATGTAACATTCCATAATGATGCCATAATGCAAAATTCTATTATGATGTCATAATGCAACATTCCTTTATGATGTCATAATGTAACATTCTATTATGATGTCATAATGCAACATTCCATTATGATGTCATAATGTAACATTCCATTATGATGTCATAATGTAACATTCCATTATGATGTCATAATGCAAAATTCCATTATGATGTCATAATGCAAAATTCCATTATGATGTCATAATGTAACATGCCATTATGATGTCATAATGCAAAATTCCATTATGATGTCATAATGTAACATTCCATTATGATGCCATAATGCAAAATTCTATTATGATGTCATAATGCAACATTCCATTATGATGTCATAATGTAACATTCTATTATGATGTCATAATGTAACATTCCATTATGATATCATAATGTAACATTCCATTATGATGTCATAATGCAACATTCCATTATGATGTCATAATGCAAAATTCCATTATGATGTCATAATGCAACATTCCATTATGATGGCATAATGTAACATTCCATTATGATGCCATAATGCAAAATTCTATTATGATGTCATAATGCAAAATTCCATTATGATGTCATAATGTAACATTCCATTATGATGTCATAATGCAAAATTCCATTATGATGTCATAATGCAAAATTCCATTATGATGTCATAATGTAAAATTCCATTATGATGTCATAATGTAACATTCCATTTTGATGTCATAATGTAAAATTCCATTATGATGTCATAATGTAACATTCCATTATGATGTCATAATGCAAAATTCCATTATGATGTCATAATGCAACATTCCATTATGATGTCATAATGCAAAATTCCATTATGATGTCATAATGTAACATTCCATAATGATGTCATAATGCAACATTCCATTATGATGTCATAATGCAACATTCCATTATGATGTCATAATGTAACATTCCATTATGATGTCATAATGCAAAATTCCATTTTGATGTCATAATGCAACATTCCATTATGATGTCATAATGCAAAATTCAATTATGATGTCATAATGTAAAATTCCATTATGATGTCATAATGTAACATTCCATTATGATGTCATAATGCAAAATTCAATTATGATGTCATAATGCAACATTCCATTATGATGTCATAATGCAACATTCCTTTATGATGTCATAATGCAAAATTCAATTATGATGTCATAATGTAAAATTCCATTATGATGTCATAATGTAACATTCCATTATGATGTCAAAATGCAAAATTCCATTATGATGTCATAATGCAACATTCCATTATGATGTCATAATGCAAAATTCCATTATGATGTTATAATGTAACATTCCATAATGATGCCATAATGCAACATTCCATTATGATGTCATAATGCAACATTCCATTATGATGTCATAATGTAACATTCCATTATGATGTCATAATGCAAAATTCCATTACGATGTCATAATGCAAAACTCCATTATGATGTCATAATGCAAAATTCCATTATGATGTCATAATCTAACATTCCATTATGATGCCATAATGCAAAATTCTATTATGATGTCATAATGCAACATTCCATAATGATGTCATAATGCAACATTCCATTATGATGTCATAATGCAACATTCCATTATGATGTCATAATGTAACATTCCATTATGATGTCATAATGCAACATTCCATCATGATGTCATAATGTAACATTCCATTATGATGTCATAATGCAAAATTCCATTATGATGTCATAATGTAAAATTCCATTATGATGTCATAATGCAAAATTCAATTATGATGTCATAATGCAACATTCCATTATGATGTCATAATGCAACATTCCTTTATGATGTCATAATGCAAAATTCAATTATGATGTCATAATGCAACATTCCATTATGATGTAATAATGTAACATTCCATTATGATGTTATAATGTAGCATTCCATTATGATGTCATAATGCAAAATTCCATTATGATGTCATAATGTAAAATTCCATTATGATGTCATAATGCAAAATTCCATTATGATGTCATAATGTAAAATTCCATTATGATGTCATAATGTAACATTCCATTATGATGTCATAATGCAAAATTCCATTATGATGTTATAATGTAACATTCCATAATGATGCCATAATGCAACATTCCATTATGATGTCATAATGCAACATTCCATTATGATGTCATAATGTAACATTCTATTATGATGTCATAATGTAACATTCCATTATGATGTTATAATGCAACATTCCATTATGATGCCATAATGCAAAATTCTATTATGATGTCATAATGCAAAATTCCATTATGACATCATAATGTAACATTCCATTATGATGTCATAATGCAAAATTCCATTATGATGTCATAATGTAAAATTCCATTATGATGTCATAATGTAACATTCCATTATGATGTCATAATGTAAAATTCCATTATGATGTCATAATGTAACATTCCATTATGATGTCATAATGCAAAATTCCATTATGATGGCATAATGCAACATTCCATTATGATGTCATAATGTAAAATTCCATTATGATGTCATAATGTAACATTCCATAATGATGCCATAATGCAAAATTCTATTATGATGTCATAATGCAACATTCCTTTATGATGTCATAATGTAACATTCTATTATGATGTCATAATGCAACATTCCATTATGATGTCATAATGTAACATTCCATTATGATGTCATAATGTAACATTCCATTATGATGTCATAATGCAAAATTCCATTATGATGTCATAATGCAAAATTCCATTATGATGTCATAATGTAACATGCCATTATGATGTCATAATGCAAAATTCCATTATGATGTCATAATGTAACATTCCATTATGATGCCATAATGCAAAATTCTATTATGATGTCATAATGCAACATTCCATTATGATGTCATAATGTAACATTCTATTATGATGTCATAATGTAACATTCCATTATGATGTCATAATGTAACATTCCATTATGATGTCAAAATGCAAAATTCCATTATGATGTCATAATGCAACATTCCATTATGATGTCATAATGCAAAATTCCATTATGATGTTATAATGTAACATTCCATAATGATGCCATAATGCAACATTCCATTATGATGTCATAATGCAACATTCCATTATGATGTCATAATGTAACATTCCATTATGATGTCATAATGCAAAATTCCATTACGATGTCATAATGCAAAACTCCATTATGATGTCATAATGCAAAATTCCATTATGATGTCATAATGTAACATTCCATTATGATGCCATAATGCAAAATTCTATTATGATGTCATAATGCAACATTCCATTATGATGTCATAATGTAACATTCCATTATGATGTCATAATGTAACATTCCATTATGATGTCATAATGCAAAATTCCATTATGATGTCATAATGTAAAATTCCATTATGATGTCATAATGCAAAATTCCATTATGATGTCATAATGTAAAATTCCATTATGATGTCATAATGTAATATTCCATTATGATGTCATAATGTAACATTCCATTATGATGTCATAATGCAAAATTCCATTATGATGTCATAATGCAACATTCCATTATGATGTCATAATGCAAAATTCCATTATGATGTCATAATGTAACATTCCATAATGATGCCATAATGCAAAATTCTATTATGATGTCATAATGCAACATTCCATTATGATGTCATAATGTAAACTTCTATTATGATGTAATAATGTAACATTCCATTATGATGTCATAATGTAACATTCCATTATGATGTCATAATGCAAAATTCCATTATGATGTCATAATGCAAAATTCCATTATGATGTCATAATGCAAAATTCCATTATGATGTCATAATGCAACATTCCATTATGATGTCATAATGCAAAATTCCATTATGATGTCATAATGTAACATTCCATAATGATGCCATAATGCAAAATTCTATTATGATGTCATAATGCAACATTCCTTTATGATGTCATAATGTAACATTCTATTATGATGTCATAATGCAACATTCCATTATGATGTCATAATGTAACATTCCATTATGATGTCATAATGTAACATTCCATTATGATGTCATAATGCAAAATTCCATTATGATGTCATAATGCAAAATTCCATTATGATGTCATAATGTAACATGCCATTATGATGTCATAATGCAAAATTCCATTATGATGTCATAATGTAACATTCCATTATGATGCCATAATGCAAAATTCTATTATGATGCCATAATGCAAAATTCTATTATGATATCATAATGCAACATTCCATTATGATGTCATAATGTAACATTCTATTATGATGTCATAATGTAACATTCCATTATGATATCATAATGTAACATTCCATTATGATGTCATAATGCAACATTCCATTATGATGTCATAATGCAAAATTCCATTATGATGTCATAATGCAACATTCCATTATGATGGCATAATGTAACATTCCATTATGATGCCATAATGCAAAATTCTATTATGATGTCATAATGCAAAATTCCATTATGATGTCATAATGTAACATTCCATTATGATGTCATAATGCAAAATTCCATTATGATGTCATAATGTAAAATTCCATTATGATGTCATAATGTAACATTCCATTTTGATGTCATAATGTAAAATTCCATTATGATGTCATAATGTAACATTCCATTATGATGTCATAATGCAAAATTCCATTATGATGCCATAATGCAACATTCCATTATGATGTCATAATGCAAAATTCCATTATGATGTCATAATGTAACATTCCATAATGATGTCATAATGCAACATTCCATTATGATGTCATAATGCAACATTCCATTATGATGTCATAATGTAACATTCCATTATGATGTCATAATGCAAAATTCCATTTTGATGTCATAATGCAACATTCCATTATGATGTCATAATGCAAAATTCAATTATGATGTCATAATGTAAAATTCCATTATGATGTCATAATGTAACATTCCATTATGATGTCATAATGCAAAATTCAATTATGATGTCATAATGCAACATTCCATTATGATGTCATAATGCAACATTCCTTTATGATGTCATAATGCAAAATTCAATTATGATGTCATAATGTAAAATTCCATTATGATGTCATAATGTAACATTCCATTATGATGTCATAATGCAAAATTCCATTATGATGTCATAATGTAACATTCCATAATGATGTCATAATGCAACATTCCATTATGATGTCATAATGCAACATTCCATTATGATGTCATAATGTAACATTCCATTATGATGTCATAATGCAAAATTCCATTTTGATGTCATAATGCAACATTCCATTATGATGTCATAATGCAAAATTCAATTATGATGTCATAATGTAAAATTCCATTATGATGTCATAATGTAACATTCCATTATGATGTCATAATGCAAAATTCAATTATGATGTCATAATGCAACATTCCATTATGATGTCATAATGCAACATTCCTTTATGATGTCATAATGCAAAATTCAATTATGATGTCATAATGTAAAATTCCATTATGATGTCATAATGTAACATTCCATTATGATGTCAAAATGCAAAATTCCATTATGATGTCATAATGCAACATTCCATTATGATGTCATAATGCAAAATTCCATTATGATGTTATAATGTAACATTCCATAATGATGCCATAATGCAAAATTCCATTATGATGTCATAATGCAACATTCCATTATGATGTCATAATGCAAAATTCCATTATGATGTCATAATGTAACATTCCATAATGATGCCATAATGCAAAATTCTATTATGATGTCATAATGCAACATTCCATTATGATGTCATAATGTAAACTTCTATTATGATGTAATAATGTAACATTCCATTATGATGTCATAATGTAACATTCCATTATGATGTCATAATGCAAAATTCCATTATGATGTCATAATGCAAAATTCCATTATGATGTCATAATGCAAAATTCCATTATGATGTCATAATGCAACATTCCATTATGATGTCATAATGCAAAATTCCATTATGATGTCATAATGTAACATTCCATAATGATGCCATAATGCAAAATTCTATTATGATGTCATAATGCAACATTCCTTTATGATGTCATAATGTAACATTCTATTATGATGTCATAATGCAACATTCCATTATGATGTCATAATGTAACATTCCATTATGATGTCATAATGTAACATTCCATTATGATGTCATAATGCAAAATTCCATTATGATGTCATAATGCAAAATTCCATTATGATGTCATAATGTAACATGCCATTATGATGTCATAATGCAAAATTCCATTATGATGTCATAATGTAACATTCCATTATGATGCCATAATGCAAAATTCTATTATGATGCCATAATGCAAAATTCTATTATGATATCATAATGCAACATTCCATTATGATGTCATAATGTAACATTCTATTATGATGTCATAATGTAACATTCCATTATGATATCATAATGTAACATTCCATTATGATGTCATAATGCAACATTCCATTATGATGTCATAATGCAAAATTCCATTATGATGTCATAATGCAACATTCCATTATGATGGCATAATGTAACATTCCATTATGATGCCATAATGCAAAATTCTATTATGATGTCATAATGCAAAATTCCATTATGATGTCATAATGTAACATTCCATTATGATGTCATAATGCAAAATTCCATTATGATGTCATAATGTAAAATTCCATTATGATGTCATAATGTAACATTCCATTTTGATGTCATAATGTAAAATTCCATTATGATGTCATAATGTAACATTCCATTATGATGTCATAATGCAAAATTCCATTATGATGCCATAATGCAACATTCCATTATGATGTCATAATGCAAAATTCCATTATGATGTCATAATGTAACATTCCATAATGATGTCATAATGCAACATTCCATTATGATGTCATAATGCAACATTCCATTATGATGTCATAATGTAACATTCCATTATGATGTCATAATGCAAAATTCCATTTTGATGTCATAATGCAACATTCCATTATGATGTCATAATGCAAAATTCAATTATGATGTCATAATGTAAAATTCCATTATGATGTCATAATGTAACATTCCATTATGATGTCATAATGCAAAATTCAATTATGATGTCATAATGCAACATTCCATTATGATGTCATAATGCAACATTCCTTTATGATGTCATAATGCAAAATTCAATTATGATGTCATAATGTAAAATTCCATTATGATGTCATAATGTAACATTCCATTATGATGTCATAATGCAAAATTCCATTATGATGTCATAATGTAACATTCCATAATGATGTCATAATGCAACATTCCATTATGATGTCATAATGCAACATTCCATTATGATGTCATAATGTAACATTCCATTATGATGTCATAATGCAAAATTCCATTTTGATGTCATAATGCAACATTCCATTATGATGTCATAATGCAAAATTCAATTATGATGTCATAATGTAAAATTCCATTATGATGTCATAATGTAACATTCCATTATGATGTCATAATGCAAAATTCAATTATGATGTCATAATGCAACATTCCATTATGATGTCATAATGCAACATTCCTTTATGATGTCATAATGCAAAATTCAATTATGATGTCATAATGTAAAATTCCATTATGATGTCATAATGTAACATTCCATTATGATGTCAAAATGCAAAATTCCATTATGATGTCATAATGCAACATTCCATTATGATGTCATAATGCAAAATTCCATTATGATGTTATAATGTAACATTCCATAATGATGCCATAATGCAACATTCCATTATGATGTCATAATGCAACATTCCATTATGATGTCATAATGTAACATTCCATTATGATGTCATAATGCAAAATTCCATTACGATGTCATAATGCAAAACTCCATTATGATGTCATAATGCAAAATTCCATTATGATGTCATAATGTAACATTCCATTATGATGCCATAATGCAAAATTCTATTATGATGTCATAATGCAACATTCCATTATGATGTCATAATGTAACATTCCATTATGATGTCATAATGTAACATTCCATTATGATGTCATAATGCAAAATTCCATTATGATGTCATAATGTAAAATTCCATTATGATGTCATAATGCAAAATTCCATTATGATGTCATAATGTAAAATTCCATTATGATGTCATAATGTAATATTCCATTATGATGTCATAATGTAACATTCCATTATGATGTCATAATGCAAAATTCCATTATGATGTCATAATGCAACATTCCATTATGATGTCATAATGCAAAATTCCATTATGATGTCATAATGTAACATTCCATAATGATGCCATAATGCAAAATTCTATTATGATGTCATAATGCAACATTCCATTATGATGTCATAATGTAAACTTCTATTATGATGTAATAATGTAACATTCCATTATGATGTCATAATGTAACATTCCATTATGATGTCATAATGCAAAATTCCATTATGATGTCATAATGCAAAATTCCATTATGATGTCATAATGCAAAATTCCATTATGATGTCATAATGCAACATTCCATTATGATGTCATAATGCAAAATTCCATTATGATGTCATAATGTAACATTCCATAATGATGCCATAATGCAAAATTCTATTATGATGTCATAATGCAACATTCCTTTATGATGTCATAATGTAACATTCTATTATGATGTCATAATGCAACATTCCATTATGATGTCATAATGTAACATTCCATTATGATGTCATAATGTAACATTCCATTATGATGTCATAATGCAAAATTCCATTATGATGTCATAATGCAAAATTCCATTATGATGTCATAATGTAACATGCCATTATGATGTCATAATGCAAAATTCCATTATGATGTCATAATGTAACATTCCATTATGATGCCATAATGCAAAATTCTATTATGATGCCATAATGCAAAATTCTATTATGATATCATAATGCAACATTCCATTATGATGTCATAATGTAACATTCTATTATGATGTCATAATGTAACATTCCATTATGATATCATAATGTAACATTCCATTATGATGTCATAATGCAACATTCCATTATGATGTCATAATGCAAAATTCCATTATGATGTCATAATGCAACATTCCATTATGATGGCATAATGTAACATTCCATTATGATGCCATAATGCAAAATTCTATTATGATGTCATAATGCAAAATTCCATTATGATGTCATAATGTAACATTCCATTATGATGTCATAATGCAAAATTCCATTATGATGTCATAATGTAAAATTCCATTATGATGTCATAATGTAACATTCCATTTTGATGTCATAATGTAAAATTCCATTATGATGTCATAATGTAACATTCCATTATGATGTCATAATGCAAAATTCCATTATGATGCCATAATGCAACATTCCATTATGATGTCATAATGCAAAATTCCATTATGATGTCATAATGTAACATTCCATAATGATGTCATAATGCAACATTCCATTATGATGTCATAATGCAACATTCCATTATGATGTCATAATGTAACATTCCATTATGATGTCATAATGCAAAATTCCATTTTGATGTCATAATGCAACATTCCATTATGATGTCATAATGCAAAATTCAATTATGATGTCATAATGTAAAATTCCATTATGATGTCATAATGTAACATTCCATTATGATGTCATAATGCAAAATTCAATTATGATGTCATAATGCAACATTCCATTATGATGTCATAATGCAACATTCCTTTATGATGTCATAATGCAAAATTCAATTATGATGTCATAATGTAAAATTCCATTATGATGTCATAATGTAACATTCCATTATGATGTCAAAATGCAAAATTCCATTATGATGTCATAATGCAACATTCCATTATGATGTCATAATGCAAAATTCCATTATGATGTTATAATGTAACATTCCATAATGATGCCATAATGCAACATTCCATTATGATGTCATAATGCAACATTCCATTATGATGTCATAATGTAACATTCCATTATGATGTCATAATGCAAAATTCCATTACGATGTCATAATGCAAAACTCCATTATGATGTCATAATGCAAAATTCCATTATGATGTCATAATGTAACATTCCATTATGATGCCATAATGCAAAATTCTATTATGATGTCATAATGCAACATTCCATTATGATGTCATAATGTAACATTCCATTATGATGTCATAATGTAACATTCCATTATGATGTCATAATGCAAAATTCCATTATGATGTCATAATGTAAAATTCCATTATGATGTCATAATGCAAAATTCCATTATGATGTCATAATGTAAAATTCCATTATGATGTCATAATGTAACATTCCATTATGATGTCATAATGTAACATTCCATTATGATGTCATAATGCAAAATTCCATTATGATGTCATAATGCAACATTCCATTATGATGTCATAATGCAAAATTCCATTATGATGTCATAATGTAACATTCCATAATGATGCCATAATGCAAAATTCTATTATGATGTCATAATGCAACATTCCATTATGATGTCATAATGTGAACTTCTATTATGATGTAATAATGTAACATTCCATTATGATGTCATAATGTAACATTCCATTATGATGTCATAATGCAAAATTCCATTATGATGTCATAATGCAAAATTCCATTATGATGTCATAATGCAAAATTCCATTATGATGTCATAATGCAACATTCCATTATGATGGCATAATGTAACATTCCATTATGATGTCATAATGCAAAATTCTATTATGATGTCATAATGCAAAATTCCATTATGATGTCATAATGTAACATTCCATTATGATGTCAAAATGCAAAATTCCATTATGATGTCATAATGCAACATTCCATTATGATGTCATAATGCAAAATTCCATTATGATGTCATAATGCAAAATTCCATTATGATGTCATAATGCAAAATTCCATTATGATGTCATAATGTAACATTCCATTATGATGCCATAATGCAAAATTCTATTATGATGTCATAATGCAACATTCCATTATGATGTCATAATGTAACATTCCATTTTGATGTCATAATGCAAAATTCCATTATGATGTCATAATGCAAAATTCCATTATGATGTCATAATGCAACATTCTATTATGATGTCATAATGCAACATTCCATTATGATGGCATAATGTAACATTCCATTATGATGCCATAATGCAAAATTCTATTATGATGTCATAATGCAAAATTTCATTATGACATCATAATGTAACATTCCATTATGATGTCATAATGCAAAATTCCATTATGATGTCATAATGTAAAATTCCATTATGATGTCATAATGTAACATTCCATTATGATGTCATAATGTAAAATTCCATTATGATGTCATAATGTAACATTCCATTATGATGTCATAATGCAAAATTCCATTATGATGTCATAATGCAACATTCCATTATGATGTCATAATGCAAAATTCCATTATGATGTTATAATGTAACATTCCATAATGATGCCATAATGCAACATTCCATTATGATGTCATAATGCAACATTCCATTATGATGTCATAATGTAACATTCTATTATGATGTCATAATGTAACATTCCATTATGATGTCATAATGTAACATTCCATAATGATGTCATAATGCAAAATTCCATTATGATGATATAATACAAAATTCCATTATGATGTCATAATGCAAAATTCCATTATGATGTCATAATGTAACATTCCATTATGATGCCATAATGCAAAATTCTATTATGATGTCATAATGCAACATTCCATTATGATGTCATAATGTAACATTCCATTATGATGTCATAATGTAACATTCCATTATGATGTCATAATGCAAAATTCCATTATGATGTCATAATGTTAAATTCCATTATGATGTCATAATGTAACATTCCATTATGATGTCACAATGTAAAATTCCATTATGATGTCATAATGTAACATTCCATTATGATGTAATAATGCAAAATTCCATTATGATGTCATAATGTAACATTCCATTATGATGTCATAATGTAACATTCCATTATGATGTCATAATGTAACATTCTATTATGATGTCATAATGTAACATTCCATTATGATGTCATAATGTAACATTCCATTATGATGTCATAATGTAACATTCCATAATGATGTCATAATGCAAAATTCCATTATTATGATATAATACAAAATTCCATTATGATGTCAGAATGCAAAATTCCATTATGATGTCATAATGTAACATTCCATTATGATGCCATAATGCAAAATTCTATTATGATGTCATAATGCAACATTCCATTATGATGTCATAATGTAACATTCCATTATGATGTCATAATGCAAAATTCCATTATGATGTCATAATGTTAAATTCCATTATGATGTCATAATGTAAAATTCCATTATGATGTCATAATGTAACATTCCATTATGATGTCATAATGCAAAATTCCATTATGATGTCATAATGTTAAATTCCATTATGATGTCATAATGTAAAATTCCATTATGATGTCATAATGTAACATTCCATTATGATGTCATAATGCAAAATTCCATTATGATGTCATAATGCAACATTCCATTATGATGTCATAATGCAAAATTCCATTATGATGTCATAATGTAAAATTCCATTATGATGTCATAATGTAACATTCCATTATGATGTCATAATGTAAAATTCCATTATGATGTCATAATGCAAAATTCCATTATGATGTCATAATGCAACATTCCATTATGATGTCATAATGCAAAATTCCATTATGATGTCATAATGTAACATTCCATAATGATGCCATAATGCAAAATTCTATTATGATGTCATAATGCAACATTCCTTTATGATGTCATAATGTAACATTCTATTATGATGTCATAATGCAACATTCCATTATGATGTCATAATGTAACATTTCATTATGATGTCATAATGTAACATTCCATTATGATGTCATAATGCAAAATTCCATTATGATGTCATAATGCAAAATTCCATTATGATGTCATAATGCAAAATTCCATTATGATGTCATAATATAACATGCCATTATGATGTCATAATGCAAAATTCCATTATGATGTCATAATGTAACATTCCATTATGATGCCATAATGCAAAATTCTATTATGATGTCATAATGTAACATTCCATTATGATGCCATAATGCAAAATTCTATTATGATGTCATAATGCAACATTCCATTATGATGTCATAATGTAACATTCTATTATGATGTCATAATGTAACATTCCATTGTGATGTCATAATGTAACATTCCATTATGATGTCATAATGCAAAATTCTATTATGATGTCATAATGCAAAATTCCATTATGATGTCATAATGTAACATTCCATTATGATGTCATAATGTAACATTCCATTATGATGTCATAATGTAAAATTCCATTATGATGTCATAATGTAACATTCCATTATGATGTCATAATGCAAAATTCCATTATGATGTCATAATGCAACATTCCATTATGATGTCATAATGCAAAATTCCATTATGATGTTATAATGTAACATTCCATAATGATGCCATAATGCAACATTCCATTATGATGTCATAATGCAACATTCCATTATGATGTCATAATGTAACATTCTATTATGATGTCATAATGTAACATTCCATTATGATGTTATAATGCAACATTCCATTATGAAGCCATAATGCAAAATTCTATTATGATGTCATAATGCAAAATTCCATTATGACATCATAATGTAACATTCCATTATGATGTCATAATGTAAAATTCCATTATGATGTCATAATGTAACATTCCATTATGATGTCATAATGTAAAATTCCATTATGATGTCATAATGTAACATTCCATTATGATGTCATAATGCAAAATTCCATTATGATGTCATAATGCAACATTCCATTATGATGTCATAATGCAAAATTCCATTATGATGTCATAATGTAAAATTCCATTATGATGTCATAATGTAACATTCCATTATGATGTCATAATGCAAAATTCCATTATGATGTCATAATGTAACATTCCATAATGATGTCATAATGCAACATTCCATTATGATGTCATAATGCAACATTCCATTATGATGTCATAATGTAACATTCCATTATGATGTCATAATGCAAAATTCCATTTTGATGTCATAATGCAACATTCCATTATGATGTCATAATGCAAAATTCAATTATGATGTCATAATGTAAAATTCCATTATGATGTCATAATGTAACATTCCATTATGATGTCATAATGCAAAATTCAATTATGATGTCATAATGCAACATTCCATTATGATGTCATAATGCAACATTCCTTTATGATGTCATAATGCAAAATTCCATTATGATGTCATAATGTAACATTCCATTATGATGTCATAATGTAACATTCCATTATGATGTCAAAATGCAAAATTCCATTATGATGTCATAATGCAACATTCCATTATGATGTCATAATGCAAAATTCCATTATGATGTTATAATGTAACATTCCATAATGATGCCATAATGCAACATTCCATTATGATGTCATAATGCAACATTCCATTATGATGTCATAATGTAACATTCCATTATGATGTCATAATGCAAAATTCCATTACGATGTCATAATGCAAAACTCCATTATGATGTCATAATGCAAAATTCCATTATGATGTCATAATGTAACATTCCATTATGATGCCATAATGCAAAATTCTATTATGATGTCATAATGCAACATTCCATTATGATGTCATAATGTAACATTCCATTATGATGTCATAATGTAACATTCCATTATGATGTCATAATGCAAAATTCCATTATGATGTCATAATGTAAAATTCCATTATGATGTCATAATGCAAAATTCCATTATGATGTCATAATGTAAAATTCCATTATGATGTCATAATGTAACATTCCATTATGATGTCATAATGTAACATTCCATTATGATGTCATAATGCAAAATTCCATTATGATGTCATAATGCAACATTCCATTATGATGTCATAATGCAAAATTCCATTATGATGTCATAATGTAACATTCCATAATGATGCCATAATGCAAAATTCTATTATGATGTCATAATGCAACATTCCATTATGATGTCATAATGTAACATTCCATTATGATGTCATAATGCAAAATTCCATTATGATGTCATAATGCAAAATTCCATTATGATGTCATAATGCAAAATTCCATTATGATGTCATAATGCAACATTCCATTATGATGGCATAATGTAACATTCCATTATGATGTCATAATGCAAAATTCTATTATGATGTCATAATGCAAAATTCCATTATGATGTCATAATGTAACATTCCATTATGATGTCAAAATGCAAAATTCCATTATGATGTCATAATGCAACATTCCATTATGATGTCATAATGCAAAATTCCATTATGATGTCATAATGCAAAATTCCATTATGATGTCATAATGCAAAATTCCATTATGATGTCATAATGTAACATTCCATTATGATGCCATAATGCAAAATTCTATTATGATGTCATAATGCAACATTCCATTATGATGTCATAATGTAACATTCCATTTTGATGTCATAATGCAAAATTCCATTATGATGTCATAATGCAAAATTCCATTATGATGTCTTAATGCAACATTCTATTATGATGTCATAATGCAACATTCCATTATGATGGCATAATGTAACATTCCATTATGATGCCATAATGCAAAATTCTATTATGATGTCATAATGCAAAATTTCATTATGACATCATAATGTAACATTCCATTATGATGTCATAATGCAAAATTCCATTATGATGTCATAATGTAAAATTCCATTATGATGTCATAATGTAACATTCCATTATGATGTCATAATGTAAAATTCCATTATGATGTCATAATGTAACATTCCATTATGATGTCATAATGCAAAATTCCATTATGATGTCATAATGCAACATTCCATTATGATGTCATAATGCAAAATTCCATTATGATGTTATAATGTAACATTCCATAATGATGCCATAATGCAACATTCCATTATGATGTCATAATGCAACATTCCATTATGATGTCATAATGTAACATTCTATTATGATGTCATAATGTAACATTCCATTATGATGTCATAATGTAACATTCCATAATGATGTCATAATGCAAAATTCCATTATGATGATATAATACAAAATTCCATTATGATGTCATAATGCAAAATTCCATTATGATGTCATAATGTAACATTCCATTATGATGCCATAATGCAAAATTCTATTATGATGTCATAATGCAACATTCCATTATGATGTCATAATGTAACATTCCATTATGATGTCATAATGTAACATTCCATTATGATGTCATAATGCAAAATTCCATTATGATGTCATAATGTTAAATTCCATTATGATGTCATAATGTAACATTCCATTATGATGTCACAATGTAAAATTCCATTATGATGTCATAATGTAACATTCCATTATGATGTAATAATGCAAAATTCCATTATGATGTCATAATGTAACATTCCATTATGATGTCATAATGTAACATTCCATTATGATGTCATAATGTAACATTCTATTATGATGTCATAATGTAACATTCCATTATGATGTCATAATGTAACATTCCATTATGATGTCATAATGTAACATTCCATAATGATGTCATAATGCAAAATTCCATTATTATGATATAATACAAAATTCCATTATGATGTCAGAATGCAAAATTCCATTATGATGTCATAATGTAACATTCCATTATGATGCCATAATGCAAAATTCTATTATGATGTCATAATGCAACATTCCATTATGATGTCATAATGTAACATTCCATTATGATGTCATAATGCAAAATTCCATTATGATGTCATAATGTTAAATTCCATTATGATGTCATAATGTAAAATTCCATTATGATGTCATAATGTAACATTCCATTATGATGTCATAATGCAAAATTCCATTATGATGTCATAATGCAACATTCCATTATGATGTCATAATGCAAAATTCCATTATGATGTCATAATGTAAAATTCCATTATGATGTCATAATGTAACATTCCATTATGATGTCATAATGTAAAATTCCATTATGATGTCATAATGCAAAATTCCATTATGATGTCATAATGCAACATTCCATTATGATGTCATAATGCAAAATTCCATTATGATGTCATAATGTAACATTCCATAATGATGCCATAATGCAAAATTCTATTATGATGTCATAATGCAACATTCCTTTATGATGTCATAATGTAACATTCTATTATGATGTCATAATGCAACATTCCATTATGATGTCATAATGTAACATTTCATTATGATGTCATAATGTAACATTCCATTATGATGTCATAATGCAAAATTCCATTATGATGTCATAATGCAAAATTCCATTATGATGTCATAATGCAAAATTCCATTATGATGTCATAATATAACATGCCATTATGATGTCATAATGCAAAATTCCATTATGATGTCATAATGTAACATTCCATTATGATGCCATAATGCAAAATTCTATTATGATGTCATAATGTAACATTCCATTATGATGCCATAATGCAAAATTCTATTATGATGTCATAATGCAACATTCCATTATGATGTCATAATGTAACATTCTATTATGATGTCATAATGTAACATTCCATTGTGATGTCATAATGTAACATTCCATTATGATGTCATAATGCAAAATTCTATTATGATGTCATAATGCAAAATTCCATTATGATGTCATAATGTAACATTCCATTATGATGTCATAATGTAACATTCCATTATGATGTCATAATGTAAAATTCCATTATGATGTCATAATGTAACATTCCATTATGATGTCATAATGCAAAATTCCATTATGATGTCATAATGCAACATTCCATTATGATGTCATAATGCAAAATTCCATTATGATGTTATAATGTAACATTCCATAATGATGCCATAATGCAACATTCCATTATGATGTCATAATGCAACATTCCATTATGATGTCATAATGTAACATTCTATTATGATGTCATAATGTAACATTCCATTATGATGTTATAATGCAACATTCCATTATGAAGCCATAATGCAAAATTCTATTATGATGTCATAATGCAAAATTCCATTATGACATCATAATGTAACATTCCATTATGATGTCATAATGTAAAATTCCATTATGATGTCATAATGTAACATTCCATTATGATGTCATAATGTAAAATTCCATTATGATGTCATAATGTAACATTCCATTATGATGTCATAATGCAAAATTCCATTATGATGTCATAATGCAACATTCCATTATGATGTCATAATGCAAAATTCCATTATGATGTCATAATGTAAAATTCCATTATGATGTCATAATGTAACATTCCATTATGATGTCATAATGTAAAATTCCATTATGATGTCATAATGCAAAATTCCATTATGATGTCATAATGCAACATTCCATTATGATGTCATAATGCAAAATTCCATTATGATGTCATAATGTAACATTCCATAATGATGCCATAATGCAAAATTCTATTATGATGTCATAATGCAACATTCCTTTATGATGTCATAATGTAACATTCTATTATGATGTCATAATGCAACATTCCATTATGATGTCATAATGTAACATTTCATTATGATGTCATAATGTAACATTCCATTATGATGTCATAATGCGAAATTCCATTATGATGTCATAATGCAAAATTCCATTATGATGTCATAATGTAACATGCCATTATGATGTCATAATGCAAAATTCCATTATGATGTCATAATGTAACATTCCATTATGATGCCATAATGCAAAATTCTATTATGATGTCATAATGCAACATTCCATTATGATGTCATAATGTAACATTCTATTATGATGTCATAATGTAACATTCCATTATGATATCATAATGTAACATTCCATTATGATGTCATAATGTAACATTCCATTATGATGTCATAATGCAAAATTCTATTATGATGTCATAATGCAAAATTCCATTATGATGTCATAATGTAACATTCCATTATGATGTCATAATGCAAAATTCCATTATGATGTCATAATGTAACATTCCATTATGATGTCATAATGTAAACTTCTATTATGATGTAATAATGTAACATTCCATTATGATGTCATAATGCAACATTCCATTATGATGTCATAATGCAAAATTCCATTATGATGTCATAATGCAAAATTCCATTGTGATGTCATAATGTAACATTCCATTATGATGTCATAATGCAAAATTCCATTATGATGTCATAATGCAACATTCCATTATGATGGCATAATGTAACATTCCATTATGATGTCATAATGCAAAATTCTATTATGATGTCATAATGCAAAATTCCATTATGATGTCATAATGTAACATTCCATTATGATGTCATAATGTAACATTCCATTATGATGTCATAATGCAACATTCCATTATGATATCATAATGTAACATTCCATAATGATGCCATAATGCAAAATTCTATTATGATGTCATAATGCAACATTCCATTATGATGTCATAATGCAAAATTCCATTATGATGTCATAATGTAAAATTCCATTATGATGTCATAATGCAAAATTCCATTATGATGTCATAATGCAACATTCCATTATGATGTCATAATGCAAAATTCCATTATGATGTCATAATGTAAAATTCCATTATGATGTCATAATGTAACATTCCATTATGATGTCATAATGCAAAATTCCATTATGATGTCATAATGCAAAATTCCATTATGATGTCATAATGCAACATTCCATTATGATGGCATAATGTAACATTCCATTATGATGTCATAATGCAAAATTCTATTATGATGTCATAATGCAAAATTCCATTATGATGTCATAATGTAACATTCCATTATGATGTCATAATGTAACATTCCATTATGATGTCATAATGCAACATTCCATTATGATGTCATAATGTAACATTCCATAATGATGCCATAATGCAAAATTCTATTATGATGTCATAATGCAACATTCCATTATGATGTCATAATGTAACATTCTATTATGATGTCATAATGTAATATTCCATTATGATGTCATAATGTAACATTCCATTATGATGTCATAATGCAAAATTCCATTATGATGACATAATGCAAAATTCCATTATGATGTCATAATGCAAAATTCCATTATGATGTCATAATGCAAAATTCCATTATGATGTCATAATGTAACATTCCATTATGATGCCATAATGCAAAATTCTATTATGATGTCATAATGCAACATTCCATTATGATGTCATAATGTAACATTCCATTTTGATGTCATAATGCAAAATTCCATTATGATGTCATAATGCAAAATTCCATTATGATGTCATAATGCAACATTCTATTATGATGTCATAATGCAACATTCCATTATGATGGCATAATGTAACATTCCATTATGATGCCATAATGCAAAATTCTATTATGATGTCATAATGCAAAATTTCATTATGACATCATAATGTAACATTCCATTATGATGTCATAATGCAAAATTCCATTATGATGTCATAATGTAAAATTCCATTATGATGTCATAATGTAACATTCCATTATGATGTCATAATGTAAAATTCCATTATGATGTCATAATGTAACATTCCATTATGATGTCATAATGCAAAATTCCATTATGATGTCATAATGCAACATTCCATTATGATGTCATAATGCAAAATTCCATTATGATGTTATAATGTAACATTCCATAATGATGCCATAATGCAACATTCCATTATGATGTCATAATGCAACATTCCATTATGATGTCATAATGTAACATTCTATTATGATGTCATAATGTAACATTCCATTATGATGTCATAATGTAACATTCCATAATGATGTCATAATGCAAAATTCCATTATGATGATATAATACAAAATTCCATTATGATGTCATTATGCAAAATTCCATTATGATGTCATAATGTAACATTCCATTATGATGCCATAATGCAAAATTCTATTATGATGTCATAATGCAACATTCCATTATGATGTCATAATGTAACATTCCATTATGATGTCATAATGTAACATTCTATTATGATGTCATAATGCAAAATTCCATTATGATGTCATAATGTTAAATTCCATTATGATGTCATAATGTAACATTCCATTATGATGTCACAATGTAAAATTCCATTATGATGTCATAATGTAACATTCCATTATGATGTAATAATGCAAAATTCCATTATGATGTCATAATGTAACATTCCATTATGATGTCATAATGTAACATTCCATTATGATGTCATAATGTAACATTCTATTATGATGTCATAATGTAACATTCCATTATGATGTCATAATGTAACATTCCATAATGATGTCATAATGCAAAATTCCATTATTATGATATAATACAAAATTCCATTATGATGTCAGAATGCAAAATTCCATTATGATGTCATAATGTAACATTCCATTATGATGCCATAATGCAAAATTCTATTATGATGTCATAATGCAACATTCCATTATGATGTCATAATGTAACATTCCATTATGATGTCATAATGTAACATTCCATTATGATGTCATAATGCAAAATTCCATTATGATGTCATAATGTTAAATTCCATTATGATGTCATAATGTAAAATTCCATTATGATGTCATAATGTAACATTCCATTATGATGTCATAATGCAAAATTCCATTATGATGTCATAATGCAACATTCCATTATGATGTCATAATGCAAAATTCCATTATGATGTCATAATGTAAAATTCCATTATGATGTCATAATGTAACATTCCATTATGATGTCATAATGTAAAATTCCATTATGATGTCATAATGCAAAATTCCATTATGATGTCATAATGCAACATTCCATTATGATGTCATAATGCAAAATTCCATTATGATGTCATAATGTAACATTCCATAATGATGCCATAATGCAAAATTCTATTATGATGTCATAATGCAACATTCCTTTATGATGTCATAATGTAACATTCTATTATGATGTCATAATGCAAAATTCCATTATGATGTCATAATGTAAAATTCCATTATGATGTCATAATGCAAAATTCCATTATGATGTCATAATGTAAAATTCCATTATGATGTCATAATGTAACATTCCATTATGATGTCATAATGTAACATTCCATTATGATGTCATAATGCAAAATTCCATTATGATGTCATAATGCAACATTCCATTATGATGTCATAATGCAAAATTCCATTATGATGTCATAATGTAACATTCCATAATGATGCCATAATGCAAAATTCTATTATGATGTCATAATGCAACATTCCATTATGATGTCATAATGTAAACTTCTATTATGATGTAATAATGTAACATTCCATTATGATGTCATAATGTAACATTCCATTATGATGTCATAATGCAAAATTCCATTATGATGTCATAATGCAAAATTCCATTATGATGTCATAATGCAAAATTCCATTATGATGTCATAATGCAACATTCCATTATGATGTCATAATGCAAAATTCCATTATGATGTCATAATGTAACATTCCATAATGATGCCATAATGCAAAATTCTATTATGATGTCATAATGCAACATTCCTTTATGATGTCATAATGTAACATTCTATTATGATGTCATAATGCAACATTCCATTATGATGTCATAATGTAACATTCCATTATGATGTCATAATGTAACATTCCATTATGATGTCATAATGCAAAATTCCATTATGATGTCATAATGCAAAATTCCATTATGATGTCATAATGTAACATGCCATTATGATGTCATAATGCAAAATTCCATTATGATGTCATAATGTAACATTCCATTATGATGCCATAATGCAAAATTCTATTATGATGCCATAATGCAAAATTCTATTATGATGTCATAATGCAACATTCCATTATGATGTCATAATGTAACATTATATTATGATGTCATAATGTAACATTCCATTATGATATCATAATGTAACATTCCATTATGATGTCATAATGCAACATTCCATTATGATGTCATAATGCAAAATTCCATTATGATGTCATAATGCAACATTCCATTATGATGGCATAATGTAACATTCCATTATGATGCCATAATGCAAAATTCTATTATGATGTCATAATGCAAAATTCCATTATGATGTCATAATGTAACATTCCATTATGATGTCATAATGCAAAATTCCATTATGATGTCATAATGTAAAATTCCATTATGATGTCATAATGTAACATTCCATTTTGATGTCATAATGTAAAATTCCATTATGATGTCATAATGTAACATTCCATTATGATGTCATAATGCAAAATTCCATTATGATGCCATAATGCAACATTCCATTATGATGTCATAATGCAAAATTCCATTATGATGTCATAATGTAACATTCCATAATGATGTCATAATGCAACATTCCATTATGATGTCATAATGCAACATTCCATTATGATGTCATAATGTAACATTCCATTATGATGTCATAATGCAAAATTCCATTTTGATGTCATAATGCAACATTCCATTATGATGTCATAATGCAAAATTCAATTATGATGTCATAATGTAAAATTCCATTATGATGTCATAATGTAACATTCCATTATGATGTCATAATGCAAAATTCAATTATGATGTCATAATGCAACATTCCATTATGATGTCATAATGCAACATTCCTTTATGATGTCATAATGCAAAATTCAATTATGATGTCATAATGTAAAATTCCATTATGATGTCATAATGTAACATTCCATTATGATGTCAAAATGCAAAATTCCATTATGATGTCATAATGCAACATTCCATTATGATGTCATAATGCAAAATTCCATTATGATGTTATAATGTAACATTCCATAATGATGCCATAATGCAACATTCCATTATGATGTCATAATGCAACATTCCATTATGATGTCATAATGTAACATTCCATTATGATGTCATAATGCAAAATTCCATTACGATGTCATAATGCAAAACTCCATTATGATGTCATAATGCAAAATTCCATTATGATGTCATAATGTAACATTCCATTATGATGCCATAATGCAAAATTCTATTATGATGTCATAATGCAACATTCCATTATGATGTCATAATGTAACATTCCATTATGATGTCATAATGTAACATTCCATTATGATGTCATAATGCAAAATTCCATTATGATGTCATAATGTAACATTCCATTATGATGTAATAATGTAACATTCCATTATGATGTCATAATGTAACATTCCATTATGATGTCATAATGCAAAATTCCATTATGATGTCATAATGCAAAATTCCATTATGATGTCATAATGCAAAATTCCATTATGATGTCATAATGCAACATTCCATTATGATGGCATAATGTAACATTCCATTATGATGTCATAATGCAAAATTCTATTATGATGTCATAATGCAAAATTCCATTATGATGTCATAATGTAACATTCCATTATGATGTCAAAATGCAAAATTCCATTATGATGTCATAATGCAACATTCCATTATGATGTCATAATGCAAAATTCCATTATGATGTCATAATGTAACATTCCATTATGATGCCATAATGCAAAATTCTATTATGATGTCATAATGCAACATTCCATTATGATGTCATAATGTAACATTCCATTTTGATGTCATAATGCAAAATTCCATTATGATGTCATAATGCAAAATTCCATTATGATGTCATAATGCAACATTCTATTATGATGTCATAATGCAACATTCCATTATGATGGCATAATGTAACATTCCATTATGATGCCATAATGCAAAATTCTATTATGATGTCATAATGCAAAATTTCATTATGACATCATAATGTAACATTCCATTATGATGTCATAATGCAAAATTCCATTATGATGTCATAATGTAAAATTCCATTATGATGTCATAATGTAACATTCCATTATGATGTCATAATGTAAAATTCCATTATGATGTCATAATGTAACATTCCATTATGATGTCATAATGCAAAATTCCATTATGATGTCATAATGCAACATTCCATTATGATGTCATAATGCAAAATTCCATTATGATGTTATAATGTAACATTCCATAATGATGCCATAATGCAACATTCCATTATGATGTCATAATGCAACATTCCATTATGATGTCATAATGTAACATTCTATTATGATGTCATAATGTAACATTCCATTATGATGTCATAATGTAACATTCCATAATGATGTCATAATGCAAAATTCCATTATGATGATATAATACAAAATTCCATTATGATGTCATAATGCAAAATTCCATTATGATGTCATAATGTAACATTCCATTATGATGCCATAATGCAAAATTCTATTATGATGTCATAATGCAACATTCCATTATGATGTCATAATGTAACATTCCATTATGATGTCATAATGTAACATTCCATTATGATGTCATAATGCAAAATTCCATTATGATGTCATAATGTTAAATTCCATTATGATGGCATAATGTAACATTCCATTATGATGTCACAATGTAAAATTCCATTATGATGTCATAATGTAACATTCCATTATGATGTAATAATGCAAAATTCCATTATGATGTCATAATGTAACATTCCATTATGATGTCATAATGTAACATTCCATTATGATGTCATAATGTAACATTCTATTATGATGTCATAATGTAACATTCCATTATGATGTCATAATGTAACATTCCATTATGATGTCATAATGTAACATTCCATAATGATGTCATAATGCAAAATTCCATTATTATGATATAATACAAAATTCCATTATGATGTCAGAATGCAAAATTCCATTATGATGTCATAATGTAACATTCCATTATGATGCCATAATGCAAAATTCTATTATGATGTCATAATGCAACATTCCATTATGATGTCATAATGTAACATTCCATTATGATGTCATAATGTAACATTCCATTATGATGTCATAATGCAAAATTCCATTATGATGTCATAATGTTAAATTCCATTATGATGTCATAATGTAAAATTCCATTATGATGTCATAATGTAACATTCCATTATGATGTCATGATGTCATAATGCAAAATTCCATTATGATGTCATAATGCAACATTCCATTATGATGTCATAATGCAAAATTCCATTATGATGTCATAATGTAAAATTCCATTATGATGTCATAATGTAACATTCCATTATGATGTCATAATGTAAAATTCCATTATGATGTCATAATGCAAAATTCCATTATGATGTCATAATGCAACATTCCATTATGATGTCATAATGCAAAATTCCATTATGATGTCATAATGTAACATTCCATAATGATGCCATAATGCAAAATTCTATTATGATGTCATAATGCAACATTCCTTTATGATGTCATAATGTAACATTCTATTATGATGTCATAATGCAACATTCCATTATGATGTCATAATGTAACATTTCATTATGATGTCATAATGTAACATTCCATTATGATGTCATAATGCAAAATTCCATTATGATGTCATAATGCAAAATTCCATTATGATGTCATAATGCAAAATTCCATTATGATGTCATAATATAACATGCCATTATGATGTCATAATGCAAAATTCCATTATGATGTCATAATGTAACATTCCATTATGATGCCATAATGCAAAATTCTATTATGATGTCATAATGTAACATTCCATTATGATGCCATAATGCAAAATTCTATTATGATGTCATAATGCAACATTCCATTATGATGTCATAATGTAACATTCTATTATGATGTCATAATGTAACATTCCATTGTGATGTCATAATGTAACAGTCCATTATGATGTCATAATGCAAAATTCTATTATGATGTCATAATGCAAAATTCCATTATGATGTCATAATGTAACATTCCATTATGATGTCATAATGTAACATTCCATTATGATGTCATAATGTAAAATTCCATTATGATGTCATAATGTAACATTCCATTATGATGTCATAATGCAAAATTCCATTATGATGTCATAATGCAACATTCCATTATGATGTCATAATGCAAAATTCCATTATGATGTTATAATGTAACATTCCATAATGATGCCATAATGCAACATTCCATTATGATGTCATAATGCAACATTCCATTATGATGTCATAATGTAACATTCTATTATGATGTCATAATGTAACATTCCATTATGATGTTATAATGCAACATTCCATTATGAAGCCATAATGCAAAATTCTATTATGATGTCATAATGCAAAATTCCATTATGACATCATAATGTAACATTCCATTATGATGTCATAATGTAAAATTCCATTATGATGTCATAATGTAACATTCCATTATGATGTCATAATGTAAAATTCCATTATGATGTCATAATGTAACATTCCATTATGATGTCATAATGCAAAATTCCATTATGATGTCATAATGCGAAATTCCATTATGATGTCATAATGCAAAATTCCATTATGATGTCATAATGTAACATGCCATTATGATGTCATAATGCAAAATTCCATTATGATGTCATAATGTAACATTCCATTATGATGCCATAATGCAAAATTCTATTATGATGTCATAATGCAACATTCCATTATGATGTCATAATGTAACATTCTATTATGATGTCATAATGTAACATTCCATTATGATATCATAATGTAACATTCCATTATGATGTCATAATGTAACATTCCATTATGATGTCATAATGCAAAATTCTATTATGATGTCATAATGCAAAATTCCATTATGATGTCATAATGTAACATTCCATTATGATGTCATAATGCAAAATTCCATTATGATGTCATAATGTAACATTCCATTATGATGTCATAATGTAAACTTCTATTATGATGTAATAATGTAACATTCCATTATGATGTCATAATGTAACATTCCATTATGATGTCATAATGCAAAATTCCATTATGATGTCATAATGTAACATTCCATTGTGATGTCATAATGTAACATTCCATTATGATGTCATAATGCAAAATTCCATTATGATGTCATAATGCAACATTCCATTATGATGGCATAATGTAACATTCCATTATGATGTCATAATGCAACATTCCATTATGATGGCATAATGTAACATTCCATTATGATGTCATAATGCAAAATTCTATTATGATGTCATAATGCAAAATTCCATTATGATGTCATAATGCAACATTCCATTATGATGTCATAATGTAACATTCCATAATGATGCCATAATGCAAAATTCTATTATGATGTCATAATGCAACATTCCATTATGATGCCATAATGCAAAATTCTATTATGATGTCATAATGCAACATTCCATTATGATGTCATAATGCAAAATTCCATTATGATGTCATAATGCAACATTCCATTATGATGTCATAATGCAAAATTCCATTATGATGTCATAATGCAACATTCCATTATGATGTCATAATGCAAAATTCCATTATGATGTCATAATGTAAAATTCCATTATGATGTCATAATGTAACATTCCATTATGATGTCATAATGCAAAATTCCATTATGATGTCATAATGCAAAATTCCATTATGATGTCATAATGCAACATTCCATTATGATGGCATAATGTAACATTCCATTATGATGTCATAATGCAAAATTCTATTATGATGTCATAATGCAAAATTCCATTATGATGTCATAATGTAACATTCCATTATGATGTCATAATGTAACATTCCATTATGATGTCATAATGCAACATTCCATTATGATGTCATAATGTAACATTCCATAATGATGCCATAATGCAAAATTCTATTATGATGTCATAATGCAACATTCCATTATGATGTCATAATGTAACATTCTATTATGATGTCATAATGTAATATTCCATTATGATGTCATAATGTAACATTCCATTATGATGTCATAATGCAAAATTCCATTATGATGACATAATGCAAAATTCCATTATGATGTCATAATGCAAAATTCCATTATGATGTCATAATGCAAAATTCCATTATGATGTCATAATGTAACATTCCATTATGATGCCATAATGCAAAATTCTATTATGATGTCATAATGCAACATTCCATTATGATGTCATAATGTAACATTCCATTTTGATGTCATAATGCAAAATTCCATTATGATGTCATAATGCAAAATTCCATTATGATGTCATAATGCAACATTCTATTATGATGTCATAATGCAACATTCCATTATGATGGCATAATGTAACATTCCATTATGATGCCATAATGCAAAATTCTATTATGATGTCATAATGCAAAATTTCATTATGACATCATAATGTAACATTCCATTATGATGTCATAATGCAAAATTCCATTATGATGTCATAATGTAAAATTCCATTATGATGTCATAATGTAACATTCCATTATGATGTCATAATGTAAAATTCCATTATGATGTCATAATGTAACATTCCATTATGATGTCATAATGCAAAATTCCATTATGATGTCATAATGCAACATTCCATTATGATGTCATAATGCAAAATTCCATTATGATGTTATAATGTAACATTCCATAATGATGCCATAATGCAACATTCCATTATGATGTCATAATGCAACATTCCATTATGATGTCATAATGTAACATTCTATTATGATGTCATAATGTAACATTCCATTATGATGCCATAATGTAACATTCCATAATGATGTCATAATGCAAAATTCCATTATGATGATATAATACAAAATTCCATTATGATGTCATTATGCAAAATTCCATTATGATGTCATAATGTAACATTCCATTATGATGCCATAATGCAAAATTCTATTATGATGTCATAATGCAACATTCCATTATGATGTCATAATGTAACATTCCATTATGATGTCATAATGTAACATTCCATTATGATGTCATAATGCAAAATTCCATTATGATGTCATAATGTAACATTCCATTATGATGTAATAATGCAAAATTCCATTATGATGTCATAATGTTAAATTCCATTATGATGTCATAATGTAACATTCCATTATGATGTCACAATGTAAAATTCCATTATGATGTCATAATGTAACATTCCATTATGATGTAATAATGCAAAATTCCATTATGATGTCATAATGTAACATTCCATTATGATGTCATAATGTAACATTCCATTATGATGTCATAATGTAACATTCTATTATGATGTCATAATGTAACATTCCATTATGATGTCATAATGTAACATTCCATAATGATGTCATAATGCAAAATTCCATTATTATGATATAATACAAAATTCCATTATGATGTCAGAATGCAAAATTCCATTATGATGTCATAATGTAACATTCCATTATGATGCCATAATGCAAAATTCTATTATGATGTCATAATGCAACATTCCATTATGATGTCATAATGTAACATTCCATTATGATGTCATAATGTAACATTCCATTATGATGTCATAATGCAAAATTCCATTATGATGTCATAATGTTAAATTCCATTATGATGTCATAATGTAAAATTCCATTATGATGTCATAATGTAACATTCCATTATGATGTCATAATGCAAAATTCCATTATGATGTCATAATGCAACATTCCATTATGATGTCATAATGCAAAATTCCATTATGATGTCATAATGTAAAATTCCATTATGATGTCATAATGTAACATTCCATTATGATGTCATAATGTAAAATTCCATTATGATGTCATAATGCAAAATTCCATTATGATGTCATAATGCAACATTCCATTATGATGTCATAATGCAAAATTCCATTATGATGTCATAATGTAACATTCCATAATGATGCCATAATGCAAAATTCTATTATGATGTCATAATGCAACATTCCTTTATGATGTCATAATGTAACATTCTATTATGATGTCATAATGCAACATTCCATTATGATGTCATAATGTAACATTTCATTATGATGTCATAATGTAACATTCCATTATGATGTCATAATGCAAAATTCCATTATGATGTCATAATGCAAAATTCCATTATGATGTCATAATGCAAAATTCCATTATGATGTCATAATATAACATGCCATTATGATGTCATAATGCAAAATTCCATTATGATGTCATAATGTAACATTCCATTATGATGCCATAATGCAAAATTCTATTATGATGTCATAATGTAACATTCCATTATGATGCCATAATGCAAAATTCTATTATGATGTCATAATGCAACATTCCATTATGATGTCATAATGTAACATTCTATTATGATGTCATAATGTAACATTCCATTGTGATGTCATAATGTAACATTCCATTATGATGTCATAATGCAAAATTCTATTATGATGTCATAATGCAAAATTCCATTATGATGTCATAATGTAACATTCCATTATGATGTCATAATGTAACATTCCATTATGATGTCATAATGTAAAATTCCATTATGATGTCATAATGTAACATTCCATTATGATGTCATAATGCAAAATTCCATTATGATGTCATAATGCAACATTCCATTATGATGTCATAATGCAAAATTCCATTATGATGTTATAATGTAACATTCCATAATGATGCCATAATGCAACATTCCATTATGATGTCATAATGCAACATTCCATTATGATGTCATAATGTAACATTCTATTATGATGTCATAATGTAACATTCCATTATGATGTTATAATGCAACATTCCATTATGATGCCATAATGCAAAATTCTATTATGATGTCATAATGCAAAATTCCATTATGACATCATAATGTAACATTCCATTATGATGTCATAATGTAAAATTCCATTATGATGTCATAATGTAACATTCCATTATGATGTCATAATGTAAAATTCCATTATGATGTCATAATGTAACATTCCATTATGATGTCATAATGCAAAATTCCATTATGATGTCATAATGCAACATTCCATTATGATGTCATAATGCAAAATTCCATTATGATGTCATAATGTAAAATTCCATTATGATGTCATAATGTAACATTCCATTATGATGTCATAATGTAAAATTCCATTATGATGTCATAATGCAAAATTCCATTATGATGTCATAATGCAACATTCCATTATGATGTCATAATGCAAAATTCCATTATGATGTCATAATGTAACATTCCATAATGATGCCATAATGCAAAATTCTATTATGATGTCATAATGCAACATTCCTTTATGATGTCATAATGTAACATTCTATTATGATGTCATAATGCAACATTCCATTATGATGTCATAATGTAACATTTCATTATGATGTCATAATGTAACATTCCATTATGATGTCATAATGCGAAATTCCATTATGATGTCATAATGCAAAATTCCATTATGATGTCATAATGTAACATGCCATTATGATGTCATAATGCAAAATTCCATTATGATGTCATAATGTAACATTCCATTATGATGCCATAATGCAAAATTCTATTATGATGTCATAATGCAACATTCCATTATGATGTCATAATGTAACATTCTATTATGATGTCATAATGTAACATTCCATTATGATATCATAATGTAACATTCCATTATGATGTCATAATGCAAAATTCTATTATGATGTCATAATGCAAAATTCCATTATGATGTCATAATGTAACATTCCATTATGATGTCATAATGCAAAATTCCATTATGATGTCATAATGTAACATTCCATTATGATGTCATAATGTAAACTTCTATTATGATGTAATAATGTAACATTCCATTATGATGTCATAATGTAACATTCCATTATGATGTCATAATGCAAAATTCCATTATGATGTCATAATGCAAAATTCCATTGTGATGTCATAATGTAACATTCCATTATGATGTCATAATGCAAAATTCCATTATGATGTCATAATGCAACATTCCATTATGATGGCATAATGTAACATTCCATTATGATGTCATAATGCAAAATTCTATTATGATGTCATAATGCAAAATTCCATTATGATGTCATAATGTAACATTCCATTATGATGTCATAATGTAACATTCCATTATGATGTCATAATGCAACATTCCATTATGATGTCATAATGTAACATTCCATAATGATGCCATAATGCAAAATTCTATTATGATGTCATAATGCAACATTCCATTATGATGTCATAATGCAAAATTCCATTATGATGTCATAATGTAAAATTCCATTATGATGTCATAATGCAAAATTCCATTATGATGTCATAATGCAACATTCCATTATGATGTCATAATGCAAAATTCCATTATGATGTCATAATGTAAAATTCCATTATGATGTCATAATGTAACATTCCATTATGATGTCATAATGCAAAATTCCATTATGATGTCATAATGTAACATTCCATTATGATGCCATAATGCAAAATTCTATTATGATGTCATAATGCAACATTCCATTATGATGTCATAATGTAACATTCCATTTTGATGTCATAATGCAAAATTCCATTATGATGTCATAATGCAAAATTCCATTATGATGTCATAATGCAACATTCTATTATGATGTCATAATGCAACATTCCATTATGATGGCATAATGTAACATTCCATTATGATGACATAATGCAAAATTCTATTATGATGTCATAATGCAAAATTTCATTATGACATCATAATGTAACATTCCATTATGATGTCATAATGCAAAATTCCATTATGATGTCATAATGTAAAATTCCATTATGATGTCATAATGTAACATTCCATTATGATGTCATAATGTAAAATTCCATTATGATGTCATAATGTAACATTCCATTATGATGTCATAATGCAAAATTCCATTATGATGTCATAATGCAACATTCCATTATGATGTCATAATGCAAAATTCCATTATGATGTTATAATGTAACATTCCATAATGATGCCATAATGCAACATTCCATTATGATGTCATAATGCAACATTCCATTATGATGTCATAATGTAACATTCTATTATGATGTCATAATGTAACATTCCATTATGATGTCATAATGTAACATTCCATAATGATGTCATAATGCAAAATTCCATTATGATGATATAATACAAAATTCCATTATGATGTCATAATGCAAAATTCCATTATGATGTCATAATGTAACATTCCATTATGATGCCATAATGCAAAATTCTATTATGATGTCATAATGCAACATTCCATTATGCTGTCATAATGTAACATTCCATTATGATGTCATAATGTAACATTCCATTATGATGTCATAATGCAAAATTCCATTATGATGTCATAATGTTAAATTCCATTATGATGTCATAATGTAACATTCCATTATGATGTCACAATGTAAAATTCCATTATGATGTCATAATGTTAAATTCCATTATGATGTCATAATGTAACATTCCATTATGATGTAATAATGCAAAATTCCATTATGATGTCATAATGTAACATTCCATTATGATGTCATAATGTAACATTCCATTATGATGTCATAATGTAACATTCTATTATGATGTCATAATGTAACATTCTATTATGATGTCATAATGTAACATTCCATTATGATGTCATAATGTAACATTCCATAATGATGTCATAATGCAAAATTCCATTATTATGATATAATACAAAATTCCATTATGATGTCAGAATGCAAAATTCCATTATGATGTCATAATGTAACATTCCATTATGATGCCATAATGCAAAATTCTATTATGATGTCATAATGCAACATTCCATTATGATGTCATAATGTAACATTCCATTATGATGTCATAATGTAACATTCCATTATGATGTCATAATGCAAAATTCCATTATGATGTCATAATGTTAAATTCCATTATGATGTCATAATGTAACATTCCATTATGATGTCACAATGTAAAATTCCATTATGATGTCATAATGTAACATTCCATTATGATGTCATAATGCAAAATTCCATTATGATGTCATAATGTAACATTCCATTATGATGTCATAATGCAAAATTCCATTATGATGTCATAATATAACATGCCATTATGATGTCATAATGCAAAATTCCATTATGATGTCATAATGTAACATTCCATTATGATGCCATAATGCAAAATTCTATTATGATGTCATAATGCAACATTCCATTATGATGTCATAATGTAACATTCTGTTATGATGTCATAATGTAACATTCCATTATGATGTCATAATGTAACATTCCATTATGATGTCATAATGCAAAATTCCATTATGATGTCATAATGCAAAATTCCATTATGATGTCATTATGTAACATTCCATTATGATGTCATAATGTAACATTCCATTATGATGTCATAATGTAAAATTCCATTATGATGTCATAATGTAACATTCCATTATGATGTCATAATGCAAAATTCCATTATGATGTCATAATGCAACATTCCATTATGATGTCATAATGCAAAATTCCATTATGATGTTATAATGTAACATTCCATAATGATGCCATAATGCAACATTCCATTATGATGTCATAATGCAACATTCCATTATGATGTCATAATGTAACATTCCATTATGATGCCATAATGCAAAATTCTATTATGATGTCATAATGCAACATTCCATTATGATGTCATAATGTAACATTCTATTATGATGTCATAATGTAACATTCCATTATGATGTCATAATGTAACATTCCATTATTATGTCATAATGCAAAATTCTATTATGATGTCATAATGCAAAATTCCATTATGATGTCATAATGTAACATTCCATTATGATGTCATAATGTAACATTCCATTATGATGTCATAATGTAAAATTCCATTATGATGTCATAATGTAACATTCCATTATGATGTCATAATGTAAAATTCCATTATGATGTCATAATGTAACATTCCATTATGATGTCATAATGCAAAATTCCATTATGATGTCATAATGCAACATTCCATTATGATGTCATAATGCAAAATTCCATTATGATGTCATAATGTAAAATTCCATTATGATGTCATAATGTAACATTCCATTATGATGTCATAATGTAAAATTCCATTATGATGTCATAATGCAAAATTCCATTATGATGTCATAATGCAACATTCCATTATGATGTCATAATGCAAAATTCCATTATGATGTCATAATGTAACATTCCATAATGATGCCATAATGCAAAATTCTATTATGATGTCATAATGCAACATTCCTTTATGATGTCATAATGTAACATTCTGTTATGATGTCATAATGCAACATTCCATTATGATGTCATAATGTAACATTCCATTATGATGTCATAATGTAACATTCCATTATGATGTCATAATGCAAAATTCCATTATGATGTCATAATGCAAAATTCCATTATGATGTCATAATGTAACATGCCATTATGATGTCATAATGCAAAATTCCATTATGATGTCATAATGTAACATTCCATTATGATGCCATAATGCAAAATTCTATTATGATGTCATAATGCAACATTCCATTATGATGTCATAATGTAACATTCTATTATGATGTCATAATGTAACATTCCATTATGATATCATAATGTAACATTCCATTATGATGTCATAATGCAAAATTCTATTATGATGTCATAATGCAAAATTCCATTATGATGTCATAATGTAACATTCCATTATGATGTCATAATGCAAAATTCCATTATGATGTCATAATGTAACATTCCATTATGATGTCATAATGTAAACTTCTATTATGATGTCATAATGTAACATTCCATTATGATGTCATAATGTAACATTCCATTATGATGTCATAATGCAAAATTCCATTATGATGTCATAATGCAAAATTCCATTGTGATGTCATAATGTAACATTCACTTATGATGTCATAATGCAAAATTCCATTATGATGTCATAATGCAACATTCCATTATGATGGCATAATGTAACATTCCATTATGATGTCATAATGCAAAATTCTATTATGATGTCATAATGCAAAATTCCATTATGATGTCATAATATAACATTCCATTATGATGTCATAATGTAACATTCCATTATGATGTCATAATGCAACATTCCATTATGATGTCATAATGTAACATTCCATAATGATGCCATAATGCAAAATTCTATTATGATGTCATAATGCAACATTCCATTATGATGTCATAATCTAACATTCTATTATGATGTCATAATGTAATATTCCATTATGATGTCATAATATAACATGCCATTATGATGTCATAATGCAAAATTCCATTATGACATCATAATGTAACATTCCATTATGATGTCATAATGCAAAATTCCATTATGATGTCATAATGTAAAATTCCATTATGATGTCATAATGTAACATTCCATTATGATGTCATAATGCAAAATTCCATTACGATGTCATAATGCAAAACTCTATTATGATGTCATAATGCAAAATTCCATTATGATGTCATAATGTAACATTCCATTATGATGTCATAATGCAAAATTCCATAATGATGTCATAATGCAACATTCCATTATGATGTCATAATGCAACATTCCATTATGATGGCATAATGTAACATTCCATTATGATGCCATAATGCAAAATTCTATTATGATGTCATAGTGCAAAATTCCATTATGACATCATAATGTAACATTCCATTATGATGTCATAATGCAAAATTCCATTATGATGTCATAATGTAAAATTCCATTATGATGTCATAATGTAACATTCCATTATGATGTCATAATGTAAAATTCCATTATGATGTCATAATGTAACATTCCATTATGATGTCATAATGCAAAATTCCATTATGATGTCATAATGCAACATTCCATTATGATGTCATAGTGCAAAATTCCATTATGATGTTATAATGTAACATTCCATAATGATGCCATAATGCAACATTCCATTATGATGTCATAATGCAACATTCCATTATGATGTCATAATGTAACATTCTATTATGATGTCATAATGTAACATTCCATTATGATGTCATAATGTAACATTCCATTATGATGTCATAATGCAAAATTCCATTATGATGATATAATACAAAATTCCATTATGATGTCATAATGCAAAATTCCATTATGATGTCATAATGTAACATTCCATAATGATGCCATAATGCAACATTCCATTATGATGTCATAATGCAACATTCCATTATGATGTCATAATGTAACATTCCATTATGATGCCATAATGCAAAATTCTATTATGATGTCATAATGCAACATTCCATTATGATGTCATAATGTAACATTCTATTATGATGTCATAATGTAACATTCCATTATGATGTCATAATGTAACATGCCATTATGATGTCATAATGCAAAATTCTATTATGATGTCATAATGCAAAACTCCATTATGATGTCATAATGTAACATTCCATTATGTGTCATAATGTAACATTCCATTATGATGTCATAATGTAAAATTCCATTATGATGTCATAATGTAACATTCCATTATGATGTCATAATGTAAAATTCCATTATGATGTCATAATGTAACATTCCATTATGATGTCATAATGCAAAATTCCATTATGATGTCATAATGCAACATTCCATTATGATGTCATAATGCAAAATTCCATTATGATGTCATAAAGTAAAATTCCATTATGATGTCATAATGTAACATTCCATTATGATGTCATAATGTAAAATTCCATTATGATGTCATAATGCAAAATTCCATTATGATGTCATAATGCAACATTCCATTATGATGTCATAGTGCAAAATTCCATTATGATGTTATAATGTAACATTCCATAATGATGCCATAATGCAACATTCCATTATGATGTCATAATGCAACATTCCATTATGATGTCATAATGTAACATTCTATTATGATGTCATAATGTAACATTCCATTATGATGTCATAATGTAACATTCCATTATGATGTCATAATGCAAAATTCCATTATGATGATATAATACAAAATTCCATTATGATGTCATAATGCAAAATTCCATTATGATGTCATAATGTAACATTCCATAATGATGCCATAATGCAACATTCCATTATGATGTCATAATGCAACATTCCATTATGATGTCATAATGTAACATTCCATTATGATGCCATAATGCAAAATTCTATTATGATGTCATAATGCAACATTCCATTATGATGTCATAATGTAACATTCTATTATGATGTCATAATGTAACATTCCATTATGATGTCATAATGTAACATTCCATTATGATGTCATAATGCAAAATTCTATTATGATGTCATAATGCAAAATTCCATTATGATGTCATAATGTAACATTCCATTATGTGTCATAATGTAACATTCCATTATGATGTCATAATGTAAAATTCCATTATGATGTCATAATGTAACATTCCATTATGATGTCATAATGTAAAATTCCATTATGATGTCATAATGTAACATTCCATTATGATGTCATAATGCAAAATTCCATTATGATGTCATAATGCAACATTCCATTATGATGTCATAATGCAAAATTCCATTATGATGTCATAATGTAAAATTCCATTATGATGTCATAATGTAACATTCCATTATGATGTCATAATGTAAAATTCCATTATGATGTCATAATGCAAAATTCCATTATGATGTCATAATGCAACATTCCATTATGATGTCATAATGCAAAATTCCATTATGATGTCATAATGTAACATTCCATAATGATGCCATAATGCAAAATTCTATTATGATGTCATAATGCAACATTCCTTTATGATGTCATAATGTAACATTCTATTATGATGTCATAATGCAACATTCCATTATGATGTCATAATGTAACATTCCATTATGATGTCATAATGTAACATTTCATTATGATGTCATAATGCAAAATTCCATTATGATGTCATAATGCAAAATTCCATTATGATGTCATAATGTAACATGCCATTATGATGTCATAATGCAAAATTCCATTATGATGTCATAATGCAAAATTCCATTATGATGTCATAATGTAACATTCCATTATGATGCCATAATGCAAAATTCTATTATGATGTCATAATGCAACATTCCATTATGATGTCATAATGTAACATTCTATTATGATGTCATAATGTAACATTCCATTATGATATCATAATGTAACATTCCATTATGATGTCATAATGCAAAATTCTATTATGATGTCATAATGCAAAATTCCATTATGATGTCATAATGTAACATTCCATTATGATGTCATAATGCAAAATTCCATTATGATGTCATAATGTAACATTCCATTATGATGTCATAATGTAAACTTCTATTATGATGTCATAATGTAACATTCCATTATGATGTCATAATGTAACATTCCATTATGATGTCATAATGCAAAATTCCATTATGATGTCATAATGCAAAATTCCATTGTGATGTCATAATGTAACATTCACTTATGATGTCATAATGCAAAATTCCATTATGATGTCATAATGCAACATTCCATTATGATGGCATAATGTAACATTCCATTATGATGTCATAATGTAACATTCCATTATGATGTCATAATGCAACATTCCATTATGATGTCATAATGTAACATTCCATAATGATGCCATAATGCAAAATTCTATTATGATGTCATAATGCAACATTCCATTATGATGTCATAATCTAACATTCTATTATGATGTCATAATGTAATATTCCATTATGATGTCATAATGTAACATTCCATTATGATGTCATAATGCAAAATTCCATTATGATGTCATAATGCAAAATTCCATTATGATGTCATAATGCAAAATTCCATTATGATGTCATAATGCAAAATTCCATTATGATGTCATAATGTAACATTCCATTATGATGCCATAATGCAAAATTCTATTATGATGTCATAATGCAACATTCCATTATGACGTCATAATGTAACATTCCATTTTGATGTCATAATGTAACATTCCATTATGATGTCATAATGCAAAATTCCATTATGATGTCATAATGCAACATTCCATTATGATGTCATAATACAACATTCCATTATGATGGCATAATGTAACATTCCATTATGATGCCATAATGCAAAATTCTATTATGATGTCATAGTGCAAAATTCCATTATGACATCATAATGTAACATTCCATTATGATGTCATAATGCAAAATTCCATTATGATGTCATAATGTAAAATTCCATTATGATGTCATAATGTAACATTCCATTATGATGTCATAATGTAAAATTCCATTATGATGTCATAATGTAACATTCCATTATGATGTCATAATGCAAAATTCCATTATGATGTCATAATGCAACATTCCATTATGATGTCATAGTGCAAAATTCCATTATGATGTTATAATGTAACATTCCATAATGATGCCATAATGCAACATTCCATTATGATGTCATAATGCAACATTCCATTATGATGTCATAATGTAACATTCTATTATGATGTCATAATGTAACATTCCATTATGATGTCATAATGTAACATTCCATTATGATGTCATAATGCAAAATTCCATTATGATGATATAATACAAAATTCCATTATGATGTCATAATGCAAAATTCCATTATGATGTCATAATGTAACATTCCATAATGATGCCATAATGCAACATTCCATTATGATGTCATAATGCAACATTCCATTATGATGTCATAATGTAACATTCCATTATGATGCCATAATGCAAAATTCTATTATGATGTCATAATGCAACATTCCATTATGATGTCATAATGTAACATTCTATTATGATGTCATAATGTAACATTCCATTATGATGTCATAATGTAACATTCCATTATGATGTCATAATGCAAAATTCTATTATGATGTCATAATGCAAAATTCCATTATGATGTCATAATGTAACATTCCATTATGTGTCATAATGTAACATTCCATTATGATGTCATAATGTAAAATTCCATTATGATGTCATAATGTAACATTCCATTATGATGTCATAATGTAAAATTCCATTATGATGTCATAATGTAACATTCCATTATGATGTCATAATGCAAAATTCCATTATGATGTCATAATGCAACATTCCATTATGATGTCGAAATGCAAAATTCCATTATGATGTCATAATGTAAAATTCCATTATGATGTCATAATGTAACATTCCATTATGATGTCATAATGTAAAATTCCATTATGATGTCATAATGCAAAATTCCATTCTGATGTCATAATGCAACATTCCATTATGATGTCATAGTGCAAAATTCCATTATGATGTTATAATGTAACATTCCATAATGATGCCATAATGCAACATTCCATTATGATGTCATAATGCAACATTCCATTATGATGTCATAATGTAACATTCTATTATGATGTCATAATGTAACATTCCATTATGATGTCATAATGTAACATTCCATTATGATGTCATAATGCAAAATTCCATTATGATGATATAATACAAAATTCCATTATGATGTCATAATGCAAAATTCCATTATGATGTCATAATGTAACATTCCATAATGATGCCATAATGCAACATTCCATTATGATGTCATAATGCAACATTCCATTATGATGTCATAATGTAACATTCCATTATGATGCCATAATGCAAAATTCTATTATGATGTCATAATGCAACATTCCATTATGATGTCATAATGTAACATTCTATTATGATGTCATAATGTAACATTCCATTATGATGTCATAATGTAACATTCCATTATGATGTCATAATGCAAAATTCTATTATGATGTCATAATGCAAAATTCCATTATGATGTCATAATGTAACATTCCATTATGTGTCATAATGTAACATTCCATTATGATGTCATAATGTAAAATTCCATTATGATGTCATAATGTAACATTCCATTATGATGTCATAATGTAAAATTCCATTATGATGTCATAATGTAACATTCCATTATGATGTCATAATGCAAAATTCCATTATGATGTCATAATGCAACATTCCATTATGATGTCATAATGCAAAATTCCATTATGATGTCATAATGTAAAATTCCATTATGATGTCATAATGTAACATTCCATTATGATGTCATAATGTAAAATTCCATTATGATGTCATAATGCAAAATTCCATTATGATGTCATAATGCAACATTCCATTATGATGTCATAATGCAAAATTCCATTATGATGTCATAATGTAACATTCCATAATGATGCCATAATGCAAAATTCTATTATGATGTCATAATGCAACATTCCTTTATGATGTCATAATGTAACATTCTATTATGATGTCATAATGCAACATTCCATTATGATGTCATAATGTAACATTCCATTATGATGTCATAATGTAACATTCCATTATGATGTCATAATGCAAAATTCCATTATGATGTCATAATGCAAAATTCCATTATGATGTCATAATGTAACATGCCATTATGATGTCATAATGCAAAATTCCATTATGATGTCATAATGTAACATTCCATTATGATGCCATAATGCAAAATTCTATTATGATGTCATAATGCAACATTCCATTATGATGTCATAATGTAACATTCTATTATGATGTCATAATGTAACATTCCATTATGATATCATAATGTAACATTCCATTATGATGTCATAATGCAAAATTCTATTATGATGTCATAATGCAAAATTCCATTATGATGTCATAATGTAACATTCCATTATGATGTCATAATGTAAACTTCTATTATGATGTCATAATGTAACATTCCATTATGATGTCATAATGTAACATTCCATTATGATGTCATAATGCAAAATTCCATTATGATGTCATAATGCAAAATTCCATTGTGATGTCATAATGTAACATTCACTTATGATGTCATAATGCAAAATTCCATTATGATGTCATAATGCAACATTCCATTATGATGGAATAATGTAACATTCCATTATGATGTCATAATGCAAAATTCTATTATGATGTCATAATGCAAAATTCCATTATGATGTCATAATGTAACATTCCATTATGATGTCATAATGTAAAATTCCATTATGATGTCATAATGTAACATTCCATTATGATGTCATAATGTAAAATTCCATTATGATGTCATAATGTAACATTCCATTATGATGTCATAATGCAAAATTCCATTATGATGTCATAATGCAACATTCCATTATGATGTCATAATGTAACATTCTATTATGATGTCATAATGTAACATTCCATTATGATATCATAATGTAACATTCCATTATGATGTCATAATGCAAAATTCTATTATGATGTCATAATGCAAAATTCCATTATGATGTCATAATGTAACATTCCATTATGATGTCATAATGCAAAATTCCATTATGATGTCATAATGTAACATTCCATTATGATGTCATAATGTAAACTTCTATTATGATGTCATAATGTAACATTCCATTATGATGTCATAATGTAACATTCCATTATGATGTCATAATGCAAAATTCCATTATGATGTCATAATGCAAAATTCCATTGTGATGTCATAATGTAACATTCACTTATGATGTCATAATGCAAAATTCCATTATGATGTCATAATGCAACATTCCATTATGATGGCATAATGTAACATTCCATTATGATGTCATAATGCAAAATTCTATTATGCTGCCATAATGCAAAATTCCATTATGATGTCATAATATAACATTCTATTATGATGTCATAATGTAACATTCCATTATGATGTCATAATGCAACATTCCATTATGATGTCATAATGTAACATTCCATAATGATGCCATAATGCAAAATTCTATTATGATGTCATAATGCAACATTCCATTATGATGTCATAATCTAACATTCTATTATGATGTCATAATGTAATATTCCATTATGATGTCATAATGTAACATTCCATTATGATGTCATAATGCAAAATTCCATTATGATGTCATAATGCAAAATTCCATTATGATGTCATAATGCAAAATTCCATTATGATGTCATAATGCAAAATTCCATTATGATGTCATAATGTAACATTCCATTATGATGCCATAATGCAAAATTCTATTATGATGTCATAATGCAACATTCCATTATGACGTCATAATGTAACATTCCATTTTGATGTCATAATGTAACATTCCATTATGATGTCATAATGTAAAATTCCATTATGATGTCATAATGCAAAATTCCATTATGATGTCATAATGCAACATTCCATTATGATGTCATAGTGCAAAATTCCATTATGATGTTATAATGTAACATTCCATAATGATGCCATAATGCAACATTCCATTATGATGTCATAATGCAACATTCCATTATGATGTCATAATGTAACATTCTATTATGATGTCATAATGTAACATTCCATTATGATGTCATAATGTAACATTCCATTATGATGTCATAATGCAAAATTCCATTATGATGATATAATACAAAATTCCATTATGATGTCATAATGCAAAATTCCATTATGATGTCATAATGTAACATTCCATAATGATGCCATAATGCAACATTCCATTATGATGTCATAATGCAACATTCCATTATGATGTCATAATGTAACATTCCATTATGATGCCATAATGCAAAATTCTATTATGATGTCATAATGCAACATTCCATTATGATGTCATAATGTAACATTCTATTATGATGTCATAATGTAACATTCCATTATGATGTCATAATGTAACATTCCATTATGATGTCATAATGCAAAATTCTATTATGATGTCATAATGCAAAATTCCATTATGATGTCATAATGTAACATTCCATTATGTGTCATAATGTAACATTCCATTATGATGTCATAATGTAAAATTCCATTATGATGTCATAATGTAACATTCCATTATGATGTCATAATGTAAAATTCCATTATGATGTCATAATGTAACATTCCATTATGATGTCATAATGCAAAATTCCATTATGATGTCATAATGCAACATTCCATTATGATGTCATAATGCAAAATTCCATTATGATGTCATAATGTAAAATTCCATTATGATGTCATAATGTAACATTCCATTATGATGTCATAATGTAAAATTCCATTATGATGTCATAATGCAAAATTCCATTATGATGTCATAATGCAACATTCCATTATGATGTCATAATGCAAAATTCCATTATGATGTCATAATGTAACATTCCATAATGATGCCATAATGCAAAATTCTATTATGATGTCATAATGCAACATTCCTTTATGATGTCATAATGTAACATTCTATTATGATGTCATAATGCAACATTCCATTATGATGTCATAATGTAACATTCCATTATGATGTCATAATGTAACATTTCATTATGATGTCATAATGCAAAATTCCATTATGATGTCATAATGCAAAATTCCATTATGATGTCATAATGTAACATGCCATTATGATGTCATAATGCAAAATTCCATTATGATGTCATAATGCAAAATTCCATTATGATGTCATAATGTAACATTCCATTATGATGCCATAATGCAAAATTCTATTATGATGTCATAATGCAACATTCCATTATGATGTCATAATGTAACATTCTATTATGATGTCATAATGTAACATTCCATTATGATATCATAATGTAACATTCCATTATGATGTCATAATGCAAAATTCTATTATGATGTCATAATGCAAAATTCCATTATGATGTCATAATGTAACATTCCATTATGATGTCATAATGCAAAATTCCATTATGATGTCATAATGTAACATTCCATTATGATGTCATAATGTAAACTTCTATTATGATGTCATAATGTAACATTCCATTATGATGTCATAATGTAACATTCCATTATGATGTCATAATGCAAAATTCCATTATGATGTCATAATGCAAAATTCCATTGTGATGTCATAATGTAACATTCACTTATGATGTCATAATGCAAAATTCCATTATGATGTCATAATGCAACATTCCATTATGATGGCATAATGTAACATTCCATTATGATGTCATAATGTAACATTCCATTATGATGTCATAATGCAACATTCCATTATGATGTCATAATGTAACATTCCATAATGATGCCATAATGCAAAATTCTATTATGATGTCATAATGCAACATTCCATTATGATGTCATAATCTAACATTCTATTATGATGTCATAATGTAATATTCCATTATGATGTCATAATGTAACATTCCATTATGATGTCATAATGCAAAATTCCATTATGATGTCATAATGCAAAATTCCATTATGATGTCATAATGCAAAATTCCATTATGATGTCATAATGCAAAATTCCATTATGATGTCATAATGTAACATTCCATTATGATGCCATAATGCAAAATTCTATTATGATGTCATAATGCAACATTCCATTATGACGTCATAATGTAACATTCCATTTTGATGTCATAATGTAACATTCCATTATGATGTCATAATGCAAAATTCCATTATGATGTCATAATGCAACATTCCATTATGATGTCATAATACAACATTCCATTATGATGGCATAATGTAACATTCCATTATGATGCCATAATGCAAAATTCTATTATGATGTCATAGTGCAAAATTCCATTATGACATCATAATGTAACATTCCATTATGATGTCATAATGCAAAATTCCATTATGATGTCATAATGTAAAATTCCATTATGATGTCATAATGTAACATTCCATTATGATGTCATAATGTAAAATTCCATTATGATGTCATAATGTAACATTCCATTATGATGTCATAATGCAAAATTCCATTATGATGTCATAATGCAACATTCCATTATGATGTCATAGTGCAAAATTCCATTATGATGTTATAATGTAACATTCCATAATGATGCCATAATGCAACATTCCATTATGATGTCATAATGCAACATTCCATTATGATGTCATAATGTAACATTCTATTATGATGTCATAATGTAACATTCCATTATGATGTCATAATGTAACATTCCATTATGATGTCATAATGCAAAATTCCATTATGATGATATAATACAAAATTCCATTATGATGTCATAATGCAAAATTCCATTATGATGTCATAATGTAACATTCCATAATGATGCCATAATGCAACATTCCATTATGATGTCATAATGCAACATTCCATTATGATGTCATAATGTAACATTCCATTATGATGCCATAATGCAAAATTCTATTATGATGTCATAATGCAACATTCCATTATGATGTCATAATGTAACATTCTATTATGATGTCATAATGTAACATTCCATTATGATGTCATAATGTAACATTCCATTATGATGTCATAATGCAAAATTCTATTATGATGTCATAATGCAAAATTCCATTATGATGTCATAATGTAACATTCCATTATGTGTCATAATGTAACATTCCATTATGATGTCATAATGTAAAATTCCATTATGATGTCATAATGTAACATTCCATTATGATGTCATAATGTAAAATTCCATTATGATGTCATAATGTAACATTCCATTATGATGTCATAATGCAAAATTCCATTATGATGTCATAATGCAACATTCCATTATGATGTCGAAATGCAAAATTCCATTATGATGTCATAATGTAAAATTCCATTATGATGTCATAATGTAACATTCCATTATGATGTCATAATGTAAAATTCCATTATGATGTCATAATGCAAAATTCCATTCTGATGTCATAATGCAACATTCCATTATGATGTCATAGTGCAAAATTCCATTATGATGTTATAATGTAACATTCCATAATGATGCCATAATGCAACATTCCATTATGATGTCATAATGCAACATTCCATTATGATGTCATAATGTAACATTCTATTATGATGTCATAATGTAACATTCCATTATGATGTCATAATGTAACATTCCATTATGATGTCATAATGCAAAATTCCATTATGATGATATAATACAAAATTCCATTATGATGTCATAATGCAAAATTCCATTATGATGTCATAATGTAACATTCCATAATGATGCCATAATGCAACATTCCATTATGATGTCATAATGCAACATTCCATTATGATGTCATAATGTAACATTCCATTATGATGCCATAATGCAAAATTCTATTATGATGTCATAATGCAACATTCCATTATGATGTCATAATGTAACATTCTATTATGATGTCATAATGTAACATTCCATTATGATGTCATAATGTAACATTCCATTATGATGTCATAATGCAAAATTCTATTATGATGTCATAATGCAAAATTCCATTATGATGTCATAATGTAACATTCCATTATGTGTCATAATGTAACATTCCATTATGATGTCATAATGTAAAATTCCATTATGATGTCATAATGTAACATTCCATTATGATGTCATAATGTAAAATTCCATTATGATGTCATAATGTAACATTCCATTATGATGTCATAATGCAAAATTCCATTATGATGTCATAATGCAACATTCCATTATGATGTCATAATGCAAAATTCCATTATGATGTCATAATGTAAAATTCCATTATGATGTCATAATGTAACATTCCATTATGATGTCATAATGTAAAATTCCATTATGATGTCATAATGCAAAATTCCATTATGATGTCATAATGCAACATTCCATTATGATGTCATAATGCAAAATTCCATTATGATGTCATAATGTAACATTCCATAATGATGCCATAATGCAAAATTCTATTATGATGTCATAATGCAACATTCCTTTATGATGTCATAATGTAACATTCTATTATGATGTCATAATGCAACATTCCATTATGATGTCATAATGTAACATTCCATTATGATGTCATAATGTAACATTCCATTATGATGTCATAATGCAAAATTCCATTATGATGTCATAATGCAAAATTCCATTATGATGTCATAATGTAACATGCCATTATGATGTCATAATGCAAAATTCCATTATGATGTCATAATGTAACATTCCATTATGATGCCATAATGCAAAATTCTATTATGATGTCATAATGCAACATTCCATTATGATGTCATAATGTAACATTCTATTATGATGTCATAATGTAACATTCCATTATGATATCATAATGTAACATTCCATTATGATGTCATAATGCAAAATTCTATTATGATGTCATAATGCAAAATTCCATTATGATGTCATAATGTAACATTCCATTATGATGTCATAATGTAAACTTCTATTATGATGTCATAATGTAACATTCCATTATGATGTCATAATGTAACATTCCATTATGATGTCATAATGCAAAATTCCATTATGATGTCATAATGCAAAATTCCATTGTGATGTCATAATGTAACATTCACTTATGATGTCATAATGCAAAATTCCATTATGATGTCATAATGCAACATTCCATTATGATGGAATAATGTAACATTCCATTATGATGTCATAATGCAAAATTCTATTATGATGTCATAATGCAAAATTCCATTATGATGTCATAATGTAACATTCCATTATGATGTCATAATGTAAAATTCCATTATGATGTCATAATGTAACATTCCATTATGATGTCATAATGTAAAATTCCATTATGATGTCATAATGTAACATTCCATTATGATGTCATAATGCAAAATTCCATTATGATGTCATAATGCAACATTCCATTATGATGTCATAATGTAACATTCTATTATGATGTCATAATGTAACATTCCATTATGATATCATAATGTAACATTCCATTATGATGTCATAATGCAAAATTCTATTATGATGTCATAATGCAAAATTCCATTATGATGTCATAATGTAACATTCCATTATGATGTCATAATGCAAAATTCCATTATGATGTCATAATGTAACATTCCATTATGATGTCATAATGTAAACTTCTATTATGATGTCATAATGTAACATTCCATTATGATGTCATAATGTAACATTCCATTATGATGTCATAATGCAAAATTCCATTATGATGTCATAATGCAAAATTCCATTGTGATGTCATAATGTAACATTCACTTATGATGTCATAATGCAAAATTCCATTATGATGTCATAATGCAACATTCCATTATGATGGCATAATGTAACATTCCATTATGATGTCATAATGCAAAATTCTATTATGCTGCCATAATGCAAAATTCCATTATGATGTCATAATATAACATTCTATTATGATGTCATAATGTAACATTCCATTATGATGTCATAATGCAACATTCCATTATGATGTCATAATGTAACATTCCATAATGATGCCATAATGCAAAATTCTATTATGATGTCATAATGCAACATTCCATTATGATGTCATAATCTAACATTCTATTATGATGTCATAATGTAATATTCCATTATGATGTCATAATGTAACATTCCATTATGATGTCATAATGCAAAATTCCATTATGATGTCATAATGCAAAATTCCATTATGATGTCATAATGCAAAATTCCATTATGATGTCATAATGCAAAATTCCATTATGATGTCATAATGTAACATTCCATTATGATGCCATAATGCAAAATTCTATTATGATGTCATAATGCAACATTCCATTATGACGTCATAATGTAACATTCCATTTTGATGTCATAATGTAACATTCCATTATGATGTCATAATGCAAAATTCCATTATGATGTCATAATGCAACATTCCATTATGATGTCATAATACAACATTCCATTATGATGGCATAATGTAACATTCCATTATGATGCCATAATGCAAAATTCTATTATGATGTCATAGTGCAAAATTCCATTATGACATCATAATGTAACATTCCATTATGATGTCATAATGCAAAATTCCATTATGATGTCATAATGTAAAATTCCATTATGATGTCATAATGTAACATTCCATTATGATGTCATAATGTAAAATTCCATTATGATGTCATAATGTAACATTCCATTATGATGTCATAATGCAAAATTCCATTATGATGTCATAATGCAACATTCCATTATGATGTCATAGTGCAAAATTCCATTATGATGTTATAATGTAACATTCCATAATGATGCCATAATGCAACATTCCATTATGATGTCATAATGCAACATTCCATTATGATGTCATAATGTAACATTCTATTATGATGTCATAATGTAACATTCCATTATGATGTCATAATGTAACATTCCATTATGATGTCATAATGCAAAATTCCATTATGATGATATAATACAAAATTCCATTATGATGTCATAATGCAAAATTCCATTATGATGTCATAATGTAACATTCCATAATGATGCCATAATGCAACATTCCATTATGATGTCATAATGCAACATTCCATTATGATGTCATAATGTAACATTCCATTATGATGCCATAATGCAAAATTCTATTATGATGTCATAATGCAACATTCCATTATGATGTCATAATGTAACATTCTATTATGATGTCATAATGTAACATTCCATTATGATGTCATAATGTAACATTCCATTATGATGTCATAATGCAAAATTCTATTATGATGTCATAATGCAAAATTCCATTATGATGTCATAATGTAACATTCCATTATGTGTCATAATGTAACATTCCATTATGATGTCATAATGTAAAATTCCATTATGATGTCATAATGTAACATTCCATTATGATGTCATAATGTAAAATTCCATTATGATGTCATAATGTAACATTCCATTATGATGTCATAATGCAAAATTCCATTATGATGTCATAATGCAACATTCCATTATGATGTCGAAATGCAAAATTCCATTATGATGTCATAATGTAAAATTCCATTATGATGTCATAATGTAACATTCCATTATGATGTCATAATGTAAAATTCCATTATGATGTCATAATGCAAAATTCCATTATGATGTCATAATGCAACATTCCATTATGATGTCATAATGCAAAATTCCATTATGATGTCATAATGTAAAATTCCATTATGATGTCATAATGTAACATTCCATTATGATGTCATAATGTAAAATTCCATTATGATGTCATAATGCAAAATTCCATTATGATGTCATAATGCAACATTCCATTATGATGTCATAATGCAAAATTCCATTATGATGTCATAATGTAACATTCCATAATGATGCCATAATGCAAAATTCTATTATGATGTCATAATGCAACATTCCTTTATGATGTCATAATGTAACATTCTATTATGATGTCATAATGCAACATTCCATTATGATGTCATAATGTAACATTCCATTATGATGTCATAATGTAACATTCCATTATGATGTCATAATGCAAAATTCCATTATGATGTCATAATGCAAAATTCCATTATGATGTCATAATGTAACATGCCATTATGATGTCATAATGCAAAATTCCATTATGATGTCATAATGTAACATTCCATTATGATGCCATAATGCAAAATTCTATTATGATGTCATAATGCAACATTCCATTATGATGTCATAATGTAACATTCTATTATGATGTCATAATGTAACATTCCATTATGATATCATAATGTAACATTCCATTATGATGTCATAATGCAAAATTCTATTATGATGTCATAATGCAAAATTCCATTATGATGTCATAATGTAACATTCCATTATGATGTCATAATGTAAACTTCTATTATGATGTCATAATGTAACATTCCATTATGATGTCATAATGTAACATTCCATTATGATGTCATAATGCAAAATTCCATTATGATGTCATAATGCAAAATTCCATTGTGATGTCATAATGTAACATTCACTTATGATGTCATAATGCAAAATTCCATTATGATGTCATAATGCAACATTCCATTATGATGGAATAATGTAACATTCCATTATGATGTCATAATGCAAAATTCTATTATGATGTCATAATGCAAAATTCCATTATGATGTCATAATGTAACATTCCATTATGATGTCATAATGTAAAATTCCATTATGATGTCATAATGTAACATTCCATTATGATGTCATAATGTAAAATTCCATTATGATGTCATAATGTAACATTCCATTATGAAGTCATAATGCAAAATTCCATTATGATGTCATAATGCAACATTCCATTATGATGTCATAATGTAACATTCTATTATGATGTCATAATGTAACATTCCATTATGATATCATAATGTAACATTCCATTATGATGTCATAATGCAAAATTCTATTATGATGTCATAATGCAAAATTCCATTATGATGTCATAATGTAACATTCCATTATGATGTCATAATGCAAAATTCCATTATGATGTCATAATGTAACATTCCATTATGATGTCATAATGTAAACTTCTATTATGATGTCATAATGTAACATTCCATTATGATGTCATAATGTAACATTCCATTATGATGTCATAATGCAAAATTCCATTATGATGTCATAATGCAAAATTCCATTGTGATGTCATAATGTAACATTCACTTATGATGTCATAATGCAAAATTCCATTATGATGTCATAATGCAACATTCCATTATGATGGCATAATGTAACATTCCATTATGATGTCATAATGCAAAATTCTATTATGCTGCCATAATGCAAAATTCCATTATGATGTCATAATATAACATTCTATTATGATGTCATAATGTAACATTCCATTATGATGTCATAATGCAACATTCCATTATGATGTCATAATGTAACATTCCATAATGATGCCATAATGCAAAATTCTATTATGATGTCATAATGCAACATTCCATTATGATGTCATAATCTAACATTCTATTATGATGTCATAATGTAATATTCCATTATGATGTCATAATGTAACATTCCATTATGATGTCATAATGCAAAATTCCATTATGATGTCATAATGCAAAATTCCATTATGATGTCATAATGCAAAATTCCATTATGATGTCATAATGCAAAATTCCATTATGATGTCATAATGTAACATTCCATTATGATGCCATAATGCAAAATTCTATTATGATGTCATAATGCAACATTCCATTATGACGTCATAATGTAACATTCCATTTTGATGTCATAATGTAACATTCCATTATGATGTCATAATGCAAAATTCCATTATGATGTCATAATGCAACATTCCATTATGATGTCATAATACAACATTCCATTATGATGGCATAATGTAACATTCCATTATGATGCCATAATGCAAAATTCTATTATGATGTCATAGTGCAAAATTCCATTATGACATCATAATGTAACATTCCATTATGATGTCATAATGCAAAATTCCATTATGATGTCATAATGTAAAATTCCATTATGATGTCATAATGTAACATTCCATTATGATGTCATAATGTAAAATTCCATTATGATGTCATAATGTAACATTCCATTATGATGTCATAATGCAAAATTCCATTATGATGTCATAATGCAACATTCCATTATGATGTCATAGTGCAAAATTCCATTATGATGTTATAATGTAACATTCCATAATGATGCCATAATGCAACATTCCATTATGATGTCATAATGCAACATTCCATTATGATGTCATAATGTAACATTCTATTATGATGTCATAATGTAACATTCCATTATGATGTCATAATGTAACATTCCATTATGATGTCATAATGCAAAATTCCATTATGATGATATAATACAAAATTCCATTATGATGTCATAATGCAAAATTCCATTATGATGTCATAATGTAACATTCCATAATGATGCCATAATGCAACATTCCATTATGATGTCATAATGCAACATTCCATTATGATGTCATAATGTAACATTCCATTATGATGCCATAATGCAAAATTCTATTATGATGTCATAATGCAACATTCCATTATGATGTCATAATGTAACATTCTATTATGATGTCATAATGTAACATTCCATTATGATGTCATAATGTAACATTCCATTATGATGTCATAATGCAAAATTCTATTATGATGTCATAATGCAAAATTCCATTATGATGTCATAATGTAACATTCCATTATGTGTCATAATGTAACATTCCATTATGATGTCATAATGTAAAATTCCATTATGATGTCATAATGTAACATTCCATTATGATGTCATAATGTAAAATTCCATTATGATGTCATAATGTAACATTCCATTATGATGTCATAATGCAAAATTCCATTATGATGTCATAATGCAACATTCCATTATGATGTCGAAATGCAAAATTCCATTATGATGTCATAATGTAAAATTCCATTATGATGTCATAATGTAACATTCCATTATGATGTCATAATGTAAAATTCCATTATGATGTCATAATGCAAAATTCCATTATGATGTCATAATGCAACATTCCATTATGATGTCATAGTGCAAAATTCCATTATGATGTTATAATGTAACATTCCATAATGATGCCATAATGCAACATTCCATTATGATGTCATAATGCAACATTCCATTATGATGTCATAATGTAACATTCTATTATGATGTCATAATGTAACATTCCATTATGATGTCATAATGTAACATTCCATTATGATGTCATAATGCAAAATTCCATTATGATGATATAATACAAAATTCCATTATGATGTCATAATGCAAAATTCCATTATGATGTCATAATGTAACATTCCATAATGATGCCATAATGCAACATTCCATTATGATGTCATAATGCAACATTCCATTATGATGTCATAATGTAACATTCCATTATGATGCCATAATGCAAAATTCTATTATGATGTCATAATGCAACATTCCATTATGATGTCATAATGTAACATTCTATTATGATGTCATAATGTAACATTCCATTATGATGTCATAATGTAACATTCCATTATGATGTCATAATGCAAAATTCTATTATGATGTCATAATGCAAAATTCCATTATGATGTCATAATGTAACATTCCATTATGTGTCATAATGTAACATTCCATTATGATGTCATAATGTAAAATTCCATTATGATGTCATAATGTAACATTCCATTATGATGTCATAATGTAAAATTCCATTATGATGTCATAATGTAACATTCCATTATGATGTCATAATGCAAAATTCCATTATGATGTCATAATGCAACATTCCATTATGATGTCATAATGCAAAATTCCATTATGATGTCATAATGTAAAATTCCATTATGATGTCATAATGTAACATTCCATTATGATGTCATAATGCAAAATTCCATTATGATGTCATAATGCAACATTCCATTATGATGTCATAATGTAACATTCTATTATGATGTCATAATGTAACATTCCATTATGATATCATAATGTAACATTCCATTATGATGTCATAATGCAAAATTCTATTATGATGTCATAATGCAAAATTCCATTATGATGTCATAATGTAACATTCCATTATGATGTCATAATGCAAAATTCCATTATGATGTCATAATGTAACATTCCATTATGATGTCATAATGTAAACTTCTATTATGATGTCATAATGTAACATTCCATTATGATGTCATAATGTAACATTCCATTATGATGTCATAATGCAAAATTCCATTATGATGTCATAATGCAAAATTCCATTGTGATGTCATAATGTAACATTCACTTATGATGTCATAATGCAAAATTCCATTATGATGTCATAATGCAACATTCCATTATGATGGCATAATGTAACATTCCATTATGATGTCATAATGCAAAATTCTATTATGCTGCCATAATGCAAAATTCCATTATGATGTCATAATATAACATTCTATTATGATGTCATAATGTAACATTCCATTATGATGTCATAATGCAACATTCCATTATGATGTCATAATGTAACATTCCATAATGATGCCATAATGCAAAATTCTATTATGATGTCATAATGCAACATTCCATTATGATGTCATAATCTAACATTCTATTATGATGTCATAATGTAATATTCCATTATGATGTCATAATGTAACATTCCATTATGATGTCATAATGCAAAATTCCATTATGATGTCATAATGCAAAATTCCATTATGATGTCATAATGCAAAATTCCATTATGATGTCATAATGCAAAATTCCATTATGATGTCATAATGTAACATTCCATTATGATGCCATAATGCAAAATTCTATTATGATGTCATAATGCAACATTCCATTATGACGTCATAATGTAACATTCCATTTTGATGTCATAATGTAACATTCCATTATGATGTCATAATGCAAAATTCCATTATGATGTCATAATGCAACATTCCATTATGATGTCATAATACAACATTCCATTATGATGGCATAATGTAACATTCCATTATGATGCCATAATGCAAAATTCTATTATGATGTCATAGTGCAAAATTCCATTATGACATCATAATGTAACATTCCATTATGATGTCATAATGCAAAATTCCATTATGATGTCATAATGTAAAATTCCATTATGATGTCATAATGTAACATTCCATTATGATGTCATAATGTAAAATTCCATTATGATGTCATAATGTAACATTCCATTATGATGTCATAATGCAAAATTCCATTATGATGTCATAATGCAACATTCCATTATGATGTCATAGTGCAAAATTCCATTATGATGTTATAATGTAACATTCCATAATGATGCCATAATGCAACATTCCATTATGATGTCATAATGCAACATTCCATTATGATGTCATAATGTAACATTCTATTATGATGTCATAATGTAACATTCCATTATGATGTCATAATGTAACATTCCATTATGATGTCATAATGCAAAATTCCATTATGATGATATAATACAAAATTCCATTATGATGTCATAATGCAAAATTCCATTATGATGTCATAATGTAACATTCCATAATGATGCCATAATGCAACATTCCATTATGATGTCATAATGCAACATTCCATTATGATGTCATAATGTAACATTCCATTATGATGCCATAATGCAAAATTCTATTATGATGTCATAATGCAACATTCCATTATGATGTCATAATGTAACATTCTATTATGATGTCATAATGTAACATTCCATTATGATGTCATAATGTAACATTCCATTATGATGTCATAATGCAAAATTCTATTATGATGTCATAATGCAAAATTCCATTATGATGTCATAATGTAACATTCCATTATGTGTCATAATGTAACATTCCATTATGATGTCATAATGTAAAATTCCATTATGATGTCATAATGTAACATTCCATTATGATGTCATAATGTAAAATTCCATTATGATGTCATAATGTAACATTCCATTATGATGTCATAATGCAAAATTCCATTATGATGTCATAATGCAACATTCCATTATGATGTCGAAATGCAAAATTCCATTATGATGTCATAATGTAAAATTCCATTATGATGTCATAATGTAACATTCCATTATGATGTCATAATGTAAAATTCCATTATGATGTCATAATGCAAAATTCCATTATGATGTCATAATGCAACATTCCATTATGATGTCATAGTGCAAAATTCCATTATGATGTTATAATGTAACATTCCATAATGATGCCATAATGCAACATTCCATTATGATGTCATAATGCAACATTCCATTATGATGTCATAATGTAACATTCTATTATGATGTCATAATGTAACATTCCATTATGATGTCATAATGTAACATTCCATTATGATGTCATAATGCAAAATTCCATTATGATGATATAATACAAAATTCCATTATGATGTCATAATGCAAAATTCCATTATGATGTCATAATGTAACATTCCATAATGATGCCATAATGCAACATTCCATTATGATGTCATAATGCAACATTCCATTATGATGTCATAATGTAACATTCCATTATGATGCCATAATGCAAAATTCTATTATGATGTCATAATGCAACATTCCATTATGATGTCATAATGTAACATTCCATTATGATGTCATAATGTAACATTCCATTATGATGTCATAATGCAAAATTCTATTATGATGTCATAATGCAAAATTCCATTATGATGTCATAATGTAACATTCCATTATGTGTCATAATGTAACATTCCATTATGATGTCATAATGTAAAATTCCATTATGATGTCATAATGTAACATTCCATTATGATGTCATAATGTAAAATTCCATTATGATGTCATAATGTAACATTCCATTATGATGTCATAATGCAAAATTCCATTATGATGTCATAATGCAACATTCCATTATGATGTCATAATGCAAAATTCCATTATGATGTCATAATGTAAAATTCCATTATGATGTCATAATGTAACATTCCATTATGATGTCATAATGTAAAATTCCATTATGATGTCATAATGCAAAATTCCATTATGATGTCATAATGCAACATTCCATTATGATGTCATAATGCAAAATTCCATTATGATGTCATAATGTAACATTCCATAATGATGCCATAATGCAAAATTCTATTATGATGTCATAATGCAACATTCCTTTATGATGTCATAATGTAACATTCTATTATGATGTCATAATGCAACATTCCATTATGATGTCATAATGTAACATTCCATTATGATGTCATAATGTAACATTCCATTATGATGTCATAATGCAAAATTCCATTATGATGTCATAATGCAAAATTCCATTATGATGTCATAATGTAACATGCCATTATGATGTCATAATGCAAAATTCCATTATGATGTCATAATGTAACATTCCATTATGATGCCATAATGCAAAATTCTATTATGATGTCATAATGCAACATTCCATTATGATGTCATAATGTAACATTCTATTATGATGTCATAATGTAACATTCCATTATGATATCATATTGTAACATTCCATTATGATGTCATAATGTAACATTCCATAATGATGCCATAATGCAAAATTCTATTATGATGTCATAATGCAAAATTCCATTATGATGTCATAATGTAACATTCCATTATGATATCATAATGCAAAATTCCATTATGATGTCATAATGTAACATTCCATTATGATGTCATAATGTAAACTTCTATTATGATGTAATAATGTAACATTCCATTATGATGTCATAATGTAACATTCCATTATGATGTCATAATGCAAAATTCTATTATGATGTCATAATGCAAAATTCCATTATGATGTCATAATGTAACATTCCATTATGTGTCATAATGTAACATTCCATTATGATGTCATAATGTAAAATTCCATTATGATGTCATAAAGTAACATTCCATTATGATGTCATAATGTAAAATTCCATTATGATGTCATAATGTAACATTCCATTATGATGTCATAATGCAAAATTCCATTATGATGTCATAATGCAACATTCCATTATGATGTCATAATGCAAAATTCCATTATGATGTCATAATGTAAAATTCCATTATGATGTCATAATGTAACATTCCATTATGATGTCATAATGTAAAATTCCATTATGATGTCATAATGCAAAATTCCATTATGATGTCATAATGCAACATTCCATTATGATGTCATAATGCAAAATTCCATTATGATGTCATAATGTAACATTCCATAATGATGCCATAATGCAAAATTCTATTATGATGTCATAATGCAACATTCCTTTATGATGTCATAATGTAACATTCTATTATGATGTCATAATGCAACATTCCATTATGATGTCATAATGTAACATTCCATTATGATGTCATAATGTAACATTCCATTATGATGTCATAATGCAACATTCCATTATGACGTCATAATGCAAAATTCCATTATGATGTCATAATGTAACATGCCATTATGATGTCATAATGCAAAATTCCATTATGATGTCATAATGTAACATTCCATTATGATGCCATAATGCAAAATTCTATTATGATGTCATAATGCAACATTCCATTATGATGTCATAATGTAACATTCTATTATGATGTCATAATGTAACATTCCATTATGATATCATAATGTAACATTCCATTATGATGTCATAATGCAAAATTCTATTATGATGTCATAATGCAAAATTCCATTATGATGTCATAATGTAACATTCCATTATGATGTCATAATGTAAACTTCTATTATGATGTCATAATGTAACATTCCATTATGATGTCATAATGTAACATTCCATTATGATGTCATAATGCAAAATTCCATTATGATGTCATAATGCAAAATTCCATTGTGATGTCATAATGTAACATTCACTTATGATGTCATAATGCAAAATTCCATTATGATGTCATAATGCAACATTCCATTATGATGGAATAATGTAACATTCCATTATGATGTCATAATGCAAAATTCTATTATGATGTCATAATGCAAAATTCCATTATGATGTCATAATGTAACATTCCATTATGATGTCATAATGTAAAATTCCATTATGATGTCATAATGTAACATTCCATTATGATGTCATAATGTAAAATTCCATTATGATGTCATAATGTAACATTCCATTATGATGTCATAATGCAAAATTCCATTATGATGTCATAATGCAACATTCCATTATGATGTCATAATGTAACATTCTATTATGATGTCATAATGTAACATTCCATTATGATATCATAATGTAACATTCCATTATGATGTCATAATGCAAAATTCTATTATGATGTCATAATGCAAAATTCCATTATGATGTCATAATGTAACATTCCATTATGATGTCATAATGCAAAATTCCATTATGATGTCATAATGTAACATTCCATTATGATGTCATAATGTAAACTTCTATTATGATGTCATAATGTAACATTCCATTATGATGTCATAATGTAACATTCCATTATGATGTCATAATGCAAAATTCCATTATGATGTCATAATGCAAAATTCCATTGTGATGTCATAATGTAACATTCACTTATGATGTCATAATGCAAAATTCCATTATGATGTCATAATGCAACATTCCATTATGATGGCATAATGTAACATTCCATTATGATGTCATAATGCAAAATTCTATTATGCTGCCATAATGCAAAATTCCATTATGATGTCATAATATAACATTCTATTATGATGTCATAATGTAACATTCCATTATGATGTCATAATGCAACATTCCATTATGATGTCATAATGTAACATTCCATAATGATGCCATAATGCAAAATTCTATTATGATGTCATAATGCAACATTCCATTATGATGTCATAATCTAACATTCTATTATGATGTCATAATGTAATATTCCATTATGATGTCATAATGTAACATTCCATTATGATGTCATAATGCAAAATTCCATTATGATGTCATAATGCAAAATTCCATTATGATGTCATAATGCAAAATTCCATTATGATGTCATAATGCAAAATTCCATTATGATGTCATAATGTAACATTCCATTATGATGCCATAATGCAAAATTCTATTATGATGTCATAATGCAACATTCCATTATGACGTCATAATGTAACATTCCATTTTGATGTCATAATGTAACATTCCATTATGATGTCATAATGCAAAATTCCATTATGATGTCATAATGCAACATTCCATTATGATGTCATAATACAACATTCCATTATGATGGCATAATGTAACATTCCATTATGATGCCATAATGCAAAATTCTATTATGATGTCATAGTGCAAAATTCCATTATGACATCATAATGTAACATTCCATTATGATGTCATAATGCAAAATTCCATTATGATGTCATAATGTAAAATTCCATTATGATGTCATAATGTAACATTCCATTATGATGTCATAATGTAAAATTCCATTATGATGTCATAATGTAACATTCCATTATGATGTCATAATGCAAAATTCCATTATGATGTCATAATGCAACATTCCATTATGATGTCATAGTGCAAAATTCCATTATGATGTTATAATGTAACATTCCATAATGATGCCATAATGCAACATTCCATTATGATGTCATAATGCAACATTCCATTATGATGTCATAATGTAACATTCTATTATGATGTCATAATGTAACATTCCATTATGATGTCATAATGTAACATTCCATTATGATGTCATAATGCAAAATTCCATTATGATGATATAATACAAAATTCCATTATGATGTCATAATGCAAAATTCCATTATGATGTCATAATGTAACATTCCATAATGATGCCATAATGCAACATTCCATTATGATGTCATAATGCAACATTCCATTATGATGTCATAATGTAACATTCCATTATGATGCCATAATGCAAAATTCTATTATGATGTCATAATGCAACATTCCATTATGATGTCATAATGTAACATTCTATTATGATGTCATAATGTAACATTCCATTATGATGTCATAATGTAACATTCCATTATGATGTCATAATGCAAAATTCTATTATGATGTCATAATGCAAAATTCCATTATGATGTCATAATGTAACATTCCATTATGTGTCATAATGTAACATTCCATTATGATGTCATAATGTAAAATTCCATTATGATGTCATAATGTAACATTCCATTATGATGTCATAATGTAAAATTCCATTATGATGTCATAATGTAACATTCCATTATGATGTCATAATGCAAAATTCCATTATGATGTCATAATGCAACATTCCATTATGATGTCGAAATGCAAAATTCCATTATGATGTCATAATGTAAAATTCCATTATGATGTCATAATGTAACATTCCATTATGATGTCATAATGTAAAATTCCATTATGATGTCATAATGCAAAATTCCATTATGATGTCATAATGCAAAATTCCATTATGATGTCATAATGCAAAATTCCATTGTGATGTCATAATGTAACATTCACTTATGATGTCATAATGCAAAATTCCATTATGATGTCATAATGCAACATTCCATTATGATGGCATAATGTAACATTCCATTATGATGTCATAATGCAAAATTCTATTATGCTGCCATAATGCAAAATTCCATTATGATGTCATAATATAACATTCTATTATGATGTCATAATGTAACATTCCATTATGATGTCATAATGCAACATTCCATTATGATGTCATAATGTAACATTCCATAATGATGCCATAATGCAAAATTCTATTATGATGTCATAATGCAACATTCCATTATGATGTCATAATCTAACATTCTATTATGATGTCATAATGTAATATTCCATTATGATGTCATAATGTAACATTCCATTATGATGTCATAATGCAAAATTCCATTATGATGTCATAATGCAAAATTCCATTATGATGTCATAATGCAAAATTCCATTATGATGTCATAATGCAAAATTCCATTATGATGTCATAATGTAACATTCCATTATGATGCCATAATGCAAAATTCTATTATGATGTCATAATGCAACATTCCATTATGACGTCATAATGTAACATTCCATTTTGATGTCATAATGTAACATTCCATTATGATGTCATAATGCAAAATTCCATTATGATGTCATAATGCAACATTCCATTATGATGTCATAATACAACATTCCATTATGATGGCATAATGTAACATTCCATTATGATGCCATAATGCAAAATTCTATTATGATGTCATAGTGCAAAATTCCATTATGACATCATAATGTAACATTCCATTATGATGTCATAATGCAAAATTCCATTATGATGTCATAATGTAAAATTCCATTATGATGTCATAATGTAACATTCCATTATGATGTCATAATGTAAAATTCCATTATGATGTCATAATGTAACATTCCATTATGATGTCATAATGCAAAATTCCATTATGATGTCATAATGCAACATTCCATTATGATGTCATAGTGCAAAATTCCATTATGATGTTATAATGTAACATTCCATAATGATGCCATAATGCAACATTCCATTATGATGTCATAATGCAACATTCCATTATGATGTCATAATGTAACATTCTATTATGATGTCATAATGTAACATTCCATTATGATGTCATAATGTAACATTCCATTATGATGTCATAATGCAAAATTCCATTATGATGATATAATACAAAATTCCATTATGATGTCATAATGCAAAATTCCATTATGATGTCATAATGTAACATTCCATAATGATGCCATAATGCAACATTCCATTATGATGTCATAATGCAACATTCCATTATGATGTCATAATGTAACATTCCATTATGATGCCATAATGCAAAATTCTATTATGATGTCATAATGCAACATTCCATTATGATGTCATAATGTAACATTCTATTATGATGTCATAATGTAACATTCCATTATGATGTCATAATGTAACATTCCATTATGATGTCATAATGCAAAATTCTATTATGATGTCATAATGCAAAATTCCATTATGATGTCATAATGTAACATTCCATTATGTGTCATAATGTAACATTCCATTATGATGTCATAATGTAAAATTCCATTATGATGTCATAATGTAACATTCCATTATGATGTCATAATGTAAAATTCCATTATGATGTCATAATGTAACATTCCATTATGATGTCATAATGCAAAATTCCATTATGATGTCATAATGCAACATTCCATTATGATGTCGAAATGCAAAATTCCATTATGATGTCATAATGTAAAATTCCATTATGATGTCATAATGTAACATTCCATTATGATGTCATAATGTAAAATTCCATTATGATGTCATAATGCAAAATTCCATTATGATGTCATAATGCAACATTCCATTATGATGTCATAGTGCAAAATTCCATTATGATGTTATAATGTAACATTCCATAATGATGCCATAATGCAACATTCCATTATGATGTCATAATGCAACATTCCATTATGATGTCATAATGTAACATTCTATTATGATGTCATAATGTAACATTCCATTATGATGTCATAATGTAACATTCCATTATGATGTCATAATGCAAAATTCCATTATGATGATATAATACAAAATTCCATTATGATGTCATAATGCAAAATTCCATTATGATGTCATAATGTAACATTCCATAATGATGCCATAATGCAACATTCCATTATGATGTCATAATGCAACATTCCATTATGATGTCATAATGTAACATTCCATTATGATGCCATAATGCAAAATTCTATTATGATGTCATAATGCAACATTCCATTATGATGTCATAATGTAACATTCTATTATGATGTCATAATGTAACATTCCATTATGATGTCATAATGTAACATTCCATTATGATGTCATAATGCAAAATTCTATTATGATGTCATAATGCAAAATTCCATTATGATGTCATAATGTAACATTCCATTATGTGTCATAATGTAACATTCCATTATGATGTCATAATGTAAAATTCCATTATGATGTCATAATGTAACATTCCATTATGATGTCATAATGTAAAATTCCATTATGATGTCATAATGTAACATTCCATTATGATGTCATAATGCAAAATTCCATTATGATGTCATAATGCAACATTCCATTATGATGTCATAATGCAAAATTCCATTATGATGTCATAATGTAAAATTCCATTATGATGTCATAATGTAACATTCCATTATGATGTCATAATGCAAAATTCCATTATGATGTCATAATGCAACATTCCATTATGATGTCATAATGTAACATTCTATTATGATGTCATAATGTAACATTCCATTATGATATCATAATGTAACATTCCATTATGATGTCATAATGCAAAATTCTATTATGATGTCATAATGCAAAATTCCATTATGATGTCATAATGTAACATTCCATTATGATGTCATAATGCAAAATTCCATTATGATGTCATAATGTAACATTCCATTATGATGTCATAATGTAAACTTCTATTATGATGTCATAATGTAACATTCCATTATGATGTCATAATGTAACATTCCATTATGATGCCATAATGCAAAATTCCATTATGATGTCATAATGCAAAATTCCATTGTGATGTCATAATGTAACATTCACTTATGATGTCATAATGCAAAATTCCATTATGATGTCATAATGCAACATTCCATTATGATGGCATAATGTAACATTCCATTATGATGTCATAATGCAAAATTCTATTATGCTGCCATAATGCAAAATTCCATTATGATGTCATAATATAACATTCTATTATGATGTCATAATGTAACATTCCATTATGATGTCATAATGCAACATTCCATTATGATGTCATAATGTAACATTCCATAATGATGCCATAATGCAAAATTCTATTATGATGTCATAATGCAACATTCCATTATGATGTCATAATCTAACATTCTATTATGATGTCATAATGTAATATTCCATTATGATGTCATAATGTAACATTCCATTATGATGTCATAATGCAAAATTCCATTATGATGTCATAATGCAAAATTCCATTATGATGTCATAATGCAAAATTCCATTATGATGTCATAATGCAAAATTCCATTATGATGTCATAATGTAACATTCCATTATGATGCCATAATGCAAAATTCTATTATGATGTCATAATGCAACATTCCATTATGACGTCATAATGTAACATTCCATTTTGATGTCATAATGTAACATTCCATTATGATGTCATAATGCAAAATTCCATTATGATGTCATAATGCAACATTCCATTATGATGTCATAATACAACATTCCATTATGATGGCATAATGTAACATTCCATTATGATGCCATAATGCAAAATTCTATTATGATGTCATAGTGCAAAATTCCATTATGACATCATAATGTAACATTCCATTATGATGTCATAATGCAAAATTCCATTATGATGTCATAATGTAAAATTCCATTATGATGTCATAATGTAACATTCCATTATGATGTCATAATGTAAAATTCCATTATGATGTCATAATGTAACATTCCATTATGATGTCATAATGCAAAATTCCATTATGATGTCATAATGCAACATTCCATTATGATGTCATAGTGCAAAATTCCATTATGATGTTATAATGTAACATTCCATAATGATGCCATAATGCAACATTCCATTATGATGTCATAATGCAACATTCCATTATGATGTCATAATGTAACATTCTATTATGATGTCATAATGTAACATTCCATTATGATGTCATAATGTAACATTCCATTATGATGTCATAATGCAAAATTCCATTATGATGATATAATACAAAATTCCATTATGATGTCATAATGCAAAATTCCATTATGATGTCATAATGTAACATTCCATAATGATGCCATAATGCAACATTCCATTATGATGTCATAATGCAACATTCCATTATGATGTCATAATGTAACATTCCATTATGATGCCATAATGCAAAATTCTATTATGATGTCATAATGCAACATTCCATTATGATGTCATAATGTAACATTCTATTATGATGTCATAATGTAACATTCCATTATGATGTCATAATGTAACATTCCATTATGATGTCATAATGCAAAATTCTATTATGATGTCATAATGCAAAATTCCATTATGATGTCATAATGTAACATTCCATTATGTGTCATAATGTAACATTCCATTATGATGTCATAATGTAAAATTCCATTATGATGTCATAATGTAACATTCCATTATGATGTCATAATGTAAAATTCCATTATGATGTCATAATGTAACATTCCATTATGATGTCATAATGCAAAATTCCATTATGATGTCATAATGCAACATTCCATTATGATGTCGAAATGCAAAATTCCATTATGATGTCATAATGTAAAATGCCATTATGATGTCATAATGTAACATTCCATTATGATGTCATAATGTAAAATTCCATTATGATGTCATAATGCAAAATTCCATTATGATGTCATAATGCAACATTCCATTATGATGTCATAGTGCAAAATTCCATTATGATGTTATAATGTAACATTCCATAATGATGCCATAATGCAACATTCCATTATGATGTCATAATGCAACATTCCATTATGATGTCATAATGTAACATTCTATTATGATGTCATAATGTAACATTCCATTATGATGTCATAATGTAACATTCCATTATGATGTCATAATGCAAAATTCCATTATGATGATATAATACAAAATTCCATTATGATGTCATAATGCAAAATTCCATTATGATGTCATAATGTAACATTCCATAATGATGCCATAATGCAACATTCCATTATGATGTCATAATGCAACATTCCATTATGATGTCATAATGTAACATTCCATTATGATGCCATAATGCAAAATTCTATTATGATGTCATAATGCAACATTCCATTATGATGTCATAATGTAACATTCCATTATGATGTCATAATGTAACATTCCATTATGATGTCATAATGCAAAATTCTATTATGATGTCATAATGCAAAATTCCATTATGATGTCATAATGTAACATTCCATTATGTGTCATAATGTAACATTCCATTATGATGTCATAATGTAAAATTCCATTATGATGTCATAATGTAACATTCCATTATGATGTCATAATGTAAAATTCCATTATGATGTCATAATGTAACATTCCATTATGATGTCATAATGCAAAATTCCATTATGATGTCATAATGCAACATTCCATTATGATGTCATAATGCAAAATTCCATTATGATGTCATAATGTAAAATTCCATTATGATGTCATAATGTAACATTCCATTATGATGTCATAATGTAAAATTCCATTATGATGTCATAATGCAAAATTCCATTATGATGTCATAATGCAACATTCCATTATGATGTCATAATGCAAAATTCCATTATGATGTCATAATGTAACATTCCATAATGATGCCATAATGCAAAATTCTATTATGATGTCATAATGCAACATTCCTTTATGATGTCATAATGTAACATTCTATTATGATGTCATAATGCAACATTCCATTATGATGTCATAATGTAACATTCCATTATGATGTCATAATGTAACATTCCATTATGATGTCATAATGCAAAATTCCATTATGATGTCATAATGCAAAATTCCATTATGATGTCATAATGTAACATGCCATTATGATGTCATAATGCAAAATTCCATTATGATGTCATAATGTAACATTCCATTATGATGCCATAATGCAAAATTCTATTATGATGTCATAATGCAACATTCCATTATGATGTCATAATGTAACATTCTATTATGATGTCATAATGTAACATTCCATTATGATATCATATTGTAACATTCCATTATGATGTCATAATGTAACATTCCATAATGATGCCATAATGCAAAATTCTATTATGATGTCATAATGCAAAATTCCATTATGATGTCATAATGTAACATTCCATTATGATATCATAATGCAAAATTCCATTATGATGTCATAATGTAACATTCCATTATGATGTCATAATGTAAACTTCTATTATGATGTAATAATGTAACATTCCATTATGATGTCATAATGTAACATTCCATTATGATGTCATAATGCAAAATTCTATTATGATGTCATAATGCAAAATTCCATTATGATGTCATAATGTAACATTCCATTATGTGTCATAATGTAACATTCCATTATGATGTCATAATGTAAAATTCCATTATGATGTCATAAAGTAACATTCCATTATGATGTCATAATGTAAAATTCCATTATGATGTCATAATGTAACATTCCATTATGATGTCATAATGCAAAATTCCATTATGATGTCATAATGCAACATTCCATTATGATGTCATAATGCAAAATTCCATTATGATGTCATAATGTAAAATTCCATTATGATGTCATAATGTAACATTCCATTATGATGTCATAATGTAAAATTCCATTATGATGTCATAATGCAAAATTCCATTATGATGTCATAATGCAACATTCCATTATGATGTCATAATGCAAAATTCCATTATGATGTCATAATGTAACATTCCATAATGATGCCATAATGCAAAATTCTATTATGATGTCATAATGCAACATTCCTTTATGATGTCATAATGTAACATTCTATTATGATGTCATAATGCAACATTCCATTATGATGTCATAATGTAACATTCCATTATGATGTCATAATGTAACATTCCATTATGATGTCATAATGCAAAATTCCATTATGATGTCATAATGCAAAATTCCATTATGATGTCATAATGTAACATGCCATTATGATGTCATAATGCAAAATTCCATTATGATGTCATAATGTAACATTCCATTATGATGCCATAATGCAAAATTCTATTATGATGTCATAATGCAACATTCCATTATGATGTCATAATGTAACATTCTATTATGATGTCATAATGTAACATTCCATTATGATATCATAATGTAACATTCCATTATGATGTCATAATGCAAAATTCTATTATGATGTCATAATGCAAAATTCCATTATGATGTCATAATGTAACATTCCATTATGATGTCATAATGTAAACTTCTATTATGATGTCATAATGTAACATTCCATTATGATGTCATAATGTAACATTCCATTATGATGTCATAATGCAAAATTCCATTATGATGTCATAATGCAAAATTCCATTGTGATGTCATAATGTAACATTCACTTATGATGTCATAATGCAAAATTCCATTATGATGTCATAATGCAACATTCCATTATGATGGAATAATGTAACATTCCATTATGATGTCATAATGCAAAATTCTATTATGATGTCATAATGCAAAATTCCATTATGATGTCATAATGTAACATTCCATTATGATGTCATAATGTAAAATTCCATTATGATGTCATAATGTAACATTCCATTATGATGTCATAATGTAAAATTCCATTATGATGTCATAATGTAACATTCCATTATGATGTCATAATGCAAAATTCCATTATGATGTCATAATGCAACATTCCATTATGATGTCATAATGTAACATTCTATTATGATGTCATAATGTAACATTCCATTATGATATCATAATGTAACATTCCATTATGATGTCATAATGCAAAATTCTATTATGATGTCATAATGCAAAATTCCATTATGATGTCATAATGTAACATTCCATTATGATGTCATAATGCAAAATTCCATTATGATGTCATAATGTAACATTCCATTATGATGTCATAATGTAAACTTCTATTATGATGTCATAATGTAACATTCCATTATGATGTCATAATGTAACATTCCATTATGATGTCATAATGCAAAATTCCATTATGATGTCATAATGCAAAATTCCATTGTGATGTCATAATGTAACATTCACTTATGATGTCATAATGCAAAATTCCATTATGATGTCATAATGCAACATTCCATTATGATGGCATAATGTAACATTCCATTATGATGTCATAATGCAAAATTCTATTATGCTGCCATAATGCAAAATTCCATTATGATGTCATAATATAACATTCTATTATGATGTCATAATGTAACATTCCATTATGATGTCATAATGCAACATTCCATTATGATGTCATAATGTAACATTCCATAATGATGCCATAATGCAAAATTCTATTATGATGTCATAATGCAACATTCCATTATGATGTCATAATCTAACATTCTATTATGATGTCATAATGTAATATTCCATTATGATGTCATAATGTAACATTCCATTATGATGTCATAATGCAAAATTCCATTATGATGTCATAATGCAAAATTCCATTATGATGTCATAATGCAAAATTCCATTATGATGTCATAATGCAAAATTCCATTATGATGTCATAATGTAACATTCCATTATGATGCCATAATGCAAAATTCTATTATGATGTCATAATGCAACATTCCATTATGACGTCATAATGTAACATTCCATTTTGATGTCATAATGTAACATTCCATTATGATGTCATAATGCAAAATTCCATTATGATGTCATAATGCAACATTCCATTATGATGTCATAATACAACATTCCATTATGATGGCATAATGTAACATTCCATTATGATGCCATAATGCAAAATTCTATTATGATGTCATAGTGCAAAATTCCATTATGACATCATAATGTAACATTCCATTATGATGTCATAATGCAAAATTCCATTATGATGTCATAATGTAAAATTCCATTATGATGTCATAATGTAACATTCCATTATGATGTCATAATGTAAAATTCCATTATGATGTCATAATGTAACATTCCATTATGATGTCATAATGCAAAATTCCATTATGATGTCATAATGCAACATTCCATTATGATGTCATAGTGCAAAATTCCATTATGATGTTATAATGTAACATTCCATAATGATGCCATAATGCAACATTCCATTATGATGTCATAATGCAACATTCCATTATGATGTCATAATGTAACATTCTATTATGATGTCATAATGTAACATTCCATTATGATGTCATAATGTAACATTCCATTATGATGTCATAATGCAAAATTCCATTATGATGATATAATACAAAATTCCATTATGATGTCATAATGCAAAATTCCATTATGATGTCATAATGTAACATTCCATAATGATGCCATAATGCAACATTCCATTATGATGTCATAATGCAACATTCCATTATGATGTCATAATGTAACATTCCATTATGATGCCATAATGCAAAATTCTATTATGATGTCATAATGCAACATTCCATTATGATGTCATAATGTAACATTCTATTATGATGTCATAATGTAACATTCCATTATGATGTCATAATGTAACATTCCATTATGATGTCATAATGCAAAATTCTATTATGATGTCATAATGCAAAATTCCATTATGATGTCATAATGTAACATTCCATTATGTGTCATAATGTAACATTCCATTATGATGTCATAATGTAAAATTCCATTATGATGTCATAATGTAACATTCCATTATGATGTCATAATGTAAAATTCCATTATGATGTCATAATGTAACATTCCATTATGATGTCATAATGCAAAATTCCATTATGATGTCATAATGCAACATTCCATTATGATGTCGAAATGCAAAATTCCATTATGATGTCATAATGTAAAATTCCATTATGATGTCATAATGTAACATTCCATTATGATGTCATAATGTAAAATTCCATTATGATGTCATAATGCAAAATTCCATTATGATGTCATAATGCAACATTCCATTATGATGTCATAGTGCAAAATTCCATTATGATGTTATAATGTAACATTCCATAATGATGCCATAATGCAACATTCCATTATGATGTCATAATGCAACATTCCATTATGATGTCATAATGTAACATTCTATTATGATGTCATAATGTAACATTCCATTATGATGTCATAATGTAACATTCCATTATGATGTCATAATGCAAAATTCCATTATGATGATATAATACAAAATTCCATTATGATGTCATAATGCAAAATTCCATTATGATGTCATAATGTAACATTCCATAATGATGCCATAATGCAACATTCCATTATGATGTCATAATGCAACATTCCATTATGATGTCATAATGTAACATTCCATTATGATGCCATAATGCAAAATTCTATTATGATGTCATAATGCAACATTCCATTATGATGTCATAATGTAACATTCTATTATGATGTCATAATGTAACATTCCATTATGATGTCATAATGTAACATTCCATTATGATGTCATAATGCAAAATTCTATTATGATGTCATAATGCAAAATTCCATTATGATGTCATAATGTAACATTCCATTATGTGTCATAATGTAACATTCCATTATGATGTCATAATGTAAAATTCCATTATGATGTCATAATGTAACATTCCATTATGATGTCATAATGTAAAATTCCATTATGATGTCATAATGTAACATTCCATTATGATGTCATAATGCAAAATTCCATTATGATGTCATAATGCAACATTCCATTATGATGTCATAATGCAAAATTCCATTATGATGTCATAATGTAAAATTCCATTATGATGTCATAATGTAACATTCCATTATGATGTCATAATGCAAAATTCCATTATGATGTCATAATGCAACATTCCATTATGATGTCATAATGTAACATTCTATTATGATGTCATAATGTAACATTCCATTATGATATCATAATGTAACATTCCATTATGATGTCATAATGCAAAATTCTATTATGATGTCATAATGCAAAATTCCATTATGATGTCATAATGTAACATTCCATTATGATGTCATAATGCAAAATTCCATTATGATGTCATAATGTAACATTCCATTATGATGTCATAATGTAAACTTCTATTATGATGTCATAATGTAACATTCCATTATGATGTCATAATGTAACATTCCATTATGATGTCATAATGCAAAATTCCATTATGATGTCATAATGCAAAATTCCATTGTGATGTCATAATGTAACATTCACTTATGATGTCATAATGCAAAATTCCATTATGATGTCATAATGCAACATTCCATTATGATGGCATAATGTAACATTCCATTATGATGTCATAATGCAAAATTCTATTATGCTGCCATAATGCAAAATTCCATTATGATGTCATAATATAACATTCTATTATGATGTCATAATGTAACATTCCATTATGATGTCATAATGCAACATTCCATTATGATGTCATAATGTAACATTCCATAATGATGCCATAATGCAAAATTCTATTATGATGTCATAATGCAACATTCCATTATGATGTCATAATCTAACATTCTATTATGATGTCATAATGTAATATTCCATTATGATGTCATAATGTAACATTCCATTATGATGTCATAATGCAAAATTCCATTATGATGTCATAATGCAAAATTCCATTATGATGTCATAATGCAAAATTCCATTATGATGTCATAATGCAAAATTCCATTATGATGTCATAATGTAACATTCCATTATGATGCCATAATGCAAAATTCTATTATGATGTCATAATGCAACATTCCATTATGACGTCATAATGTAACATTCCATTTTGATGTCATAATGTAACATTCCATTATGATGTCATAATGCAAAATTCCATTATGATGTCATAATGCAACATTCCATTATGATGTCATAATACAACATTCCATTATGATGGCATAATGTAACATTCCATTATGATGCCATAATGCAAAATTCTATTATGATGTCATAGTGCAAAATTCCATTATGACATCATAATGTAACATTCCATTATGATGTCATAATGCAAAATTCCATTATGATGTCATAATGTAAAATTCCATTATGATGTCATAATGTAACATTCCATTATGATGTCATAATGTAAAATTCCATTATGATGTCATAATGTAACATTCCATTATGATGTCATAATGCAAAATTCCATTATGATGTCATAATGCAAAATTCCATTATGATGTCATAATGCAAAATTCCATTATGATGTCATAATGTAACATTCCATTATGATGCCATAATGCAAAATTCTATTATGATGTCATAATGCAACATTCCATTATGACGTCATAATGTAACATTCCATTTTGATGTCATAATGTAACATTCCATTATGATGTCATAATGCAAAATTCCATTATGATGTCATAATGCAACATTCCATTATGATGTCATAATACAACATTCCATTATGATGGCATAATGTAACATTCCATTATGATGCCATAATGCAAAATTCTATTATGATGTCATAGTGCAAAATTCCATTATGACATCATAATGTAACATTCCATTATGATGTCATAATGCAAAATTCCATTATGATGTCATAATGTAAAATTCCATTATGATGTCATAATGTAACATTCCATTATGATGTCATAATGTAAAATTCCATTATGATGTCATAATGTAACATTCCATTATGATGTCATAATGCAAAATTCCATTATGATGTCATAATGCAACATTCCATTATGATGTCATAGTGCAAAATTCCATTATGATGTTATAATGTAACATTCCATAATGATGCCATAATGCAACATTCCATTATGATGTCATAATGCAACATTCCATTATGATGTCATAATGTAACATTCTATTATGATGTCATAATGTAACATTCCATTATGATGTCATAATGTAACATTCCATTATGATGTCATAATGCAAAATTCCATTATGATGATATAATACAAAATTCCATTATGATGTCATAATGCAAAATTCCATTATGATGTCATAATGTAACATTCCATAATGATGCCATAATGCAACATTCCATTATGATGTCATAATGCAACATTCCATTATGATGTCATAATGTAACATTCCATTATGATGCCATAATGCAAAATTCTATTATGATGTCATAATGCAACATTCCATTATGATGTCATAATGTAACATTCTATTATGATGTCATAATGTAACATTCCATTATGATGTCATAATGTAACATTCCATTATGATGTCATAATGCAAAATTCTATTATGATGTCATAATGCAAAATTCCATTATGATGTCATAATGTAACATTCCATTATGTGTCATAATGTAACATTCCATTATGATGTCATAATGTAAAATTCCATTATGATGTCATAATGTAACATTCCATTATGATGTCATAATGTAAAATTCCATTATGATGTCATAATGTAACATTCCATTATGATGTCATAATGCAAAATTCCATTATGATGTCATAATGCAACATTCCATTATGATGTCGAAATGCAAAATTCCATTATGATGTCATAATGTAAAATTCCATTATGATGTCATAATGTAACATTCCATTATGATGTCATAATGTAAAATTCCATTATGATGTCATAATGCAAAATTCCATTATGATGTCATAATGCAACATTCCATTATGATGTCATAGTGCAAAATTCCATTATGATGTTATAATGTAACATTCCATAATGATGCCATAATGCAACATTCCATTATGATGTCATAATGCAACATTCCATTATGATGTCATAATGTAACATTCTATTATGATGTCATAATGTAACATTCCATTATGATGTCATAATGTAACATTCCATTATGATGTCATAATGCAAAATTCCATTATGATGATATAATACAAAATTCCATTATGATGTCATAATGCAAAATTCCATTATGATGTCATAATGTAACATTCCATAATGATGCCATAATGCAACATTCCATTATGATGTCATAATGCAACATTCCATTATGATGTCATAATGTAACATTCCATTATGATGCCATAATGCAAAATTCTATTATGATGTCATAATGCAACATTCCATTATGATGTCATAATGTAACATTCTATTATGATGTCATAATGTAACATTCCATTATGATGTCATAATGTAACATTCCATTATGATGTCATAATGCAAAATTCTATTATGATGTCATAATGCAAAATTCCATTATGATGTCATAATGTAACATTCCATTATGTGTCATAATGTAACATTCCATTATGATGTCATAATGTAAAATTCCATTATGATGTCATAATGTAACATTCCATTATGATGTCATAATGTAAAATTCCATTATGATGTCATAATGTAACATTCCATTATGATGTCATAATGCAAAATTCCATTATGATGTCATAATGCAACATTCCATTATGATGTCATAATGCAAAATTCCATTATGATGTCATAATGTAAAATTCCATTATGATGTCATAATGTAACATTCCATTATGATGTCATAATGCAAAATTCCATTATGATGTCATAATGCAACATTCCATTATGATGTCATAATGTAACATTCTATTATGATGTCATAATGTAACATTCCATTATGATATCATAATGTAACATTCCATTATGATGTCATAATGCAAAATTCTATTATGATGTCATAATGCAAAATTCCATTATGATGTCATAATGTAACATTCCATTATGATGTCATAATGCAAAATTCCATTATGATGTCATAATGTAACATTCCATTATGATGTCATAATGTAAACTTCTATTATGATGTCATAATGTAACATTCCATTATGATGTCATAATGTAACATTCCATTATGATGTCATAATGCAAAATTCCATTATGATGTCATAATGCAAAATTCCATTGTGATGTCATAATGTAACATTCACTTATGATGTCATAATGCAAAATTCCATTATGATGTCATAATGCAACATTCCATTATGATGGCATAATGTAACATTCCATTATGATGTCATAATGCAAAATTCTATTATGCTGCCATAATGCAAAATTCCATTATGATGTCATAATATAACATTCTATTATGATGTCATAATGTAACATTCCATTATGATGTCATAATGCAACATTCCATTATGATGTCATAATGTAACATTCCATAATGATGCCATAATGCAAAATTCTATTATGATGTCATAATGCAACATTCCATTATGATGTCATAATCTAACATTCTATTATGATGTCATAATGTAATATTCCATTATGATGTCATAATGTAACATTCCATTATGATGTCATAATGCAAAATTCCATTATGATGTCATAATGCAAAATTCCATTATGATGTCATAATGCAAAATTCCATTATGATGTCATAATGCAAAATTCCATTATGATGTCATAATGTAACATTCCATTATGATGCCATAATGCAAAATTCTATTATGATGTCATAATGCAACATTCCATTATGACGTCATAATGTAACATTCCATTTTGATGTCATAATGTAACATTCCATTATGATGTCATAATGCAAAATTCCATTATGATGTCATAATGCAACATTCCATTATGATGTCATAATACAACATTCCATTATGATGGCATAATGTAACATTCCATTATGATGCCATAATGCAAAATTCTATTATGATGTCATAGTGCAAAATTCCATTATGACATCATAATGTAACATTCCATTATGATGTCATAATGCAAAATTCCATTATGATGTCATAATGTAAAATTCCATTATGATGTCATAATGTAACATTCCATTATGATGTCATAATGTAAAATTCCATTATGATGTCATAATGTAACATTCCATTATGATGTCATAATGCAAAATTCCATTATGATGTCATAATGCAACATTCCATTATGATGTCATAGTGCAAAATTCCATTATGATGTTATAATGTAACATTCCATAATGATGCCATAATGCAACATTCCATTATGATGTCATAATGCAACATTCCATTATGATGTCATAATGTAACATTCTATTATGATGTCATAATGTAACATTCCATTATGATGTCATAATGTAACATTCCATTATGATGTCATAATGCAAAATTCCATTATGATGATATAATACAAAATTCCATTATGATGTCATAATGCAAAATTCCATTATGATGTCATAATGTAACATTCCATAATGATGCCATAATGCAACATTCCATTATGATGTCATAATGCAACATTCCATTATGATGTCATAATGTAACATTCCATTATGATGCCATAATGCAAAATTCTATTATGATGTCATAATGCAACATTCCATTATGATGTCATAATGTAACATTCTATTATGATGTCATAATGTAACATTCCATTATGATGTCATAATGTAACATTCCATTATGATGTCATAATGCAAAATTCTATTATGATGTCATAATGCAAAATTCCATTATGATGTCATAATGTAACATTCCATTATGTGTCATAATGTAACATTCCATTATGATGTCATAATGTAAAATTCCATTATGATGTCATAATGTAACATTCCATTATGATGTCATAATGTAAAATTCCATTATGATGTCATAATGTAACATTCCATTATGATGTCATAATGCAAAATTCCATTATGATGTCATAATGCAACATTCCATTATGATGTCGAAATGCAAAATTCCATTATGATGTCATAATGTAAAATTCCATTATGATGTCATAATGTAACATTCCATTATGATGTCATAATGTAAAATTCCATTATGATGTCATAATGCAAAATTCCATTATGATGTCATAATGCAACATTCCATTATGATGTCATAGTGCAAAATTCCATTATGATGTTATAATGTAACATTCCATAATGATGCCATAATGCAACATTCCATTATGATGTCATAATGCAACATTCCATTATGATGTCATAATGTAACATTCTATTATGATGTCATAATGTAACATTCCATTATGATGTCATAATGTAACATTCCATTATGATGTCATAATGCAAAATTCCATTATGATGATATAATACAAAATTCCATTATGATGTCATAATGCAAAATTCCATTATGATGTCATAATGTAACATTCCATAATGATGCCATAATGCAACATTCCATTATGATGTCATAATGCAACATTCCATTATGATGTCATAATGTAACATTCCATTATGATGCCATAATGCAAAATTCTATTATGATGTCATAATGCAACATTCCATTATGATGTCATAATGTAACATTCTATTATGATGTCATAATGTAACATTCCATTATGATGTCATAATGTAACATTCCATTATGATGTCATAATGCAAAATTCTATTATGATGTCATAATGCAAAATTCCATTATGATGTCATAATGTAACATTCCATTATGTGTCATAATGTAACATTCCATTATGATGTCATAATGTAAAATTCCATTATGATGTCATAATGTAACATTCCATTATGATGTCATAATGTAAAATTCCATTATGATGTCATAATGTAACATTCCATTATGATGTCATAATGCAAAATTCCATTATGATGTCATAATGCAACATTCCATTATGATGTCATAATGCAAAATTCCATTATGATGTCATAATGTAAAATTCCATTATGATGTCATAATGTAACATTCCATTATGATGTCATAATGTAAAATTCCATTATGATGTCATAATGCAAAATTCCATTATGATGTCATAATGCAACATTCCATTATGATGTCATAATGCAAAATTCCATTATGATGTCATAATGTAACATTCCATAATGATGCCATAATGCAAAATTCTATTATGATGTCATAATGCAACATTCCTTTATGATGTCATAATGTAACATTCTATTATGATGTCATAATGCAACATTCCATTATGATGTCATAATGTAACATTCCATTATGATGTCATAATGTAACATTCCATTATGATGTCATAATGCAAAATTCCATTATGATGTCATAATGCAAAATTCCATTATGATGTCATAATGTAACATGCCATTATGATGTCATAATGCAAAATTCCATTATGATGTCATAATGTAACATTCCATTATGATGCCATAATGCAAAATTCTATTATGATGTCATAATGCAACATTCCATTATGATGTCATAATGTAACATTCTATTATGATGTCATAATGTAACATTCCATTATGATATCATAATGTAACATTCCATTATGATGTCATAATGCAAAATTCTATTATGATGTCATAATGCAAAATTCCATTATGATGTCATAATGTAACATTCCATTATGATGTCATAATGTAAACTTCTATTATGATGTCATAATGTAACATTCCATTATGATGTCATAATGTAACATTCCATTATGATGTCATAATGCAAAATTCCATTATGATGTCATAATGCAAAATTCCATTGTGATGTCATAATGTAACATTCACTTATGATGTCATAATGCAAAATTCCATTATGATGTCATAATGCAACATTCCATTATGATGGCATAATGTAACATTCCATTATGATGTCATAATGCAAAATTCTATTATGATGTCATAATGCAAAATTCCATTATGATGTCATAATGTAACATTCCATTATGATGTCATAATGTAAAATTCCATTATGATGTCATAATGTAACATTCCATTATCATGTCATAATGTAAAATTCCATTATGATGTCATAATGTAACATTCCATTATGATGTCATAATGCAAAATTCCATTATGATGTCATAATGCAACATTCCATTATGATGTCATAATGCAAAATTCCATTATGATGTCATAATGTAAAATTCCATTATGATGTCATAATGTAACATTCCATTATGATGTCATAATGTAAAATTCCATTATGATGTCATAATGCAAAATTCCATTATGATGTCATAATGCAACATTCCATTATGATGTCATAATGCAAAATTCCATTATGATGTCATAATGTAACATTCCATAATGATGCCATAATGCAAAATTCTATTATGATGTCATAATGCAACATTCCTTTATGATGTCATAATGTAACATTCTATTATGATGTCATAATGCAACATTCCATTATGATGTCATAATGTAACATTCCATTATGATGTCATAATGTAACATTCCATTATGATGTCATAATGCAAAATTCCATTATGATGTCATAATGCAAAATTCCATTATGATGTCATAATGTAACATGCCATTATGATGTCATAATGCAAAATTCCATTATGATGTCATAATGTAACATTCCATTATGATGCCATAATGCAAAATTCTATTATGATGTCATAATGCAACATTCCATTATGATGTCATAATGTAACATTCTATTATGATGTCATAATGTAACATTCCATTATGATATCATAATGTAACATTCCATTATGATGTCATAATGCAAAATTCTATTATGATGTCATAATGCAAAATTCCATTATGATGTCATAATGTAACATTCCATTATGATGTCATAATGTAAACTTCTATTATGATGCCATAATGTAACATTCCATTATGATGTCATAATGTAACATTCCATTATGATGTCATAATGCAAAATTCCATTATGATGTCATAATGCAAAATTCCATTGTGATGTCATAATGTAACATTCACTTATGATGTCATAATGCAAAATTCCATTATGATGTCATAATGCAACATTCCATTATGATGGCATAATGTAACATTCCATTATGATGTCATAATGCAAAATTCTATTATGATGTCATAATGCAAAATTCCATTATGATGTCATAATATAACATTCCATTATGATGTCATAATGTAACATTCCATTATGATGTCATAATGCAACATTCCATTATGATGTCATAATGTAACATTCCATAATGATGCCATAATGCAAAATTCTATTATGATGTCATAATGCAACATTCCATTATGATGTCATAATCTAACATTCTATTATGATGTCATAATGTAATATTCCATTATGATGTCATAATGTAACATTCCATTATGATGTCATAATGCAAAATTCCATTATGATGTCATAATGCAAAATTCCATTATGATGTCATAATGCAAAACTCCATTATGATGTCATAATGCAAAATTCCATTATGATGTCATAATGTAACATTCCATTATGATGCCATAATGCAAAATTCTATTATGATGTCATAATGCAACATTCCATTATGATGTCATAATGTAACATTCCATTATGATGTCATAATGTAACATTCCATTATGATGTCATAATGCAAAATCCCATTATGATGTCATAATGTAAAATTCCATTATGATGTCATAATGCAAAATTCCATTATGATGTCATAATGTAAAATTCCATTATGATGTCATAATGTAACATTCCATTATAATGTCATAATGTAACATTCCATTATGATGTCATAATGCAAAATTCCAATATGATGTCATAATGCAACATTCCATTATGATGTCATAATGCAAAATTCCATTATGATGTCATAATGTAACATTCTATTATGATGTCATAATGCAACATTCCATTATGATGTCATAATGTAACATTCTATTATGATGTCATAATGTAACATTCCATTATGATGTCATAATGTAACATTCCATTATGATGTCCTAATGCAAAATTCCATTATGATGTCATAATGCAAAATTCCATTATGATGTCATAATATAACATGCCATTATGATGTCATAATGCAAAATTCCATTACGATGTCATAATGTTACATTCCATTATGATGCCATAATGCAAAATTCTATTATGATGTCATAATGCAACATTCCATTATGATGTCATAATGTAACATTCTATTATGATGTCATAATGTAACATTCCATTGTGATGTCATAATGTAACATTCCATTATGATGTCATAATGCTAAATTCTATTATGATGTCATAATGCAAAATTCCATTATGATGTCATAATCTAACATTCCATTATGATGTCATAATGTAACATTCCATTATGATGTCATAATGTAAAATTCCATTATGATGTCATAATGTAACATTCCATTATGATGTCATAATGCAAAATTCCATTATGATGTCATAATGCAACATTCCATTATGATGTCATAATGCAAAATTCCATTATGATGTTATAATGTAACATTCCATAATGATGCCATAATGCAACATTCCATTATGATGTCATAATGCAACATTCCATTATGATGTCATAATGTAACATTCTATTATGATGTCATAATGTAACATTCCATTATGATGTTATAATGCAACATTCCATTATGATGCCATAATGCAAAATTCTATTATGATGTCATAATGCAAAATTCCATTATGACATCATAATGTAACATTCCATTATGATGTCATAATGCAAAATTCCATTATGATGTCATAATGTAAAATTCCATTATGATGTCATAATGTAACATTCCATTATGATGTCATAATGTAAAATTCCATTATGATGTCATAATGTAACATTCCATTATGATGTCATAATGCAAAATTCCATTATGATGTCATAATGCAACATTCCATTATGATGTCATAATGCAAAATTCCATTATGATGTCATAATGTAAAATTCCATTATGATGTCATAATGTAACATTCCATTATGATGTCATAATGTAAAATTCCATTATGATGTCATAATGCAAAATTCCATTATGATGTCATAATGCAACATTCCATTATGATGTCATAATGCAAAATTCCATTATGATGTCATAATGTAACATTCCATAATGATGCCATAATGCAAAATTCTATTATGATGTCATAATGCAACATTCCTTTATGATGTCATAATGTAACATTCTATTATGATGTCATAATGCAACATTCCATTATGATGTCATAATGTAACATTCCATTATGATGTCATAATGTAACATTCCATTATGATGTCATAATGCAAAATTCCATTATGATGTCATAATGCAAAATTCCATTATGATGTCATAATGTAACATGCCATTATGATGTCATAATGCAAAATTCCATTATGATGTCATAATGTAACATTCCATTATGATGCCATAATGCAAAATTCTATTATGATGTCATAATGCAACATTCCATTATGATGTCATAATGTAACATTCTATTATGATGTCATAATGTAACATTCCATTATGATATCATATTGTAACATTCCATTATGATGTCATAATGTAACATTCCATAATGATGCCATAATGCAAAATTCTATTATGATGTCATAATGCAAAATTCCATTATGATGTCATAATGTAACATTCCATTATGATATCATAATGCAAAATTCCATTATGATGTCATAATGTAACATTCCATTATGATGTCATAATGTAAACTTCTATTATGATGTAATAATGTAACATTCCATTATGATGTCATAATGTAACATTCCATTATGATGTCATAATGCAAAATTCCATTATGATGTCATAATGCAAAATTCCATTGTGATGTCATAATGTAACATTCCATTATGATATCATAATGCAAAATTCCATTATGATGTCATAATGCAACATTCCATTATGATGGCATAATGTAACATTCCATTATGATGTCATAATGCAAAATTCTATTATGATGTCATAATGCAAAATTCCATTATGATGTCATAATGTAACATTCCATTATGATGTCATAATGTAACATTCCATTATGATGTCATAATGCAACATTCCATTATGATGTCATAATGTAACATTCCATAATGATGCCATAATGCAAAATTCTATTATGATGTCATAATGCAACATTCCATTATGATGTCATAATGTAACATTCTATTATGATGTCATAATGTAATATTCCATTATGATGTCATAATGTAACATTTATGATGTCATAATGCAAAATTCCATTATGATGTCATAATGCAAAATTCCATTATGATGTCATAATGCAAAATTCCATTATGATGTCATAATGCAAAATTCCATTATGATGTCATAATGTAACATTCCATTATGATACCATAATGCAAAATTCTATTATGATGTCATAATGCAACATTCCATTATGATGTCATAATGTAACATTCCATTTTGATGTCATAATGCAAAATTCCATTATGATGTCATAATGCAAAATTCCATTATGATGTCATAATGCAACATTCTATTATGATGTCATAATGCAACATTCCATTATGATGGCATAATGTAACATTCCATTATGATGCCATAATGCAAAATTCTATTATGATGTCATAATGCAAAATTCCATTATGATGTCATAATGTAAAATTCCATTATGATGTCATAATGTAACATTCCATTATGATGTCATAATGCAAAATTCCATTATGATGTCATAATGCAACATTCCATTATGATGTCATAATGCAAAATTCCATTATGATGTTATAATGTAACATTCCATAATGATGCCATAATGCAACATTCCATTATGATGTCATAATGCAACATTCCATTATGATGTCATAATGTAACATTCTATTATGATGTCATAATGTAACATTCCATTATGATGTCATAATGTAACATTCCATAATGATGTCATAATGCAAAATTCCATTTTGATGATATAATACAAAATTCCATTATGATGTCATAATGCAAAATTCCATTATGATGTCATAATGTAACATTCCATTATGATGCCATAATGCAAAATTCTATTATGATGTCATAATGCAACATTCCATTATGATGTCATAATGTAACATTCCATTATGATGTCATAATGCAAAATTCCATTATGATGTCATAATGTTAAATTCCATTATGATGTCATAATGTAACATTCCATTATGATGTCACAATGTAAAATTCCATTATGATGTCATAATGTAACATTCCATTATGATGTAATAATGCAAAATTCCATTATGATGTCATAATGTAACATTCCATTATGATGTCATAATGTAACATTCCATTATGATGTCATAATGTAACATTCTATTATGATGTCATAATGTAACATTCCATTATGATGTCATAATGTAACATTCCATAATGATGTCATAATGCAAAATTCCATTATTATGATATAATACAAAATTCCATTATGATGTCAGAATGCAAAATTCCATTATTATGTCATAATGCAACATTCCATTATGATGTCATAATGCAAAATTCCATTATGATGTCATAATGTAAAATTCCATTATGATGTCATAATGTAACATTCCATTATGATGTCATAATGTAAAATTCCATTATGATGTCATAATGCAAAATTCCATTATGATGTCATAATGCAACATTCCATTATGATGTCATAATGCAAAATTCCATTATGATGTCATAATGTAACATTCCATAATGATGACATAATGCAAAATTCTATTATGATGTCATAATGCAACATTCCTTTATGATGTCATAATGTAACATTCTATTATGATGTCATAATGCAACATTCCATTATGATGTCATAATGTAACATTCCATTATGATGTCATAATGTAACATTCCATTATGATGTCATAATGCAAAATTCCATTATGATGTCATAATGCAAAATTCCATTATGATGTCATAATGTAACATGCCATTATGATGTCATAATGCAAAATTCCATTATGATGTCATAATGTAACATTCCATTATGATGCCATAATGCAAAATTCTATTATGATGTCATAATGCAACATTCCATTATGATGTCATAATGTAACATTCTATTATGATGTCATAATGTAACATTCCATTATGATATCATATTGTAACATTCCATTATGATGTCATAATGTAACATTCCATAATGATGCCATAATGCAAAATTCTATTATGATGTCATAATGCAAAATTCCATTATGATGTCATAATGTAACATTCCATTATGATATCATAATGCAAAATTCCATTATGATGTCATAATGTAACATTCCATTATGATGTCATAATGTAAACTTCTATTATGATGTAATAATGTAACATTCCATTATGATGTCATAATGTAACATTCCATTATGATGTCATAATGCAAAATTCCATTATGATGTCATAATGCAAAATTCCATTGTGATGTCATAATGTAACATTCCATTATGATATCATAATGCAAAATTCCATTATGATGTCATAATGCAACATTCCATTATGATGGCATAATGTAACATTCCATTATGATCTCATAATGCAAAATTCTATTATGATGTCATAATGCAAAATTCCATTATGATGTCATAATGTAACATTCCATTATGATGTCATAATGTAACATTCCATTATGATGTCATAATGCAACATTCCATTATGATGTCATAATGTAACATTCCATAATGATGCCATAATGCAAAATTCTATTATGATGTCATAATGCAACATTCCATTATGATGTCATAATGTAACATTCTATTATGATGTCATAATGTAATATTCCATTATGATGTCATAATGTAACATTCCATTATGATGTCATAATGCAAAATTCCATTATGATGTCATAATGCAAAATTCCATTATGATGTCATAATGCAAAATTCCATTATGATGTCATAATGCAAAATTCCATTATGATGTCATAATGTAACATTCCATTATGATGCCATAATGCAAAATTCTATTATGATGTCATAATGCAACATTCCATTATGATGTCATAATGTAACATTCCATTTTGATGTCATAATGCAAAATTCCATTATGATGTCATAATGCAAAATTCCATTATGATGTCATAATGCAACATTCTATTATGATGTCATAATGCAACATTCCATTATGATGGCATAATGTAACATTCCATTATGATGCCATAATGCAAAATTCTATTATGATGTCATAATGCAAAATTCCATTATGATGTCATAATGTAAAATTCCATTATGATGTCATAATGTAACATTCCATTATGATGTCATAATGCAAAATTCCATTATGATGTCATAATGCAACATTCCATTATGATGTCATAATGCAAAATTCCATTATGATGTTATAATGTAACATTCCATAATGATGCCATAATGCAACATTCCATTATGATGTCATAATGCAACATTCCATTATGATGTCATAATGTAACATTCTATTATGATGTCATAATGTAACATTCCATTATGATGTCATAATGTAACATTCCATAATGATGTCATAATGCAAAATTCCATTTTGATGATATAATACAAAATTCCATTATGATGTCATAATGCAAAATTCCATTATGATGTCATAATGTAACATTCCATTATGATGCCATAATGCAAAATTCTATTATGATGTCATAATGCAACATTCCATTATGATGTCATAATGTAACATTCCATTATGATGTCATAATGTAACATTCCATTATGATGTCATAATGCAAAATTCCATTATGATGTCATAATGTTAAATTCCATTATGATGTCATAATGTAACATTCCATTATGATGTCACAATGTAAAATTCCATTATGATGTCATAATGTAACATTCCATTATGATGTAATAATGCAAAATTCCATTATGATGTCATAATGTAACATTCCATTATGATGTCATAATGTAACATTCCATTATGATGTCATAATGTAACATTCTATTATGATGTCATAATGTAACATTCCATTATGATGTCATAATGTAACATTCCATAATGATGTCATAATGCAAAATTCCATTATTATGATATAATACAAAATTCCATTATGATGTCAGAATGCAAAATTCCATTATGATGTCATAATGTAACATTCCATTATGATGCCATAATGCAAAATTCTATTATGATGTCATAATGCAACATTCCATTATGATGTCATAATGTAACATTCCATTATGATGTCATAATGTAACATTCCATTATGATGTCATAATGCAAAATTCCATTATGATGTCATAATGCAAAATTCCATTATGATGTCATAATGTTAAATTCCATTATGATGTCATAATGTAACATTCCATTATGATGTCACAATGTAAAATTCCATTATGATGTCATAATGTAACATTCCATTATGATGTCATAATGCAAAATTCCATTATGATGTCATAATATAACATGCCATTATGATGTCATAATGCAAAATTCCATTATGATGTCATAATGTAACATTCCATTATGATGCCATAATGCAAAATTCTATTATGATGTCATAATGCAACATTCCATTATGATGTCATAATGTAACATTCTGTTATGATGTCATAATGTAACATTCCATTATGATGTCATAATGTAACATTCCATTATGATGTCATAATGCAAAATTCCATTATGATGTCATAATGCAAAATTCCATTATGATGTCATTATGTAACATTCCATTATGATGTCATAATGTAACATTCCATTATGATGTCATAATGTAAAATTCCATTATGATGTCATAATGTAACATTCCATTATGATGTCATAATGCAAAATTCCATTATGATGTCATAATGCAACATTCCATTATGATGTCATAATGCAAAATTCCATTATGATGTTATAATGTAACATTCCATAATGATGCCATAATGCAACATTCCATTATGATGTCATAATGCAACATTCCATTATGATGTCATAATGTAACATTCCATTATGATGCCATAATGCAAAATTCTATTATGATGTCATAATGCAACATTCCATTATGATGTCATAATGTAACATTCTATTATGATGTCATAATGTAACATTCCATTATGATGTCATAATGTAACATTCCATTATTATGTCATAATGCAAAATTCTATTATAATGTCATAATGCAAAATTCCATTATGATGTCATAATGTAACATTCCATTATGATGTCATAATGTAACATTCCATTATGATGTCATAATGTAAAATTCCATTATGATGTCATAATGTAACATTCCATTATGATGTCATAATGTAAAATTCCATTATGATGTCATAATGTAACATTCCATTATGATGTCATAATGCAACATTCCATTATGATGTCATAATGCAACATTCCATTATGATGTCATAATGCAAAATTCCATTATGATGTCATAATGTAAAATTCCATTATGATGTCATAATGTAACATTCCATTATGATGTCATAATGTAAAATTCCATTATGATGTCATAATGCAAAATTCCATTATGATGTCATAATGCAACATTCCATTATGATGTCATAATGCAAAATTCCATTATGATGTCATAATGTAACATTCCATAATGATGCCATAATGCAAAATTCTATTATGATGTCATAATGCAACATTCCTTTATGATGTCATAATGTAACATTCTATTATGATGTCATAATGCAACATTCCATTATGATGTCATAATGTAACATTCCATTATGATGTCATAATGTAACATTCCATTATGATGTCATAATGCAAAATTCCATTATGATGTCATAATGCAAAATTCCATTATGATGTCATAATGTAACATGCCATTATGATGTCATAATGCAAAATTCCATTATGATGTCATAATGTAACATTCCATTATGATGCCATAATGCAAAATTCTATTATGATGTCATAATGCAACATTCCATTATGATGTCATAATGTAACATTCTATTATGATGTCATAATGTAACATTCCATTATGATATCATAATGTAACATTCCATTATGATGTCATAATGCAAAATTCTATTATGATTTCATAATGCAAAATTCCATTATAATGTCATAATGTAACATTCCATTATGATGTCATAATGCAAAATTCCATTATGATGTCATAATGTTACATTCCATTATGATGTCATAATGTAAACTTCTATTATGATGTCATAATGTAACATTCCATTATGATGTCATAATGTAACATTCCATTATGATGTCATAATGCAAAATTCCATTATGATGTCATAATGCAAAATTCCATTGTGATGTCATTATGTAACATTCACTTATGATGTCATAATGCAAAATTCCATTATGATGTCATAATGCAACATTCCATTATGATGGCATAATGTAACATTCCATTATGATGTCATAATGCAAAATTCTATTATGATGTCATAATGCAAAATTCCATTATGATGTCATAATATAACATTCCATTATGATGTCATAATGTAACATTCCATTATGATGTCATAATGCAACATTCCATTATGATGTCATAATGTAACATTCCATAATGATGCCATAATGCAAAATTCTATTATGATGTCATAATGCAACATTCCATTATGATGTCATAATCTAACATTCTATTATGATGTCATAATGTAATATTCCATTATGATGTCATAATGTAACATTCCATTATGATGTCATAATGCAAAATTCCATTATGATGTCATAATGCAAAATTCCATTATGATGTCATAATGCAAAATTCCATTATGATGTCATAATGCAAAATTCCATTATGATGTCATAATGTAACATTCCATTATGATGCCATAATGCAAAATTCTATTATGATGTCATAATGCAACATTCCATTATGATGTCATAATGTAACATTCCATTTTGATGTCATAATGTAACATTCCATTATGATGTCATAATGCAAAATTCCATTATGATGTCATAATGCAACATTCCATTATGATGGCATAATGTAACATTCCATTATGATGCCATAATGCAAAATTCTATTATGATGTCATAGTGCAAAATTCCATTATGACATCATAATGTAACATTCCATTATGATGTCATAATGCAAAATTCCATTATGATGTCATAATGTAAAATTCCATTATGATGTCATAATGTAACATTCCATTATGATGTCATAATGTAAAATTCCATTATGATGTCATAATGTAACATTCCATTATGATGTCATAATGCAAAATTCCATTATGATGTCATAATGCAACATTCCATTATGATGTCATAGTGCAAAATTCCATTATGATGTTATAATGTAACATTCCATAATGATGCCATAATGCAACATTCCATTATGATGTCATAATGCAACATTCCTTTATGATGTCATAATGTAACATTCTATTATGATGTCATAATGCAACATTCCATTATGATGTCATAATGCAAAATTCCATTATGATGTCATAATGCAACATTCCATTATGATGTCATAATGCAAAATTCCATTATGATGTCATAATGTAACATTCCATAATGATGCCATAATGCAAAATTCTATTATGATGTCATAATGCAACATTCCTTTATGATGTCATAATGTAACATTCTATTATGATGTCATAATGCAACATTCCATTATGATGTCATAATGTAACATTCCATTATGATGTCATAATGTAACATTCCATTATGATGTCATAATGCAAAATTCCATTATGATGTCATAATGCAAAATTCCATTATGATGTCATAATGTAACATGCCATTATGATGTCATAATGCAAAATTCCATTATGATGTCATAATGTAACATTCCATTATGATGCCATAATGCAAAATTCTATTATGATGTCATAATGCAACATTCCATTATGATGTCATAATGTAACATTCTATTATGATGTCATAATGTAACATTCCATTATGATATCATAATGTAACATTCCATTATGATGTCATAATGCAAAATTCTATTATGATGTCATAATGCAAAATTCCATTATAATGTCATAATGTAACATTCCATTATGATGTCATAATGCAAAATTCCATTATGATGTCATAATGTTACATTCCATTATGATGTCATAATGTAAACTTCTATTATGATGTCATAATGTAACATTCCATTATGATGTCATAATGTAACATTCCATTATGATGTCATAATGCAAAATTCCATTATGATGTCATAATGCAAAATTCCATTGTGATGTCATAATGTAACATTCACTTATGATGTCATAATGCAAAATTCCATTATGATGTCATAATGCAACATTCCATTATGATGGCATAATGTAACATTCCATTATGATGTCATAATGCAAAATTCTATTATGATGTCATAATGCAAAATTCCATTATGATATCATAATATAACATTCCATTATGATGTCATAATGTAACATTCCATTATGATGTCATAATGCAACATTCCATTATGATGTCATAATGTAACATTCCATAATGATGCCATAATGCAAAATTCTATTATGATGTCATAATGCAACATTCCATTATGATGTCATAATCTAACATTCTATTATGATGTCATAATGTAATATTCCATTATGATGTCATAATGTAACATTCCATTATGATGTCATAATGCAAAATTCCATTATGATGTCATAATGCAAAATTCCATTATGATGTCATAATGCAAAATTCCATTATGATGTCATAATGCAAAATTCCATTATGATGTCATAATGTAACATTCCATTATGATGCCATAATGCAAAATTCTATTATGATGTCATAATGCAACATTCCATTATGATGTCATAATGTAACATTCCATTTTGATGTCATAATGTAACATTCCATTATGATGTCATAATGCAAAATTCCATTATGATGTCATAATGCAACATTCCATTATGATGTCATAATGCAACATTCCATTATGATGGCATAATGTAACATTCCATTATGATGCCATAATGCAAAATTCTATTATGATGTCATAGTGCAAAATTCCATTATGACATCATAATGTAACATTCCATTATGATGTCATAATGTAAAATTCCATTATGATGTCATAATGTAACATTCCATTATGATGTCATAATGCAAAATTCCATTATGATGTCATAATGCAACATTCCATTATGATGTCATAGTGCAAAATTCCATTATGATGTTATAATGTAACATTCCATAATGATGCCATAATGCAACATTCCATTATGATGTCATAATGCAACATTCCATTATGATGTCATAATGTAACATTCTATTATGATGTCATAATGTAACATTCCATTATGATGTCATAATGTAACATTCCATTATGATGTCATAATGCAAAATTCCATTATGATGATATAATACAAAATTCCATTATGATGTCATAATGCAAAATTCCATTATGATGTCATAATGTAACATTCCATAATGATGCCATAATGCAACATTCCATTATGATGTCATAATGCAACATTCCATTATGATGTCATAATGTAACATTCCATTATGATGCCATAATGCAAAATTCTATTATGATGTCATAATGCAACATTCCATTATGATGTCATAATGTAACATTCTATTATGATGTCATAATGTAACATTCCATTATGATGTCATAATGTAACATTCCATTATGATGTCATAATGCAAAATTTTATTATGATGTCATAATGCAAAATTCCATTATGATGTCATAATGTAACATTCCATTATGTGTCATAATGTAACATTCCATTATGATGTCATAATGTAAAATTCCATTATGATGTCATAATGTAACATTCCATTATGATGTCATAATGTAAAATTCCATTATGATGTCATAATGTAACATTCCATTATGATGTCATAATGCAAAATTCCATTATGATGTCATAATGCAACATTCCATTATGATGTCATAATGCAAAATTCCATTATGATGTCATAATGTAAAATTCCATTATGATGTCATAATGTAACATTCCATTATGATGTCATAATGTAAAATTCCATTATGATGTCATAATGCAAAATTCCATTATGATGTCATAATGCAACATTCCATTATGATGTCATAGTGCAAAATTCCATTATGATGTTATAATGTAACATTCCATAATGATGCCATAATGCAACATTCCATTATGATGTCATAATGCAACATTCCATTATGATGTCATAATGTAACATTCTATTATGATGTCATAATGTAACATTCCATTATGATGTCATAATGTAACATTCCATTATGATGTCATAATGCAAAATTCCATTATGATGATATAATACAAAATTCCATTATGATGTCATAATGCAAAATTCCATTATGATGTCATAATGTAACATTCCATAATGATGCCATAATGCAACATTCCATTATGATGTCATAATGCAACATTCCATTATGATGCCATAATGCAAAATTCTATTATGATGTCATAATGCAACATTCCTTTATGATGTCATAATGTAACATTCTATTATGATGTCATAATGCAACATTCCATTATGATGTCATAATGTAACATTCCATTATGATGTCATAATGTAACATTCCATTATGATGTCATAATGCAAAATTCCATTATGATGTCATAATGCAAAATTCCATTATGATGTCATAATGTAACATGCCATTATGATGTCATAATGCAAAATTCCATTATGATGTCATAATGTAACATTCCATTATGATGCCATAATGCAAAATTCTATTATGATGTCATAATGCAACATTCCATTATGATGTCATAATGTAACATTCTATTATGATGTCATAATGTAACATTCCATTATGATATCATAATGTAACATTCCATTATGATGTCATAATGCAAAATTCTATTATGATGTCATAATGCAAAATTCCATTATAATGTCATAATGTAACATTCCATTATGATGTCATAATGCAAAATTCCATTATGATGTCATAATGTTACATTCCATTATGATGTCATAATGTAAACTTCTATTATGATGTCATAATGTAACATTCCATTATGATGTCATAATGTAACATTCCATTATGATGTCATAATGCAAAATTCCATTATGATGTCATAATGCAAAATTCCATTGTGATGTCATTATGTAACATTCACTTATGATGTCATAATGCAAAATTCCATTATGATGTCATAATGCAACATTCCATTATGATGGCATAATGTAACATTCCATTATGATGTCATAATGCAAAATTCTATTATGATGTCATAATGCAAAATTCCATTATGATGTCATAATATAACATTCCATTATGATGTCATAATGTAACATTCCATTATGATGTCATAATGCAACATTCCATTATGATGTCATAATGTAACATTCCATAATGATGCCATAATGCAAAATTCTATTATGATGTCATAATGCAACATTCCATTATGATGTCATAATCTAACATTCTATTATGATGTCATAATGTAATATTCCATTATGATGTCATAATGTAACATTCCATTATGATGTCATAATGCAAAATTCCATTATGATGTCATAATGCAAAATTCCATTATGATGTCATAATGCAAAATTCCATTATGATGTCATAATGCAAAATTCCATTATGATGTCATAATGTAACATTCCATTATGATGCCATAATGCAAAATTCTATTATGATGTCATAATGCAACATTCCATTATGATGTCATAATGTAACATTCCATTTTGATGTCATAATGTAACATTCCATTATGATGTCATAATGCAAAATTCCATTATGATGTCATAATGCAAAATTCCATTATGATGTCATAATGTAACATTCCATAATGATGCCATAATGCAAAATTCTATTATGATGTCATAATGCAACATTCCATTATGATGTCATAATGTAACATTCCATAATGATGCCATAATGCAACATTCCATTATGATGTCATAATGTAACATTCTATTATGATGTCATAATGCAAAATTCCATTATGATGTCATAATGCAAAATTCCATTGTGATGTCATAATGCAAAATTCCATTATGATGTCATAATGCAAAATTCCATTGTGATGTCATAATGTAACATTCCATTATGATGCCATAATGCAAAATTCTATTATGATGTCATAATGCAACATTCCATTATGATGTCATAATGTAACATTCCATTATGATGTCATAATGTAACATTCCATTATGATGTCATAATGTAACATTCTATTATGATGTCATAATGCAACATTCCATTATGATGTCATAATGCAAAATTCCATTATGATGTCATAATGCAACATTCCATTATGATGTCATAATGCAAAATTCCATTATGATGTCATAATGTAACATTCCATAATGATGCCATAATGCAAAATTCTATTATGATGTCATAATGCAACATTCCTTTATGATGTCATAATGTAACATTCTATTATGATGTCATAATGCAACATTCCATTATGATGTCATAATGTAACATTCCATTATGATGTCATAATGTAACATTCCATTATGATGTCATAATGCAAAATTCCATTATGATGTCATAATGCAAAATTCCATTATGATGTCATAATGTAACATGCCATTATGATGTCATAATGCAAAATTCCATTATGATGTCATAATGTAACATTCCATTATGATGCCATAATGCAAAATTCTATTATGATGTCATAATGCAACATTCCATTATGATGTCATAATGTAACATTCTATTATGATGTCATAATGTAACATTCCATTATGATATCATAATGTAACATTCCATTATGATGTCATAATGCAAAATTCTATTATGATGTCATAATGCAAAATTCCATTATAATGTCATAATGTAACATTCCATTATGATGTCATAATGCAAAATTCCATTATGATGTCATAATGTTACATTCCATTATGATGTCATAATGTAAACTTCTATTATGATGTCATAATGTAACATTCCATTATGATGTCATAATGTAACATTCCATTATGATGTCATAATGCAAAATTCCATTATGATGTCATAATGCAAAATTCCATTGTGATGTCATAATGTAACATTCACTTATGATGTCATAATGCAAAATTCCATTATGATGTCATAATGCAACATTCCATTATGATGGCATAATGTAACATTCCATTATGATGTCATAATGCAAAATTCTATTATGATGTCATAATGCAAAATTCCATTATGATATCATAATATAACATTCCATTATGATGTCATAATGTAACATTCCATTATGATGTCATAATGCAACATTCCATTATGATGTCATAATGTAACATTCCATAATGATGCCATAATGCAAAATTCTATTATGATGTCATAATGCAACATTCCATTATGATGTCATAATCTAACATTCTATTATGATGTCATAATGTAATATTCCATTATGATGTCATAATGTAACATTCCATTATGATGTCATAATGCAAAATTCCATTATGATGTCATAATGCAAAATTCCATTATGATGTCATAATGCAAAATTCCATTATGATGTCATAATGCAAAATTCCATTATGATGTCATAATGTAACATTCCATTATGATGCCATAATGCAAAATTCTATTATGATGTCATAATGCAACATTCCATTATGATGTCATAATGTAACATTCCATTTTGATGTCATAATGTAACATTCCATTATGATGTCATAATGCAAAATTCCATTATGATGTCATAATGCAACATTCCATTATGATGTCATAATGCAACATTCCATTATGATGGCATAATGTAACATTCCATTATGATGCCATAATGCAAAATTCTATTATGATGTCATAGTGCAAAATTCCATTATGACATCATAATGTAACATTCCATTATGATGTCATAATGTAAAATTCCATTATGATGTCATAATGTAACATTCCATTATGATGTCATAATGCAAAATTCCATTATGATGTCATAATGCAACATTCCATTATGATGTCATAGTGCAAAATTCCATTATGATGTTATAATGTAACATTCCATAATGATGCCATAATGCAACATTCCATTATGATGTCATAATGCAACATTCCATTATGATGTCATAATGTAACATTCTATTATGATGTCATAATGTAACATTCCATTATGATGTCATAATGTAACATTCCATTATGATGTCATAATGCAAAATTCCATTATGATGATATAATACAAAATTCCATTATGATGTCATAATGCAAAATTCCATTATGATGTCATAATGTAACATTCCATAATGATGCCATAATGCAACATTCCATTATGATGTCATAATGCAACATTCCATTATGATGTCATAATGTAACATTCCATTATGATGCCATAATGCAAAATTCTATTATGATGTCATAATGCAACATTCCATTATGATGTCATAATGTAACATTCTATTATGATGTCATAATGTAACATTCCATTATGATGTCATAATGTAACATTCCATTATGATGTCATAATGCAAAATTTTATTATGATGTCATAATGCAAAATTCCATTATGATGTCATAATGTAACATTCCATTATGTGTCATAATGTAACATTCCATTATGATGTCATAATGTAAAATTCCATTATGATGTCATAATGTAACATTCCATTATGATGTCATAATGTAAAATTCCATTATGATGTCATAATGTAACATTCCATTATGATGTCATAATGCAAAATTCCATTATGATGTCATAATGCAACATTCCATTATGATGTCATAATGCAAAATTCCATTATGATGTCATAATGTAAAATTCCATTATGATGTCATAATGTAACATTCCATTATGATGTCATAATGTAAAATTCCATTATGATGTCATAATGCAAAATTCCATTATGATGTCATAATGCAACATTCCATTATGATGTCATAGTGCAAAATTCCATTATGATGTTATAATGTAACATTCCATAATGATGCCATAATGCAACATTCCATTATGATGTCATAATGCAACATTCCATTATGATGTCATAATGTAACATTCTATTATGATGTCATAATGTAACATTCCATTATGATGTCATAATGTAACATTCCATTATGATGTCATAATGCAAAATTCCATTATGATGATATAATACAAAATTCCATTATGATGTCATAATGCAAAATTCCATTATGATGTCATAATGTAACATTCCATAATGATGCCATAATGCAACATTCCATTATGATGTCATAATGCAACATTCCATTATGATGTCATAATGTAACATTCCATTATGATGCCATAATGCAAAATTCTATTATGATGTCATAATGCAACATTCCATTATGATGTCATAATGTAACATTCTATTATGATGTCATAATGTAACATTCCATTATGATGTCATAATGTAACATTCCATTATGATGTCATAATGCAAAATTCTATTATGATGTCATAATGCAAAATTCCATTATGATGTCATAATGTAACATTCCATTATGTGTCATAATGTAACATTCCATTATGATGTCATAATGTAAAATTCTATTATGATGTCATAATGTAACATTCCATTATGATGTCATAATGTAAAATTCCATTATGATGTCATAATGCAACATTCCATTATGATGTCATAATGCAAAATTCCATTATGATGTCATAATGTAAAATTCCATTATGATGTCATAATGTAACATTCCATTATGATGTCATAATGTAAAATTCCATTATGATGTCATAATGCAACATTCCATTATGATGTCATAATGCAACATTCCATTATGATGTCATAATGCAACATTCCATTATGATGTCATAATGCAAAATTCCATTATGATGTCATAATGTAACATTCCATAATGATGCCATAATGCAAAATTCTATTATGATGTCATAATGTAACATTCCATAATGATGCCATAATGCAAAATTCTATTATGATGTCATAATGCAACATTCCTTTATGATGTCATAATGTAACATTCTATTATGATGTCATAATGCAACATTCCATTATGATGTCATAATGTAACATTCCATTATGATGTCATAATGTAACATTCCATTATGATGTCATAATGCAAAATTCCATTATGATGTCATAATGCAAAATTCCATTATGATGTCATAATGTAACATGCCATTATGATGTCATAATGCAAAATTCCATTATGATGTCATAATGTAACATTCCATTATGATGCCATAATGCAAAATTCTATTATGATGTCATAATGCAACATTCCATTATGATGTCATAATGTAACATTCTATTATGATGTCATAATGTAACATTCCATTATGATATCATAATGTAACATTCCATTATGATGTCATAATGCAAAATTCTATTATGATGTCATAATGCAAAATTCCATTATGATGTCATAATGTAACATTCCATTATGATGTCATAATGCAAAATTCCATTATGATGTCATAATGTAACATTCCATTATGATGTCATAATGTAAACTTCTATTATGATGTCATAATGTAACATTCCATTATGATGTCATAATGTAACATTCCATTATGATGTCATAATGCAAAATTCCATTATGATGTCATAATGCAAAATTCCATTGTGATGTCATAATGTAACATTCACTTATGATGTCATAATGCAAAATTCCATTATGATGTCATAATGCAACATTCCATTATGATGGCATAATGTAACATTCCATTATGATGTCATAATGCAAAATTCTATTATGATGTCATAATGCAAAATTCCATTATGATGTCATAATATAACATTCCATTATGATGTCATAATGTAACATTCCATTATGATGTCATAATGCAACATTCCATTATGATGTCATAATGTAACATTCCATAATGATGCCATAATGCAAAATTCTATTATGATGTCATAATGCAACATTCCATTATGATGTCATAATCTAACATTCTATTATGATGTCATAATGTAATATTGCATTATGATGTCATAATGTAACATTCCATTATGATGTCATAATGCAAAATTCCATTATGATGTCATAATGCAAAATTCCATTATGATGTCATAATGCAAAATTCCATTATGATGTCATAATGTAACATTCCATTATGATGCCATAATGCAAAATTCTATTATGATGTCATAATGCAACATTCCATTATGATGTCATAATGTAACATTCCATTATGATGTCATAATGTAACATTCCATTATGATGTCATAATGCAAAATTCCATTATGATGTCATAATGTAAAATTCCATTATGATGTCATAATGCAAAATTCCATTATGATGTCATAATGTAAAATTCCATTATGATGTCATAATGTAACATTCCATTATGATGTCATAATGTAACATTCCATTTTGATGTCATAATGCAAAATTCCAATATGATGTCATAATGCAACATTCCATTATGATGTCATAATGCAAAATTCCATTATGATGTCATAATGTAACATTCCATAATGATGCCATAATGCAAAATTCTATTATGATGTCTTAATGCAACATTCCATTATGATGTCATAATGTAACATTCTATTATGATGTCATAATGCAACATTCCATTATGATGTCATAATGTAACATTCTATTATGATGTTATAATGTAACATTCCATTATGATGTCATAATGTAACATTCCATTATGATGTCCTAATGCAAAATTCCATTATGATGTCATAATGCAAAATTCCATTATGATGTCATAATATAACATGCCATTATGATGTCATAATGCAAAATTCCATTACGATGTCATAATGTTACATTCCATTATGATGCCATAATGCAAAATTCTATTATGATGTCATAATGCAACATTCCATTATGATGTCATAATGTAACATTCTATTATGATGTCATAATGTAACATTCCATTGTGATGTCATAATGTAACATTCCATTATGATGTCATAATGCAAAATTCTATTATGATGTCATAATGCAAAATTCCATTATGATGTCATAATCTAACATTCCATTATGATGTCATAATGTAACATTCCATTATGATGTCATAATGTAAAATTCCATTATGATGTCATAATGTAACATTCCATTATGATGTCATAATGCAAAATTCCATTATGATGTCATAATGCAACATTCCATTATGATGTCATAATGCAAAATTCCATTATGATGTTATAATGTAACATTCCATAATGATGCCATAATGCAACATTCCATTATGATGTCATAATGCAACATTCCATTATGATGTCATAATGTAACATTCTATTATGATGTCATAATGTAACATTCCATTATGATGTTATAATGCAACATTCCATTATGATGCCATAATGCAAAATTCTATTATGATGTCATAATGCAAAATTCCATTATGACATCATAATGTAACATTCCATTATGATGTCATAATGCAAAATTCCATTATGATGTCATAATGTAAAATTCCATTATGATGTCATAATGTAACATTCCATTATGATGTCATAATGTAAAATTCCATTATGATGTCATAATGTAACATTCCATTATGATGTCATAATGCAAAATTCCATTATGATGTCATAATGCAACATTCCATTATGATGTCATAATGCAAAATTCCATTATGATGTCATAATGTAAAATTCCATTATGATGTCATAATGTAACATTCCATTATGATGTCATAATGTAAAATTCCATTATGATGTCATAATGCAAAATTCCATTATGATGTCATAATGCAACATTCCATTATGATGTCATAATGCAAAATTCCATTATGATGTCATAATGTAACATTCCATAATGATGCCATAATGCAAAATTCTATTATGATGTCATAATGCAACATTCCTTTATGATGTCATAATGTAACATTCTATTATGATGTCATAATGCAACATTCCATTATGATGTCATAATGTAACATTCCATTATGATGTCATAATGTAACATTCCATTATGATGTCATAATGCAAAATTCCATTATGATGTCATAATGCAAAATTCCATTATGATGTCATAATGTAACATGCCATTATGATGTCATAATGCAAAATTCCATTATGATGTCATAATGTAACATTCCATTATGATGCCATAATGCAAAATTCTATTATGATGTCAAAATGCAACATTCCATTATGATGTCATAATGTAACATTCTATTATGATGTCATAATGTAACATTCCATTATGATATCATAATGTAACATTCCATTATGATGTCATAATGCAAAACTCTATTATGATGTCATAATGCAAAATTCCATTATGATGTCATAATGTAACATTCCATTATGATGTCATAATGCAAAATTCCATTATGATGTCATAATGTAACATTCCATTATGATGTCATAATGTAAACTTCTATTATGATGTAATAATGTAACATTCCATTATGATGTCATAATGTAACATTCCATTATGATGTCATAATGCAAAATTCCATTATGATGTCATAATGCAAAATTCCATTGTGATGTCATAATGTAACATTCCATTATGATGTCATAATGCAAAATTCCATTATGATGTCATAATGCAACATTCCATTATGATGGCATAATGTAACATTCCATTATGATGTCATAATGCAAAATTCTATTATGATGTCATAATGCAAAATTCCATTATGATGTCATAATGTAACATTCCATTATGATGTCATAATGTAACATTCCATTATGATGTCATAATGCAACATTCCATTATGATGTCATAATGCAAAATTCTATTATGATGTCATAATGCAACATTCCATTATGATGTCATAATGTAACATTCTATTATGATGTCATAATGTAATATTCCATTATGATGTCATAATGTAACATTCCATTATGATGTCATAATGCAAAATTCCATTATGATGTCATAATGCAACATTCCATTATGATGGCATAATGTAACATTCCATTATGATGTCATAATGCAAAATTCTATTATGATGTCATAATGCAAAATTCCATTATGATGTCATAATGTAACATTCCATTATGATGTCATAATGTAACATTCCATTATGATGTCATAATGCAACATTCCATAATGATGCCATAATGCAAAATTCTATTATGATGTCATAATGCAACATTCCATTATGATGTCATAATGTAACATTCTATTATGATGTCATAATGTAATATTCCATTATGATGTCATAATGTAACATTCCATTATGATGTCATAATGCAAAATTCCATTATGATGTCATAATGCAAAATTCCATTATGATGTCATAATGCAAAATTCCATTATGATGTCATAATGCAAAATTCCATTATGATGTCATAATGTAACATTCCATTATGATGCCATAATGCAAAATTCTATTATGATGTCATAATGCAAAATTTCATTATGACATCATAATGTAACATTCCATTATGATGTCATAATGCAAAATTCCATTATGATGTCATAATGTAAAATTCCATTATGATGTCATAATGTAACATTCCATTATGATGTCATAATGTAAAATTCCATTATGATGTCATAATGTAACATTCCATTATGATGTCATAATGCAAAATTCCATTATGATGTCATAATGCAACATTCCATTATGATGTCATAATGCAAAATTCCATTATGATGTTATAATGTAACATTCCATAATGATGCCATAATGCAACATTCCATTATGATGTCATAATGCAACATTCCATTATGATGTCATAATGTAACATTCTATTATGATGTCATAATGTAACATTCCATTATGATGTCATAATGTAACATTCCATAATGATGTCATAATGCAAAATTCCATTATGATGAAATAATACAAAATACCATTATGATGTCATAATGCAAAATTCCATTATGATGTCATAATGTAACATTCCATTATGATGCCATAATGCAAAATTCTATTATGATGTCATAATGCAACATTCCATTATGATGTCATAATGTAACATTCCATTATGATGTCATAATGTAACATTCCATTATGATGTCATAATGCAAAATTCCATTATGATGTCATAATGTTAAATTCCATTATGATGTCATAATGTAACATTCCATTATGATGTCACAATGTAAAATTCCATTATGATGTCATAATGTAACATTCCATTATGATGTAATAATGCAAAATTCCATTATGATGTCATAATGTAACATTCCATTATGATGTCATAATGTAACATTCCATTATGATGTCATAATGTAACATTCTATTATGATGTCATAATGTAACATTCCATTATGATGTCATAATGTAACATTCCATAATGATGTCATAATGCAAAATTCCATTATTATGATATAATACAAAATTCCATTATGATGTCAGAATGCAAAATTCCATTATGATGTCATAATGTAACATTCCATTATGATGCCATAATGCAAAATTCTATTATGATGTCATAATGCAACATTCCATTATGATGTCATAATGTAACATTCCATTATGATGTCATAATGTAACTTTCCATTATGATGTCATAATGCGAAATTCCATTATGATGTCATAATGTTAAATTCCATTATGATGTCATAATGTAACATTCCATTATGATGTCACAATGTAAAATTCCATTATGATGTCATAATGTAACATTCCATTATGATGTCATAATGCAAAATTCCATTATGATGTCATAATATAACATGCCATTATGATGTCATAATGCAAAATTCCATTATGATGTCATAATGTAACATTCCATTATGATGCCATAATGCAAAATTCTATTATGATGTCATAATGCAACATTCCATTATGATGTCATAATGTAACATTCTGTTATGATGTCATAATGTAACATTCCATTATGATGTCATAATGTAACATTCCATTATGATGTCATAATGCAAAATTCCATTATGATGTCATAATGCAAAATTCCATTATGATGTCAGAATGCAAAATTCCATTATGATGTCAGAATGCAAAATTCCATTATGATGTCATAATGTAACATTCTGTTATGATGTCATAATGTAACATTCCATTATGATGTCATAATGTAACATTCCATAATGATGTCATAATGCAAAATTCCATTATTATGATATAATACAAAATTCCATTATGATGTCAGAATGCAAAATTCCATTATGATGTCATAATGTAACATTCCATTATGATGCCATAATGCAAAATTCTATTATGATGTCATAATGCAACATTCCATTATGATGTCATAATGTAACATTCCATTATGATGTCATAATGTAACTTTCCATTATGATGTCATAATGCAAAATTCCATTATGATGTCATAATGTTAAATTCCATTATGATGTCATAATGTAACATTCCATTATGATGTCACAATGTAAAATTCCATTATGATGTCATAATGTAACATTCCATTATGATGTCATAATGCAAAATTCCATAATGATGTCATAATATAACATGCCATTATGATGTCATAATGCAAAATTCCATTATGATGTCATAATGTAACATTCCATTATGATGCCATAATGCAAAATTCTATTATGATGTCATAATGCAACATTCCATTATGATGTCATAATGTAACATTCTGTTATGATGTCATAATGTAACATTCCATTATGATGTCATAATGTAACATTCCATTATGATGTCATAATGCAAAATTCCATTATGATGTCATAATGCAAAATTCCATTATGATGTCATTATGTAACATTCCATTATGATGTCATAATGTAACATTCCATTATGATGTCATAATGTAAAATTCCATTATGATGTCATAATGTAACATTCCATTATGATGTCATAATGCAAAATTCCATTATGATGTCATAATGCAACATTCCATTATGATGTCATAATGCAAAATTCCATTATGATGTTATAATGTAACATTCCATAATGATGCCATAATGCAACATTCCATTATGATGTCATAATGCAACATTCCATTATGATGTCATAATGTAACATTCCATTATGATGCCATAATGCAAAATTCTATTATGATGTCATAATGCAACATTCCATTATGATGTCATAATGTAACATTCTATTATGATGTCATAATGTAACATTCCATTATGATGTCATAATGTAACATTCCATTATTATGTCATAATGCAAAATTCTATTATAATGTCATAATGCAAAATTCCATTATGATGTCATAATGTAACATTCCATTATGATGTCATAATGTAACATTCCATTATGATGTCATAATGTAAAATTCCATTATGATGTCATAATGTAACATTCCATTATGATGTCATAATGTAAAATTCCATTATGATGTCATAATGTAACATTCCATTATGATGTCATAATGCAAAATTCCATTATGATGTCATAATGCAACATTCCATTATGATGTCATAATGCAAAATTCCATTATGATGTCATAATGTAAAATTCCATTATGATGTCATAATGTAACATTCCATTATGATGTCATGATGTAAAATTCCATTATGATGTCATAATGCAAAATTCCATTATGATGTCATAATGCAACATTCCATTATGATGTCATAATGCAAAATTCCATTATGATGTCATAATGTAACATTCCATAATGATGCCATAATGCAAAATTCTATTATGATGTCATAATGCAACATTCCTTTATGATGTCATAATGTAACATTCTATTATGATGTCATAATGCAACATTCCATTATGATGTCATAATGTAACATTCCATTATGATGTCATAATGTAACATTCCATTATGATGTCATAATGCAAAATTCCATTATGATGTCATAATGCAAAATTCCATTATGATGTCATAATGTAACATGCCATTATGATGTCATAATGCAAAATTCCATTATGATGTCATAATGTAACATTCCATTATGATGCCATAATGCAAAATTCTATTATGATGTCATAATGCAACATTCCATTATGATGTCATAATGTAACATTCTATTATGATGTCATAATGTAACATTCCATTATGATATCATAATGTAACATTCCATTATGATGTCATAATGCAAAATTCTATTATGATGTCATAATGCAAAATTCCATTATGATGTCATAATGTAACATTCCATTATGATGTCATAATGCAAAATTCCATTATGATGTCATAATGTAACATTCCATTATGATGTCATAATGTAAACTTCTATTATGATGTCATAATGTAACATTCCATTATGATGTCATAATGTAACATTCCATTATGATGTCATAATGCAAAATTCCATTATGATGTCATAATGCAAAATTCCATTGTGATGTCATAATGTAACATTCACTTATGATGTCATAATGCAAAATTCCATTATGATGTCATAATGCAACATTCCATTATGATGGCATAATGTAACATTCCATTATGATGTCATAATGCAAAATTCTATTATGATGTCATAATGCAAAATTCCATTATGATGTCATAATATAACATTCCATTATGATGTCATAATGTAACATTCCATTATGATGTCATAATGCAACATTCCATTATGATGTCATAATGTAACATTCCATAATGATGCCATAATACAAAATTCTATTATGATGTCATAATGCAACATTCCATTATGATGTCATAATCTAACATTCTATTATGATGTCATAATGTAATATTCCATTATGATGTCATAATGTAACATTCCATTATGATGTCATAATGCAAAATTCCATTATGATGTCATAATGCAAAATTCCATTATGATGTCATAATGCAAAATTCCATTATGATGTCATAATGCAAAATTCCATTATGATGTCATAATGTAACATTCCATTATGATGCCATAATGCAAAATTCTATTATGATGTCATAATGCAACATTCCATTATGATGTCATAATGTAACATTCCATTTTGATGTCATAATGTAACATTCCATTATGATGTCATAATGCAAAATTCCATTATGATGTCATAATGCAACATTCCATTATGATGTCATAATGTAACATTCCATTATGATGTCATAATGTAAAATTCCATTATGATGTCATAATGTAACATTCCATTATGATGTCATAATGTAAAATTCCATTATGATGTCATAATGTAACATTCCATTATGATGTCATAATGCAAAATTCCATTATGATGTCATAATGCAACATTCCATTATGATGTCATAATGCAAAATTCCATTATGATGTCATAATGTAAAATTCCATTATGATGTCATAATGTAACATTCCATTATGATGTCATGATGTAAAATTCCATTATGATGTCATAATGCAAAATTCCATTATGATGTCATAATGCAACATTCCATTATGATGTCATAATGCAAAATTCCATTATGATGTCATAATGTAACATTCCATAATGATGCCATAATGCAAAATTCTATTATGATGTCATAATGCAACATTCCTTTATGATGTCATAATGTAACATTCTATTATGATGTCATAATGCAACATTCCATTATGATGTCATAATGTAACATTCCATTATGATGTCATAATGTAACATTCCATTATGATGTCATAATGCAAAATTCCATTTCTGATGTCATAATGCAAAATTCCATTATGATGTCATAATGTAACATGCCATTATGATGTCATAATGCAAAATTCCATTATGATGTCATAATGTAACATTCCATTATGATGCCATAATGCAAAATTCTATTATGATGTCATAATGCAACATTCCATTATGATGTCATAATGTAACATTCTATTATGATGTCATAATGTAACATTCCATTATGATATCATAATGTAACATTCCATTATGATGTCATAATGCAAAATTCTATTATGATGTCATAATGCAAAATTCCATTATGATGTCATAATGTAACATTCCATTATGATGTCATAATGCAAAATTCCATTATGATGTCATAATGTAACATTCCATTATGATGTCATAATGTAAACTTCTATTATGATGTCATAATGTAACATTCCATTATGATGTCATAATGTAACATTCCATTATGATGTCATAATGCAAAATTCCATTATGATGTCATAATGCAAAATTCCATTGTGATGTCATAATGTAACATTCACTTATGATGTCATAATGCAAAATTCCATTATGATGTCATAATGCAACATTCCATTATGATGGCATAATGTAACATTCCATTATGATGTCATAATGCAAAATTCTATTATGATGTCATAATGCAAAATTCCATTATGATGTCATAATATAACATTCCATTATGATGTCATAATGTAACATTCCATTATGATGTCATAATGCAACATTCCATTATGATGTCATAATGTAACATTCCATAATGATGCCATAATACAAAATTCTATTATGATGTCATAATGCAACATTCCATTATGATGTCATAATCTAACATTCTATTATGATGTCATAATGTAATATTCCATTATGATGTCATAATGTAACATTCCATTATGATGTCATAATGCAAAATTCCATTATGATGTCATAATGCAAAATTCCATTATGATGTCATAATGCAAAATTCCATTATGATGTCATAATGCAAAATTCCATTATGATGTCATAATGTAACATTCCATTATGATGCCATAATGCAAAATTCTATTATGATGTCATAATGCAACATTCCATTATGATGTCATAATGTAACATTCCATTTTGATGTCATAATGTAACATTCCATTATGATGTCATAATGCAAAATTCCATTATGATGTCATAATGCAACATTCCATTATGATGTCATAGTGCAACATTCCATTATGATGGCATAATGTAACATTCCATTATGATGCCATAATGCAAAATTCTATTATGATGTCATAGTGCAAAATTCCATTATGATGTCATAATGTAAAATTCCATTATGATGTCATAATGTAACATTCCATTATGATGTCATAATGTAAAATTCCATTATGATGTCATAATGTAACATTCCATTATGATGTCATAATGCAAAATTCCATTATGATGTCATAATGTAAAATTCCATTATGATGTCATAATGTAACATTCCATTATGATGTCATAATGTAAAATTCCATTATGATGTCATAATGTAACATTCCATTATGATGTCATAATGCAAAATTCCATTATGATGTCATAATGCAACATTCCATTATGATGTCATAGTGCAAAATTCCATTATGATGTTATAATGTAACATTCCATAATGATGCCATAATGCAACATTCCATTATGATGTCATAATGCAACATTCCATTATGATGTCATAATGTAACATTCTATTATGATGTCATAATGTAACATTCCATTATGATGTCATAATGTAACATTCCATTATGATGTCATAATGCAAAATTCCATTATGATGATATAATACAAAATTCCATTATGATGTCATAATGCAAAATTCCATTATGATGTCATAATGTAACATTCCATAATGATGCCATAATGCAACATTCCATTATGATGTCATAATGCAACATTCCACTATGATGTAATAATGTAACATTCCATTATGATGCCATAATGTAACATTCCATAATGATGCCATAATGCAAAATTCTATTATGATGTCATAATGCAACATTCCATTATGATGTCATAATATAACATTCCATTATGATGTCATAATGTAACATTCCATTATGATGTCATAATGCAACATTCCATTATGATGTCATAATGTAACATTCCATAATGATGCCATAATGCAAAATTCTATTATGATGTCATAATGAAACATTACATTATGATGTCATAATCTAACATTCTATTATGATGTCATAATGTAATATTCCATTATGATGTCATAATGTAACATTCCATTATGATGTCATAATGCAAAATTCCATTATGATGTCATAATGCAAAATTCCATTATGATGTCATAATGCAAAATTCCATTATGATGTCATAATGCAAAATTCCATTATGATGTCATAATGTAACATTCCATTATGATGCCATAATGCAAAATTCTATTATGATGTCATAATGCAACATTCCATTATGATGTCATAATGTAACATTCCATTTTGATGTCATAATGTAACATTCCATTATGATGTCATAATGCAAAATTCCATTATGATGTCATAATGCAACATTCCATTATGATGTCATAATGCAACATTCCATTATGATGGCATAATGTAACATTCCATTATGATGCCATAATGCAAAATTCTATTATGATGTCATAGTGCAAAATTCCATTATGATGTCATAATGTAAAATTCCATTATGATGTCATAATGTAACATTCCATTATGATGTCATAATGTAAAATTCCATTATGATGTCATAATGTAACATTCCATTATGTCATAATGCAAAATTCCATTATGATGTCATAATGTAAAATTCCATTATGATGTCATAATGTAACATTCCATTATGATGTCATAATGTAAAATTCCATTATGATGTCATAATGTAACATTCCATTATGATGTCATAATGCAAAATTCCATTATGATGTCATAATGCAACATTCCATTATGATGTCATAGTGCAAAATTCCATTATGATGTTATAATGTAACATTCCATAATGATGCCATAATGCAACATTCCATTATGATGTCATAATGCAACATTCCATTATGATGTCATAATGTAACATTCTATTATGATGTCATAATGTAACATTCCATTATGATGTCATAATGTAACATTCCATTATGATGTCATAATGCAAAATTCCAGTATGATGATATAATACAAAATTCCATTATGATGTCATAATGCAAAATTCCATTATGATGTCATAATGTAACATTCCATAATGATGCCATAATGCAACATTCCATTATGATGTCATAATGCAACATTCCATTATGATGTCATAATGTAACATTCCATTATGATGCCATAATGCAAAATTCTATTATGATGTCATAATGCAACATTCCATTATGATGTCATAATGTAACATTCTATTATGATGTCATAATGTAACATTCCATTATGATGTCATAATGTAACATTCCATTATGATGTCATAATGCAAAATTCTATTATGATGTCATAATGCAAAATTCCATTATGATGTCATAATGTAACATTCCATTATGTGTCATAATGTAACATTCCATTATGATGTCATAATGTAAAATTCCATTATGATGTCATAATGCAACATTCCATTATGATGTCATAATGTAAAATTCCATTATGATGTCATAATGTAACATTCCATTATGATGTCATAATGCAAAATTCCATTATGATGTCATAATGCAACATTCCATTATGATGTCATAATGCAAAATTCCATTATGATGTCATAATGTAAAATTCCATTATGATGTCATAATGTAACATTCCATTATGATGTCATAATGTAAAATTCCATTATGATGTCATAATGCAAAATTCCATTATGATGTCATAATGCAACATTCCATTATGATGTCATAGTGCAAAATTCCATTATGATGTTATAATGTAACATTCCATAATGATGCCATAATGCAACATTCCATTATGATGTCATAATGCAACATTCCATTATGATGTCATAATGTAACATTCTATTATGATGTCATAATGTAACATTCCATTATGATGTCATAATGTAACATTCCATTATGATGTCATAATGCAAAATTCCATTATGATGATATAATACAAAATTCCATTATGATGTCATAATGCAAAATTCCATTATGATGTCATAATGTAACATTCCATAATGATGCCATAATGCAACATTCCATTATGATGTCATAATGCAACATTCTATTATGATGTCATAATGTAACATTCCATTATGATGCCATAATGCAAAATTCTATTATGATGTCATAATGCAACATTCCATTATGATGTCATAATTAGAGATGAGCGAACGTGTCCGTAACGGACACATCCGCACCCGGACACCGGCTTTAGCGAACACTGGAGTGTTCGCGCGTAAGTGTCCAGGTGCCGCCGGGGGGCGGGGAGATGCGCGGCGGCGCGGGCGGCAGTAGCGGGGAACAGGGGGGAGCCCTCTCTCTCTCCCTCTCCCCACCGCTCCCCGCCGCACCCCCCCACGCTGCCACGGCGGCCCCCGAACTTTTTCGCCCGAACACCGAGGTGTTCGCAAAGTTCGGTGTTCGGGCGAAAAAGGGGCGGGGCCGAACGTGTTCGCTCATCTCTAGTCATAATGTAACATTCTATTATGATGTCATAATGTAACATTCCATTATGATGTCATAATGTAACATTCCATTATGATGTCATAATGCAAAATTCTATTATGATGTCATAATGCAAAATTCCATTATGATGTCATAATGTAACATTCCATTATGTGTCATAATGTAACATTCCATTATGATGTCATAATGTAAAATTCCATTATGATGTCATAATGTAACATTCCATTATGATGTCATAATGTAAAATTCCATTATGATGTCATAATGTAACATTCCATTATGATGTCATAATGCAAAATTCCATTATGATGTCATAATGCAACATTCCATTATGATGTCATAATGCAAAATTCCATTATGATGTCATAATGTAAAATTCCATTATGATGTCATAATGTAACATTCCATTATGATGTCATAATGTAAAATTCCATTATGATGTCATAATGCAAAATTCCATTATGATGTCATAATGCAACATTCCATTATGATGTCATAATGCAAAATTCCATTATGATGTCATAATGTAACATTCCATAATGATGCCATAATGCAAAATTCTATTATGATGTCATAATGCAACATTCCTTTATGATGTCATAATGTAACATTCTATTATGATGTCATAATGCAACATTCCATTATGATGTCATAATGTAACATTCCATTATGATGTCATAATGTAACATTCCATTATGATGTCATAATGCAAAATTCCATTATGATGTCATAATGCAAAATTCCATTATGATGTCATAATGTAACATGCCATTATGATGTCATAATGCAAAATTCCATTATGATGTCATAATGTAACATGCCATTATGATGCCATAATGCAAAATTCCATTATGATGTCATAATGTAACATTCCATTATGATGCCATAATGCAAAATTCTATTATGATGTCATAATGCAACATTCCATTATGATGTCATAATGTAACATTCTATTATGATGTCATAATGTAACATTCCATTATGATATCATAATGTAACATTCCATTATGATGTCATAATGCAAAATTCTATTATGATGTCATAATGCAAAATTCCATTATGATGTCATAATGTAACATTCCATTATGATGTCATAATGCAAAATTCCATTATGATGTCATAATGTAACATTCCATTATGATGTCATAATGTAAACTTCTATTATGATGTCATAATGTAACATTCCATTATGATGTCATAATGTAACATTCCATTATGATGTCATAATGCAAAATTCCATTATGATGTCATAATGCAAAATTCCATTGTGATGTCATAATGTAACATTCACTTATGATGTCATAATGCAAAATTCCATTATGATGTCATAATGCAACATTCCATTATGATGGCATAATGTAACATTCCATTATGATGTCATAATGCAAAATTCTATTATGATGTCATAATGCAAAATTCCATTATGATGTCATAATATAACATTCCATTATGATGTCATAATGTAACATTCCATTATGATGTCATAATGCAACATTCCATTATGATGTCATAATGTAACATTCCATAATGATGCCATAATGCAAAATTCTATTATGATGTCATAATGCAACATTCCATTATGATGTCATAATCTAACATTCTATTATGATGTCATAATGTAATATTCCATTATGATGTCATAATGTAACATTCCATTATGATGTCATAATGCAAAATTCCATTATGATGTCATAATGCAAAATTCCATTATGATGTCATAATGCAAAACTCCATTATGATGTCATAATGCAAAATTCCATTATGATGTCATAATGTAACATTCCATTATGATGCCATAATGCAAAATTCTATTATGATGTCATAATGCAACATTCCATTATGATGTCATAATGTAACATTCCATTATGATGTCATAATGTAACATTCCATTATGATGTCATAATGCAAAAGTCCATTATGATGTCATAATGTAAAATTCCATTATGATGTCATAATGCAAAATTCCATTATGATGTCATAATGTAAAATTCCATTATGATGTCATAATGTAACATTCCATTATGATGTCATAATGTAACATTCCATTATGATGTCATAATGCAAAATTCCAATATGATGTCATAATGCAACATTCCATTATGATGTCATAATGCAAAATTCCATTATGATGTCATAATGTAACATTCCATAATGATGCCATAATGCAAAATTCTATTATGATGTCATAATGCAACATTCCATTATGATGTCATAATGTAACATTCTATTATGATGTCATAATGCAACATTCCATTATGATGTCATAATGTAACATTCTATTATGATGTCATAATGTAACATTCCATTATGATGTCATAATGTAACATTCCATTATGATGTCCTAATGCAAAATTCCATTATGATGTCATAATGCAAAATTCCATTATGATGTCATAATGCAACATTCCATTATGATGTCATAATGTAACATTCTATTATGATGTCATAATGCAACATTCCATTATGATGTCATAATGTAACATTCTATTATGATGTCATAATGTAACATTCCATTATGATGTCATAATGTAACATTCCATTATGATGTCCTAATGCAAAATTCCATTATGATGTCATAATGCAAAATTCCATTATGATGTCATAATGTAACATTCCATAATGATGCCATAATGCAAAATTCTATTATGATGTCATAATGCAACATTCCTTTATGATGTCATAATGTAACATTCTATTATGATGTCATAATGCAACATTCCATTATGATGTCATAATGTAACATTTCATTATGATGTCATAATGTAACATTCCATTATGATGTCATAATGCGAAATTCCATTATGATGTCATAATGCAAAATTCCATTATGATGTCATAATGTAACATGCCATTATGATGTCATAATGCAAAATTCCATTATGATGTCATAATGTAACATTCCATTATGATGCCATAATGCAAAATTCTATTATGATGTCATAATGCAACATTCCATTATGATGTCATAATGCAAAATTCCATTATGATGTCATAATGCAACATTCCATTATGATGTCATAATGCAAAATTCCATTATGATGTTATAATGTAACATTCCATAATGATGCCATAATGCAACATTCCATTATGATGTCATAATGCAACATTCCATTATGATGTCATAATGTAACATTCTATTATGATGTCATAATGTAACATTCCATTATGATGTTATAATGCAACATTCCATTATGATGCCATAATGCAAAATTCTATTATGATGTCATAATGCAAAATTCCATTATGACATCATAATGTAACATTCCATTATGATGTCATAATGCAAAATTCCATTATGATGTCATAATGTAAAATTCCATTATGATGTCATAATGTAACATTCCATTATGATGTCATAATGTAAAATTCCATTATGATGTCATAATGTAACATTCCATTATGATGTCATAATGCAAAATTCCATTATGATGTCATAATGCAACATTCCATTATGATGTCATAATGCAAAATTCCATTATGATGTCATAATGTAAAATTCCATTATGATGTCATAATGTAACATTCCATTATGATGTCATAATGTAAAATTCCATTATGATGTCATAATGCAAAATTCCATTATGATGTCATAATGCAACATTCCATTATGATGTCATAATGCAAAATTCCATTATGATGTCATAATGTAACATTCCATAATGATGCCATAATGCAAAATTCTATTATGATGTCATAATGCAACATTCCTTTATGATGTCATAATGTAACATTCTATTATGATGTCATAATGCAACATTCCATTATGATGTCATAATGTAACATTCCATTATGATGTCATAATGTAACATTCCATTATGATGTCATAATGCAAAATTCCATTATGATGTCATAATGCAAAATTCCATTATGATGTCATAATGTAACATGCCATTATGATGTCATAATGCAAAATTCCATTATGATGTCATAATGTAACATTCCATTATGATGCCATAATGCAAAATTCTATTATGATGTCATAATGCAACATTCCATTATGATGTCATAATGTAACATTCTATTATGATGTCATAATGTAACATTCCATTATGATATCATAATGTAACATTCCATTATGATGTCATAATGCAAAATTCTATTATGATGTCATAATGCAAAATTCCATTATGATGTCATAATGTAACATTCCATTATGATGTCATAATGCAAAATTCCATTATGATGTCATAATGTAACATTCCATTATGATGTCATAATGTAAACTTCTATTATGATGTAATAATGTAACATTCCATTATGATGTCATAATGTAACATTCCATTATGATGTCATAATGCAAAATTCCATTATGATGTCATAATGCAAAATTCCATTGTGATGTCATAATGTAACATTCCATTATGATGTCATAATGCAAAATTCCATTATGATGTCATAATGCAACATTCCATTATGATGGCATAATGTAACATTCCATTATGATGTCATAATGCAAAATTCTATTATGATGTCATAATGCAAAATTCCATTATGATGTCATAATGTAACATTCCATTATGATGTCATAATGTAACATTCCATTATGATGTCATAATGCAACATTCCATTATGATGTCATAATCTAACATTCCATAATGATGCCATAATGCAAAATTCTATTATGATGTCATAATGCAACATTACATTATGATGTCATAATGTAACATTCTATTATGATGTCATAATGTAATATTCCATTATGATGTCATAATGTAACATTCCATTATGATGTCATAATGCAAAATTCCATTATGATGTCATAATGCAAAATTCCATTATGATGTCGTAATGCAAAATTCCATTATGATGTCATAATGCAAAATTCCATTATGATGTCATAATGTAACATTCCATTATGATGCCATAATGCAAAATTCTATTATGATGTCATAATGCAACATTCCATTATGATGTCATAATGTAACATTCCATTTTGATGTCATAATGCAAAATTCCATTATGATGTCATAATGCAAAATTCCATTATGATGTCATAATGCAACATTCTATTATGATGTCATAATGCAACATTCCATTATGATGGCATAATGTAACATTCCATTATGATGCCATAATGCAAAATTCTATTATGATGTCATAATGCAAAATTCCATTATGACATCATAATGTAACATTCCATTATGATGTCATAATGCAAAATTCCATTATGATGTCATAATGTAAAATTCCATTATGATGTCATAATGTAACATTCCATTATGATGTCATAATGTAAAATTCCATTATGATGTCATAATGTAACATTCCATTATGATGTCATAATGCAAAATTCCATTATGATGTCATAATACAACATTCCATTATGATGTCATAATGCAAAATTCCATTATGATGTTATAATGTAACATTCCATAATGATGCCATAATGCAACATTCCATTATGATGTCATAATGCAACATTCCATTATGATGTCATAATGTAACATTCTATTATGATGTCATAATGTAACATTCCATTATGATGTCATAATGTAACATTCCATAATGATGTCATAATGCAAAATTCCATTATGATGATATAGTACAAAATTCCATTATGATGTCATAATGCAAAATTCCATTATGATGTCATAATGTAACATTCCATTATGATGCCATAATGCAAAATTCTATTTTGATGTCATAATGCAACATTCCATTATGATGTCATAATGTAACATTCCATTATGATGTCATAATGTAACATTCCATTATGATGTCATAATGCAAAATTCCATTATGATGTCATAATGTTAAATTCCATTATGATGTCATAATGTAACATTCCATTATGATGTCACAATGTAAAATTCCATTATGATGTCATAATGTAACATTCCATTATGATGTAATAATGCAAAATTCCATTATGATGTCATAATGTAACATTCCATTATGATGTCATAATGTAACATTCCATTATGATGTCATAATGTAACATTCTATTATGATGTCATAATGTAACATTCCATTATGATGTCATAATGTAACATTCCATAATGATGTCATAATGCAAAATTCCATTATTATGATATAATACAAAATTCCATTATGATGTCAGAATGCAAAATTCCATTATGATGTCATAATGTAACATTCCATTATGATGCCATAATGCAAAATTCTATTATGATGTCATAATGCAACATTCCATTATGATGTCATAATGTAACATTCCATTATGATGTCATAATGTAACATTCCATTATGATGTCATAATGCAAAATTCCATTATGATGTCATAATGTTAAATTCCATTATGATGTCATAATGTAACATTCCATTATGATGTCACAATGTAAAATTCCATTATGATGTCATAATGTAACATTCCATTATGATGTCATAATGCAAAATTCCATTATGATGTCATAATATAACATGCCATTATGATGTCATAATGCAAAATTCCATTATGATGTCATAATGTAACATTCCATTATGATGCCATAATGCAAAATTCTATTATGATGTCATAGCGCAACATTCCATTATGATGTCATAATGTAACATTCTGTTATGATGTCATAATGTAACATTCCATTATGATGTCATAATGTAACATTCCATTATGATGTCATAATGCAAAATTCCATTATGATGTCATAATGCAAAATTCCATTATGATGTCATAATGTAACATTCCATTATGATGTCATAATGTAACATTCCATTATGATGTCATAATGTAAAATTCCATTATGATGTCATAATGTAACATTCCATTATGATGTCATAATGCAAAATTCCATTATGATGTCATAATGCAACATTCCATTATGATGTCATAATGCAAAATTCCATTATGATGTTATAATGTAACATTCCATAATGATGCCATAATGCAACATTCCATTATGATGTCATAATGCAACATTCCATTATGATGTCATAATGTAACATTCCATTATGATGCCATAATGCAAAATTCTATTATGATGTCATAATGCAACATTCCATTATGATGTCATAATGTAACATTCTATTATGATGTCATAATGTAACATTCCATTATGATGTCATAATGTAACATTCCATTATTATGTCATAATGCAAAATTCTATTATAATGTCATAATGCAAAATTCCATTATGATGTCATAATGTAACATTCCATTATGATGTCATAATGTAACATTCCATTATGATGTCATAATGTAAAATTCCATTATGATGTCATAATGTAACATTCCATTATGATGTCATAATGTAAAATTCCATTATGATGTCATAATGTAACATTCCATTATGATGTCATAATGCAAAATTCCATTATGATGTCATAATGCAACATTCCATTATGATGTCATAATGCAAAATTCCATTATGATGTCATAATGTAAAATTCCATTATGATGTCATAATGTAACATTCCATTATGATGTCATAATGTAAAATTCCATTATGATGTCATAATGCAAAATTCCATTATGATGTCATAATGCAACATTCCATTATGATGTCATAATGCAAAATTCCATTATGATGTCATAATGTAACATTCCATAATGATGCCATAATGCAAAATTCTATTATGATGTCATAATGCAACATTCCTTTATGATGTCATAATGTAACATTCTATTATGATGTCATAATGTAACATTCCATTATGATATCATAATGTAACATTCCATTATGATGTCATAATGCAAAATTCTATTATGATGTCATAATGCAAAATTCCATTATGATGTCATAATGTAACATTCCATTATGATGTCATAATGCAAAATTCCATTATGATGTCATAATGTAACATTCCATTATGATGTCATAATGTAAACTTCTATTATGATGTCATAATGTAACATTCCATTATGATGTCATAATGTAACATTCCATTATGATGTCATAATGCAAAATTCCATTATGATGTCATAATGCAAAATTCCATTGTGATGTCATAATGTAACATTCACTTATGATGTCATAATGCAAAATTCCATTATGATGTCATAATGCAACATTCCATTATTACGGCATAATGTAACATTCCATTATGATGTCATAATGCAAAATTCTATTATGATGTCATAATGCAAAATTCCATTATGATGTCATAATATAACATTCCATTATGATGTCATAATGTAACATTCCATTATGATGTCATAATGCAACATTCCATTATGATGTCATAATGTAACATTCCATAATGATGCCATAATGCAAAATTCTATTATGATGTCATAATGCAACATTCCATTATGATGTCATAATCTAACATTCTATTATGATGTCATAATGTAATATTCCATTATGATGTCATAATGTAACATTCCATTATGATGTCATAATGCAAAATTCCATTATGATGTCATAATGCAAAATTCCATTATGATGTCATAATGCAAAATTCCATTATGATGTCATAATGCAAAATTCCATTATGATGTCATAATGCAACATTCCATTATGATGTCATAATGTAACATTCCATTATGATGTCATAATGTAAAATTCCATTATGATGTCATAATGCAAAATTCCATTATGATGTCATAATGCAAAATTCCATTATGATGTCATAATGTAACATGCCATTATGATGTCATAATGCAAAATTCCATTATGATGTCATAATGTAACATTCCATTATGATGCCATAATGCAAAATTCTATTATGATGTCATAATGCAACATTCCATTATGATGTCATAATGTAACATTCTATTATGATGTCATAATGTAACATTCCATTATGATATCATAATGTAACATTCCATTATGATGTCATAATGCAAAATTCTATTATGATGTCATAATGCAAAATTCCATTATGATGTCATAATGTAACATTCCATTATGATGTCATAATGCAAAATTCCATTATGATGTCATAATGTAACATTCCATTATGATGTCATAATGTAAACTTCTATTATGATGTAATAATGTAACATTCCATTATGATGTCATAATGTAACATTCCATTATGATGTCATAATGCAAAATTCCATTATGATGTCATAATGCAAAATTCCATTGTGATGTCATAATGTAACATTCCATTATGATGTCATAATGCAAAATTCCATTATGATGTCATAATGCAACATTCCATTATGATGGCATAATGTAACATTCCATTATGATGTCATAATGCAAAATTCTATTATGATGTCATAATGCAAAATTCCATTATGATGTCATAATGTAACATTCCATTATGATGTCATAATGTAACATTCCATTATGATGTCATAATGCAACATTCCATTATGATGTCATAATGTAACATTCCATAATGATGCCATAATGCAAAATTCTATTATGATGTCATAATGCAACATTCCATTATGATGTCATAATGTAACATTCTATTATGATGTCATAATGTAATATTCCATTATGATGTCATAATGTAACATTCCATTATGATGTCATAATGCAAAATTCTATTATGATGTCATAATGCAAAATTCCATTATGATGTCATAATGCAAAATTCCATTATGATGTCATAATGCAAAATTCCATTATGATGTCATAATGTAACATTCCATTATGATGCCATAATGCAAAATTCTATTATGATGTCATAATGCAACATTCCATTATGATGTCATAATGTAACATTCCATTTTGATGTCATAATGCAAAATTCCATTATGATGTCATAATGCAAAATTCCATTATGATGTCATAATGCAACATTCTATTATGATGTCATAATGCAACATTCCATTATGATGGCATAATGTAACATTCCATTATGATGCCATAATGCAAAATTCTATTATGATGTCATAATGCAAAATTCCATTATGACATCATAATGTAACATTCCATTATGATGTCATAATGCAAAATTCCATTATGATGTCATAATGTAAAATTCCATTATGATGTCATAATGTAACATTCCATTATGATGTCATAATGTAAAATTCCATTATGATGTCATAATGTAACATTCCATTATGATGTCATAATGCAAAATTCCATTATGATGTCATAATGCAACATTCCATTATGATGTCATAATGCAAAATTCCATTATGATGTTATAATGTAACATTCCATAATGATGCCATAATGCAACATTCCATTATGATGTCATAATGCAACATTCCATTATGATGTCATAATGTAACATTCTATTATGATGTCATAATGTAACATTCCATTATGATGTCATAATGTAACATTCCATAATGATGTCATAATGCAAAATTCCATTATGATGATATAATACAAAATTCCATTATGATGTCATAATGCAAAATTCCATTATGATGTCATAATGTAACATTCCATTATGATGCCATAATGCAAAATTCTATTATGATGTCATAATGCAACATTCCATTATGATGTCATAATGTAACATTCCATTATGATGTCATAATGTAACATTCCATTATGATGTCATAATGCAAAATTCCATTATGATGTCATAATGTTAAATTCCATTATGATGTCATAATGTAACATTCCATTATGATGTCACAATGTAAAATTCCATTATGATGTCATAATGTAACATTCCATTATGATGTAATAATGCAAAATTCCATTATGATGTCATAATGTAACATTCCATTATGATGTCATAATGTAACATTCCATTATGATGTCATAATGTAACATTCTATTATGATGTCATAATGTAACATTCCATTATGATGTCATAATGTAACATTCCATAATGATGTCATAATGCAAAATTCCATTATTATGATATAATACAAAATTCCATTATGATGTCAGAATGCAAAATTCCATTATGATGTCATAATGTAACATTCCATTATGATGCCATAATGCAAAATTCTAATATGATGTCATAATGCAACATTCCATTATGATGTCATAATGTAACATTCCATTATGATGTCATAATGTAACATTCCATTATGATGTCATAATGCAAAATTCCATTATGATGTCATAATGTTAAATTCCATTATGATGTCATAATGTAACATTCCATTATGATGTCACAATGTAAAATTCCATTATGATGTCATAATGTAACATTCCATTATGATGTCATAATGCAAAATTCCATTATGATGTCATAATATAACATGCCATTATGATGTCATAATGCAAAATTCCATTATGATGTCATAATGTAACATTCCATTATGATGCCATAATGCAAAATTCTATTATGATGTCATAATGCAACATTCCATTATGATGTCATAATGTAACATTCTGTTATGATGTCATAATGTAACATTCCATTATGATGTCATAATGTAACATTCCATTATGATGTCATAATGCAAAATTTCATTATGATGTCATAATGCAAAATTCCATTATGATGTCATAATGTAACATTCCATTATGATGTCATAATGTAACATTCCATTATGATGTCATAATGTAAAATTCCATTATGATGTCATAATGTAACATTCCATTATGATGTCATAATGCAAAATTCCATTATGATGTCATAATGCAACATTCCATTATGATGTCATAATGCAAAATTCCATTATGATGTTATAATGTAACATTCCATAATGATGCCATAATGCAACATTCCATTATGATGTCATAATGCAACATTCCATTATGATGTCATAATGTAACATTCCATTATGATGCCATAATGCAAAATTCTATTATGATGTCATAATGCAACATTCCATTATGATGTCATAATGTAACATTCTATTATGATGTCATAATGTAACATTCCATTATGATGTCATAATGTAACATTCCATTATTATGTCATAATGCAAAATTCTATTATAATGTCATAATGCAAAATTCCATTATGATGTCATAATGTAACATTCCATTATGATGTCATAATGTAACATTCCATTATGATGTCATAATGTAAAATTCCATTATGATGTCATAATGTAACATTCCATTATGATGTCATAATGTAAAATTCCATTATGATGTCATAATGTAACATTCCATTATGATGTCATAATGCAAAATTCCATTATGATGTCATAATGCAACATTCCATTATGATGTCATAATGCAAAATTCCATTATGATGTCATAATGTAAAATTCCATTATGATGTCATAATGTAACATTCCATTATGATGTCATAATGTAAAATTCCATTATGATGTCATAATGCAACATTCCATTATGATGTCATAATGCAAAATTCCATTATGATGTCATAATGCAACATTCCATTATGATGTCATAATGCAAAATTCCATTATGATGTCATAATGTAACATTCCATAATGATGCCATAATGCAAAATTCTATTATGATGTCATAATGCAACATTCCTTTATGATGTCATAATGTAACATTCTATTATGATGTCATAATGCAACATTCCATTATGATGTCATAATGTAACATTCCATTATGATGTCATAATGTAACATTCCATTATGATGTCATAATGCAAAATTCCATTATGATGTCATAATGCAAAATTCCATTATGATGTCATAATGTAACATGCCATTATGATGTCATAATGCAAAATTCCATTATGATGTCATAATGTAACATTCCATTATGATGCCATAATGCAAAATTCTATTATGATGTCATAATGCAACATTCCATTATGATGTCATAATGTAACATTCTATTATGATGTCATAATGTAACATTCCATTATGATATCATAATGTAACATTCCATTATGATGTCATAATGCAAAAGTCTATTATGATGTCATAATGCAAAATTCCATTATGATGTCATAATGTAACATTCCATTATGATGTCATAATGCAAAATTCCATTATGATGTCATAATGTAACATTCCATTATGATGTCATAATGTAAACTTCTATTATGATGTCATAATGTAACATTCCATTATGATGTCATAATGTAACATTCCATTATGATGTCATAATGCAAAATTCCATTATGATGTCATAATGCAAAATTCCATTGTGATGTCATAATGTAACATTCACTTATGATGTCATAATGCAAAATTCCATTATGATGTCATAATGCAACATTCCATTATGATGGCATAATGTAACATTCCATTATGATGTCATAATGCAAAATTCTATTATGATGTCATAATGCAAAATTCCATTATGATGTCATAATATAACATTCCATTATGATGTCATAATGTAACATTCCATTATGATGTCATAATGCAACATTCCATTATGATGTCATAATGTAACATTCCATAATGATGCCATAATGCAAAATTCTATTATGATGTCATAATGCAACATTCCATTATGATGTCATAATCTAACATTCTATTATGATGTCATAATGTAATATTCCATTATGATGTCATAATGTAACATTCCATTATGATGTCATAATGCAAAATTCCATTATGATGTCATAATGCAAAATTCCATTATGATGTCATAATGCAAAATTCCATTATGATGTCATAATGCAAAATTCCATTATGATGTCATAATGTAACATTCCATTATGATGCCATAATGCAAAATTCTATTATGATGTCATAATGCAACATTCCATTATGATGTCATAATGTAACATTCCATTTTGATGTCATAATGTAACATTCCATTATGATGTCATAATGCAAAATTCCATTATGATGTCATAATGCAACATTCCATTATGATGTCATAATGCAACATTCCATTATGATGGCATAATGTAACATTCCATTATGATGCCATAATGCAAAATTCTATTATGATGTCATAGTGCAAAATTCCATTATGACATCATAATGTAACATTCCATTATGATGTCATAATGCAAAATTCCATTATGATGTCATAATGTAAAATTCCATTATGATGTCATAATGTAACATTCCATTATGATGTCATAATGTAAAATTCCATTATGATGTCATAATGTAACATTCCATTATGATGTCATAATGCAAAATTCCATAATGATGTCATAATGCAACATTCCATTATGATGTCATAGTGCAAAATTCCATTATGATGTTATAATGTAACATTCCATAATGATGCCATAATGCAACATTCCATTATGATGTCATAATGCAACATTCCATTATGATGTCATAATGCAACATTCTATTATGATGTCATAATGTAACATTCCATTATGATGTCATAATGTAACATTCCATTATGATGTCATAATGCAAAATTCCATTATGATGATATAATACAAAATTCCATTATGATGTCATAATGCAAAATTCCATTATGATGTCATAATGTAACATTCCATAATGATGCCATAATGCAACATTCCATTATGATGTCATAATGCAACATTCCATTATGATGTCATAATGTAACATTCCATTATGATGCCATAATGCAAAATTCTATTATGATGTCATAATGCAACATTCCATTATGATGTCATAATGTAACATTCTATTATGATGTCATAATGTAACATTCCATTATGATGTCATAATGTAACATTCCATTATGATGTCATAATGCAAAATTCTATTATGATGTCATAATGCAAAATTCCATTATGATGTCATAATGTAACATTCCATTATGTGTCATAATGTAACATTCCATTATGATGTCATAATGTAAAATTCCATTATGATGTCATAATGTAACATTCCATTATGATGTCATAATGTAAAATTCCATTATGATGTCATAATGTAACATTCCATTATGATGTCATAATGCAAAATTCCATTATGATGTCATAATGCAACATTCCATTATGATGTCATAATGCAAAATTCCATTATGATGTCATAATGTAAAATTCCATTATGATGTCATAATGTAACATTCCATTATGATGTCATAATGTAAAATTCCATTATGATGTCATAATGCAAAATTCCATTATGATGTCATAATGCAACATTCCATTATGATGTCATAGTGCAAAATTCCATTATGATGTTATAATGTAACATTCCATAATGATGCCATAATGCAACATTCCATTATGATGTCATAATGCAACATTCCATTATGATGTCATAATGTAACATTCTATTATGATGTCATAATGTAACATTCCATTATGATGTCATAATGTAACATTCCATTATGATGTCATAATGCAAAATTCCATTATGATGATATAATACAAAATTCCATTATGATGTCATAATGCAATATTCCATTATGATGTCATAATGTAACATTCCATAATGATGCCATAATGCAACATTCCATTATGATGTCATAATGCAACATTCCATTATGATGTCATAATGTAACATTCCATTATGATGCCATAATGCAAAATTCTATTATGATGTCATAATGCAACATTCCATTATGATGTCATAATGTAACATTCTATTATGATGTCATAATGTAACATTCCATTATGATGTCATAATGTAACATTCCATTATGATGTCATAATGCAAAATTCCATTATGATGTCATAATGCAAAATTCCATTATGATGTCATAATGTAACATTCCATTATGTGTCATAATGTAACATTCCATTATGATGTCATAATGTAAAATTCCATTATGATGTCATAATGTAACATTCCATTATGATGTCATAATGTAAAATTCCATTATGATGTCATAATGTAACATTCCATTATGATGTCATAATGCAAACTTCCATTATGATGTCATAATGCAACATTCCATTATGATGTCATAATGCAACATTCCATTATGATGTCATAATGCAAAATTCCATTATGATGTCATAATGTAACATTCCATAATGATGCCATAATGCAAAATTCTATTATGATGTCATAATGCAACATTCCTTTATGATGTCATAATGTAACATTCTATTATGATGTCATAATGCAACATTCCATTATGATGTCATAATGTAACATTCCATTATGATGTCATAATGTAACATTCCATTATGATGTCATAATGCAAAATTCCATTATGATGTCATAATGTAACATGCCATTATGATGTCATAATGCAAAATTCCATTATGATGTCATAATGTAACATTCCATTATGATGCCATAATGCAAAATTCTATTATGATGTCATAATGCAACATTCCATTATGATGTCATAATGTAACATTCTATTATGATGTCATAATGTAACATTCCATTATGATGTCATAATGTAACATTCCATTATGATATCATAATGTAACATTCCATTATGATGTCATAATGCAAAATTCTATTATGATGTCATAATGCAAAATTCCATTATGATGTCATAATGTAACTGTCAGAACCTGCAACTCTCGGGGCCGCCGTGCCCACACCACCGGTCCTGCCACCCGGGTTACAGGAGTGCGGCACAGGGGAGCCCCGGTTCTTGTGATCTCCCCGGGCCGCTGTAAGACTGGTCGCCGCCGGGTTGCTAGGGAGGCAGCTGGTGCTTCTAGTCACTTGACTACCAGGCTGGCTTCCCTAGTAACTGTCTGTGCAGCAAGACTGGGGGCGTGCCCCCAGCACCTCCCTGATTAGCCCTGCTGCTGTCAGGCTCCCCGCCCCAATCAGCTTCTGGGGCGGGAGCACTGACAGCATTTAAATATGTGTGTTTTCCTTTCAGCCCTTGCCAGTGTTAGTTTGGTTCTCCAGCTGCACCCGCGTTTATCCTGACTACTCTTTGTGACCCCGGCTTTCCTGACACCTGCTTTTGGACTTGACTACGTTTTTGCCTGACCCCTCCGTACTGCGTACCCTCTTGTTGCCAACCCGGATTGTCTGACCATTCTACCGTTGTTTTGTCTCAGTGTCTGTTTGTCTTCCCGTGTCCCGCTTCCCTAGTGAGGGTAGGGACCGCCGCCCAGTTGTCGCCCTGGGGGTTAGCCCAGGGGGGCAAGTAGGCAGGGACAGGGGTTGCGGGATATCTCAGGGACCCCCATATCCCGGACACTGTCCTGACAGTAACATTCCATTATGATGTCATAATGCAAAATTCCATTATGATGTCATAATGTAACATTCCATTATGATGTCATAATGTAAACTTCTATTATGATGTCATAATGTAACATTCCATTATGTGTCATAATGTAACATTCCATTATGATGTCATAATGTAAAATTCCATTATGATGTCATAATGTAACATTCCATTATGATTTCATAATGTAAAATTCCATTATGATGTCATAATGTAACATTCCATTATGATGTCATAATGCAAAATTCCATTATGATGTCATAATGCAACATTCCATTATGATGTCATAATGCAAAATTCCATTATGATGTCATAATGTAAAATTCCATTATGATGTCATAATGTAACATTCCATTTTGATGTCATAATGTAAAATTCCATTATGATGTCATAATGCAAACTTCCATTATGATGTCATAATGCAACATTCCATTATGATGTCATAATGCAAAATTCCATTATGATGTCATAATGTAACATTCCATAATGATGCCATAATGCAAAATTCTATTATGATGTCATAATGCAACATTCCTTTATGATGTCATAATGTAACATTCTATTATGATGTCATAATGCAACATTCCATTATGATGTCATAATGTAACATTCCATTATGATGTCATAATGTAACATTCCATTATGATGTCATAATGCAAAATTCCATTATGATGTCATAATGCAAAATTCCATTATGATGTCATAATGTAACATGCCATTATGATGTCATAATGCAAAATTCCATTATGATGTCATAATGTAACATTCCATTATGATGCCATAATGCAAAATTCTATTATGATGTCATAATGCAACATTCCATTATGATGTCATAATGTAACATTCTATTATGATGTCATAATGTAACATTCCATTATGATATCATAATGTAACATTCCATTATGATGTCATAATGCAAAATTCTATTATGATGTCATAATGCAAAATTCCATTATGATGTCATAATGTAACATTCCATTATGATGTCATAATGCAAAATTCCATTATGATGTCATAATGTAACATTCCATTATGATGTCATAATGTAAACTTCTATTATGATGTCATAATGTAACATTCCATTATGATGTCATAATGTAACATTCCATTATGATGTCATAATGCAAAATTCCATTATGATGTCATAATGCAAAATTCCATTGTGATGTCATAATGTAACATTCACTTATGATGTCATAATGCAAAATTCCATTATGATGTCATAATGCAACATTCCATTATGATGGCATAATGTAACATTCCATTATGATGTCATAATGCAAAATTCTATTATGATGTCATAATGCAAAATTCCATTATGATGTCATAATATAACATTCCATTATGATGTCATAATGTAACATTCCATTATGATGTCATAATGCAACATTCCATTATGATGTCATAATGTAACATTCCATAGTGATGACATAATGCAAAATTCTATTATGATGTCATAATGCAACATTCCATTATGATGTCATAATCTAACATTCTATTATGATGTCATAATGTAATATTCCATTATGATGTCATAATGTAACATTCCATTATGATGTCATAATGCAAAATTCCATTATGATGTCATAATGCAAAATTCCATTATGATGTCATAATGCAAAATTCCATTATGATGTTATAATGTAACATTCCATTATGATGTCATAATGTAACATTCCATTATGATGTCATAATGTAAAATTCCATTATGATGTCATAATGTAACATTTCATTATGATGTCATAATGCAAAATTCCATTATGATGTCATAATGCAACATTCCATTATGATGTCATAATGTAAAATTCCATTATGATGTTATAATGTAACATTCCATAATGATGCCATAATGCAAAATTCCATTATGATGTCATAATGCAAAATTCCATTATGATGTCATAATGTAACATTCCATTATGATGCCATAATGCAAAATTCTATTATGATGTCATAATGCAACATTCCATTATGATGTCATAATGTAACATTCTATTATGATGTCATAATGTAACATTCCATTATGATGTCATAATGTAACATTCCATTATGATGTCTGTCTTACCTGCTCAAGATTTTGGCAATTTTTTAACCTCATTAACATACCCGTTAAGCACACAGTCTGAGGTAAGACAAATATAAAACACAAGTTTATTTACTCTTTAGTATATGTAAGTAAAATAGTTAATTAACATATAGGCATTGAGATCACATGGGTAACAAAAATAAGCATCAATACATCACCGGATATTGTAGCATCACTCCGCAATCGGGGGATCTCCAGGTACGATTGGCAAGAGGATCCGGTTAGTACGCCGATACGTCTATCGACCACAACAAAACGAGTCCCGACTCTTCCCTGAAGATCACTGCTATTTATGCCGTTCTTACACTACGTGGCATATCTGCTTCTGCGCAGTTATGGGTATATACGTCATTCTAATATGGCTATTCAGGTTCTAGACATGCGTAGTAGATGATTGGCAACACAATATATTGAATATTTTGTCCATGAAGTTATCACATCTGTGTTATATTATGAGTCATTCTTGCTGTCTTACCATATATGTCGATAATATTCTGCATTGAGCAGAATATTCAGACAGGTCATTAGTTCATTGAAGTTCTGGTTAACTCATACGGCAACTAGTTATTTGATTACACAATCATCCAGTTCAATCGTATCCCATACGTGTCACAATCGGTCCTTAATCATTCACTATTTGCCGTATGATACCATTAAAACTTTTGGTTTTCTACAGAATACCTTATATGCCATGAAACAATTCCATAGCGATAAAAGTATTACAACTATGGCCAATACCAAAACAGGATGTATTAGCCAATTAAGAGTGGTTTGTGCAGATGATGAATAACCCATAAAGATGTCATACCAATGGTGTGACGTGGCATCAGCAATAGCCGATCCCATCTTTACAATTTTGCCAGCTATTACAGTAGTACTTACAATATGCGTTGCCAAAGATCTATTAAGCAATTTAATATGTTGCTGTACTTCTTCTGTGTCTTCTAACAACTTTTTGAATTTGGTCAAATTTAGATCCCAATTTGACACATTTAAAGGCAGTGGTTGCCAATTGACAGCCACTGTCTTGTCTTGTTCGGGTAATAACACAAAGGTCTCATTTTCCCAAACAAGTGCAGATACGTTTCGCAAGCATCCTGAAAATGGGACAACCATCCCAGGTACAACAGGATGATTACTTGCCAAACATACCTCCTGTGGGGCTATTTCAACCATCATCTTAAAAGTGAGTGGCAGCACAGTCCATTCACATACATTGATCGTATTTTGTAATAAGCATGGTTCATAAACAGCCGATTGGACCTTGCATATGGTCCCTTCTAATGTATCATCACACAATGATAAATCATGAGTTCTATTTTGGTCATCAATGTAAATCCCGTTAAATCTAGGTACCCAGAAATGCATATCTTCTGGAACACCTATAAGTAAGGGGAGAACTACAAACTTACACATCACATTCTTTTTAGTAACATTGTATATGAATATGGTCCCTTTACATAATATATCATTGCAAACCATTTTCTGCGCCTCCAACTGTATCCAATCAGTCTCAGTTATAGTCTGATTGAACACGGTCCTCCACACTTGCTCATTGCCAGTCATGAGCATAGTTTGAAGTGTGTTCTTTTGTTGTTGCTGATAAATGGTCTGCAAGGTACATATTGACCAATTAACATAGTTAGATATGTTAGAATTTATTTCATATGAAAACCTATTAGATGCATCTTGGAAATCAAGCATTATTGTGTCCACATCCGTTTGCATACTAAAGGGCTGCCATATAGTGGGCATCCAGTTAGCCTGCAATGTGAGCACATCTTTAATACCACTTCCCGCGTTATGCATTCGATTAGCTAAAGTCTCTATATCAAAACCATTAATAGTCCCAGAAAGCGCTCCGTAGCCTCCGAGTAAGGTATCATACCAAGCTCGACGGGAACGCTTGGTAGGACAAGTCCTTGAGGGTGGAAACTGCACGGAGGCTTGTATAACAGTCTTTTGAGCATCTCGTCCCACCATGCGACAGGTGGATGGAACCCTTTTTATATGTCCAGGATCTATTTTAGAAGCATTAATGTTCACGAATACCAGGAACTGGCCCCACATGGCCCGATTCTCGATCTCCGTTGCATTCCCACACGTAATTACTTCTGTCTCATTTAAGGGAAATGAAAACTGCACTCCCGTATTTGTACAATTCTGAACATATTGTATCACCAGGGAGTAATTGAGATATGGCAACTCTTTTGGTCTCTGACAGCAGGACACTTTCACAAGTGACGTAATGTTTATTTGTCCCGTTGCCTTATGCAGTGCATATGAAGGACGGTAGGTCGAACTTATATGCGATAATGGATTTCCACTCCAGATAGTCCCATCAAAGGTAATATTCACGATATAACATTTCTGGTTGGCTTCACAAGTGAAGTTGTCTTGCTTCCTGGTTCGGGTTGAATTCCTCCAGCCCCACGAATAATCATTCCTTCCGGTGTCATTGACGCGGATCCCTGGCGTCCACGCATCACCTACTGCGAACACCGAACACATGACGCCAAGGATTCCAAAAATGATTATGTGATTCTGTAAGTGGCCTTCTCTCCCAAGTGTCCACTTTTTTGGTGAGCCCAAACAGCTGTACCTTGAAGCCATGCTTCCTTTTCCTTGTCAGGTTCTTGTATGGCAACAGAAATCGATGCTGCCGCATCTGCTTGAGAATTAAATAAACGTTCCAATGAGTCAAGAGGGACATGAGCATCAACATGAAACACTGTACTTTTGGTACTCCTAATGAATCCCTCTATGTCTTGCCAAAGCTCTTTCCCCCACAATTCCTTACCATGAATGTTCCAGTCGTTCTTCTTCCATCCCATGATCCAAGTGGCCAAACCATTGGCAACTGACCATGAGTCCGTATACAAATGACATTCTTGCCCTTGTTCCTGCTTCAGAGCTAAGAATACTGCACAAAGTTCTGCATATTGACTACTCTTACCTTCTCCTTCCATGACCAACGTCTTGTCTAATTTTGGATTAAAGGCTACACTTTTCCATCTACGTCTTCCACTGATATACTTGGCCGAACCATCCGTGAACCAAGCATGCTCTTTTTGGGAGTCTGTCAACTCAGAGTAAGGTATTCCCCACTTTACTGGGGATTCCTCCATTTGCGCTACTGGTGTAACCTGACCATCTGGAGGGATATCAGCTATCTTTTCATGCAGGGCAGCTATCCCCCCTTCACCTTTTTTCGCTCTTTCCGAGATGTACCATTTCCACTTAATGATACTCTGCTCCTGGGCATGTCCTATCCGATTGGACTTTGGATTAGATAATACCCAACTCATGATGGGTATTTGCGGCCTTAGAAGGACTATGTGTCCTGTCGTCAATTGTTCAGTATCCACCAGGGCCCAATAACATGCCAACAGCTGTTGCTCCAGTGGAGTGTATTTTTCTCCTGCATCTGGTAATTTCCGATTCCAGAAGCCTAGTGGCACTCTTTTGCCCCCTTGCTTCTGCCACAATGACCAGTTTGCATACATATGCTGAACTGATACATGAAGTTCTATCTCACCATCTTGTAAAGGCCATAAATCTACAGCCTGTTGTATGGCTTCTTTTACTGCCTCAAATGCAACCTGTTGCTCTTCTCCCCACGTGAACTCGTACTTCTTGCGAGTCACCTTGTAAAGAGGAGCAAGAAGCTGCCCCAGATGCGGAATGTGTTGTCTCCAGAATCCAAACAATCCTATGTAGGATTGTGTTTCCTTCTTGTCTTTCGGAGTGGGAAAATTTAAGATTTTCTGCCTTGCCTTAGGGAGAATCTCCCTATGGCCCTTATTCCATTGAATTCCTAAGAATTTCACCGTCTGAGAGGGGCCCTGCACCTTGCTATCATTTATTTCCCATCCTTTTTCTCGCAGATGATGTAACAATTCGTCCAATTGTTTCTTTACAGATTGTTCATCCAGTCCCTGAATCATTATATCATCGATATAATGTGAAAACTGCATTTCTGATGGTAAATCAAACTCATCCAAATGTTCTGCCACCGTCCGGTGACAGATGGTTGGACTATGTATCCAACCTTGTGGCAATCGAGTGAACGTATATTGACGTCCTTGCCACGTAAAGGCAAACTGATCTTGCGCCTTTTCTTCTATTGGAATTGTGAAGAACGCTTGTGCGATATCAATCACAGCGTACCATTGTCCACTGTGACTTTGGATCTGCTCCACAATTGTAATGGTGTCTGGGACAGCTGCCGTCAAGGGAGGTGTTTGTTTATTCAACTCCCTGTAATCGACAGTCATCCTCCAAGACCCATCACTTTTCTTCACAGGCCATACCGGATTGTTCCATGCTGTGGTTGCAGGCCTCACAACCCCAGCATCGACCAAATCCTTAATGGTTTCTCCTATTTCCTTGTGACCTCCAGGAATTCTGTATTGCTTCATAGCAACCAGTTTTCCTGCAGGAGGGATGTGTACGGGTGGCATTTTGACCTTTCCCACCGTAACTGGACAAGCTTTTATCCCTATTTTCCTTACGCCAAAGGCAAACTTACCATCTTCGAGGTGTAGTGTCAATCCTTTCAGAATATCTATGCCAATGATATATTCCGGAATAGGTACTACTAACACCGTGTATTTACGTAAGGGCAAATTGCCCAATTTCAAAGTTACCTGTGTCTGTACTCCCTCAGTAACTTTTCCTCCCAATCCTGAAATATTAACTTTTGGACCTTTAAACTTTTTGGGATTTCCATAAATCAGAGTAGCCTCCGCCCCTGTATCTACTAAAGCTGGGACCCTTTGGACATTACCCCCTTTCCAATGTATGGCTAGCGGGACATAGGGTCTGTCATCCCGCCTAACCCAAACAGGGGCTTGGCTTGCTACCTATGCGGAATCAGAATCTGATTCCTCCAGGAGCGGAGCAGATGGCTTCATATGGTCCTGCACTTGGCTAGCTACCATTGCAGCCATCTCCTTCCATGGATAGATCTTTTGAAAATCCTCCCATTCTAATTTCTTAGGTTCTAAATTAGTGACCTGCTTCTCTCTCTTTTTAGAAGCTTTTGGGGCCACTGAATCTTCCCTTTTATCCACCTTTTTGTTGGATAATACCTTCTGTTTATAAAGACGCCACAAATCACCTGTATCTTTTCCATCAATGGCGTCCTTGGAGACTCCAGCTTTCAGGAGAGCCTGAAACATATCTCTACGAGATACCCTTGGCACTCCTGAATCACCAGTCCCCTGGGAACTAGGATTCCTAGACCTATCACGATCTGTTCGCTTTTCCTCTCTATCCCAGTTTCCCATATCTTGCAATTCCCGCATTCTAGCCACAACCGCAGACATTGGCTCATTAGTCATGGATAGAAGTAGGGTCATCATCACGGCTTTATAAGCCGAAGGTGCAGTCTTAATTAAACGATTTCTAACTCCTGCTGTCAGCCGAGTCTCCAAATAATCTTCCATATGCTCGATGATAATTAATGAGACCCTCATAGCTTCCTCCTTCAACCTTTCAATGCCATCCCTGATAGTGTACCAAGGTTTGTCATTGATTGGAATGTCTGCCTCTGTTGGGAATTTATTAAGAAACCCATTGGTTACTATATTAAACAGGGAAATAGCACTTTCTCCTTGATGACTAGGAAAATATTCTCTAAAATTTCTACTAATTACTGGATCTCTAGTTAGAGTAACAAATCTCATTGCATCTTTTGGATCCAACATTACCCCAGTCGCCCCGTGCTCAAATAGACGGACCAACCATGGTATGTCAGATTCCCCAGGCCTTTGCCTAAATCTACTCAGTATATCATCAACTTCTGACTGAGAAAAATCCTCTAGGGTAAGCCTGGTGCGCCTATGTGGCACCAATTCTTCTTGCACCAACAGTCTCCCATCGGCATCGTACATATAGTTTCCCTGATCGTCATACCTGGGCAACCTTTGCCCATCATGACCTACGATAGGCTGGGTATCGGGTCCATATTCAGTAGTTTCCTTCCTTCTGCTAATGGGCTGGGCACGTTTTAAAGCAGGTGGATCAATTATTGGATTGGGTGGGTCTTCCCAATCCCCCTTATGCCAGTCCTCCTCCCCCGAAGAAGATGAGGAATCCCATAAGTCTCCATCCCACTTATCTGGGTCCCAGTTCACAGAAGCAGAAGCTATAGCTTTCGATACCTTTCGCTTATCAACTTTACCTTTACGCCCCTTATATTTATTCTGAGCAACTTTTACAACAGCCTTTTCTGCAATATTCTGGTAATGTTCTATTTTTTCCTTTATCAGCCTTTGGTTACATTCCAACACCACTCTCTTTCCTTCAGATTCTGCTAACTTTTGTTCCGTCTGATTAAGTTTTCTTATTAGTTGGGACTTCTTCTTATGGATATTCCTATAGGCTGAGGCCAATACCCAATTTCTCCTACCCAACTGAACTGCGTCACCTGCCTTGGCAGGGGTCTCCTCGAGTACCTTAACGACATCGAGGGGCTCTGAATCTTTTAGCTTACTATCCCATGATTCTGCAAGCCCACTATGCATCAACTCCTGAGCTAATATATCATAGGGACCCTCGGACCAGCCGGGGATGTCTATTTTCTGAACGATTTTAGTTTTATCTTTCTTGGTTCTTTTTCTAAACATATTGTTGTCTTATTGGCAAAATGCCAATTGGTGAAACTTTTTGCGCAGAGTTCCCCCTTACAGAACTCACAAAATTTTGGCAACTTGCCAATTGGTGAAACTTTGCACAGAGGTCCCCTTTACTGCGAGAAACCACCCTGCAAATTGGCACCAATTTCCCAAGTCCTGTCTCAAAGTTACAGAACTCCGAAAGTTTTGGCAACGTGCCAATTTGGTGAAACTCTGCACAGAGTTCCCCTTTACAAAATTTTGGCAACGTGCCAATCTGGTGAAACTTTGCACAGAGGTCCCCTTTACGGCGAGGCACCACCCTGCAAACTGGCACCGATTTCCCGAGTCCTGCCTCAAAGTTACAGAACTCCGAAAATTTTGGCAACGTGCCAATTTGGTGAAACTCTGCACAGAGTTCCCCTTTACAAAATTTTGGCAACGTGCCAATCTGGTGAAACTTTGCACAGAGGTCCCCTTTACGGCGAGGCACCACCCTGCAAACTGGCACCGATTTCCCGAGTCCTGCCTCAAAGTTACAGAACTCTGAAAATTTTGGCAACGTGCCAATTGGTGAAATTTTGCACAGTGGTCCCCTTTACTGCTAGACACCACCGTGCAAACTGGCACCAATCTCCCAAGTCCTGCTTCAAAGTTACAGAACTTATAATATTTTGGCAGTATGCCAATGGGTTCAACAAGGATTACTTACTGCAACTATCAATTTGTATTTACTATTATTACTCTATCACCTATCAAAGCAAAGTTATAACCATTTGAACCCCTTGGCAATGGGCCAAAAATCTAATATGGCGACAGCAACCCCCCCGTGCACTGAGAAGCACTGTCACAATACCAAATTATACAGTAATATAACCTTACCAAAGACAACAATATCCTGCCAGACTACGCCAATTTATGTCTTACCTGCTCAAGATTTTGGCAATTTTTTAACCTCATTAACATACCCGTTAAGCACACAGTCTGAGGTAAGACAAATATAAAACACAAGTTTATTTACTCTTTAGTATATGTAAGTAAAATAGTTAATTAACATATAGGCATTGAGATCACATGGGTAACAAAAATAAGCATCAATACATCACCGGATATTGTAGCATCACTCCGCAATCGGGGGATCTCCAGGTACGATTGGCAAGAGGATCCGGTTAGTACGCCGATACGTCTATCGACCACAACAAAACGAGTCCCGACTCTTCCCTGAAGATCACTGCTATTTATGCCGTTCTTACACTACGTGGCATATCTGCTTCTGCGCAGTTATGGGTATATACGTCATTCTAATATGGCTATTCAGGTTCTAGACATGCGTAGTAGATGATTGGCAACACAATATATTGAATATTTTGTCCATGAAGTTATCACATCTGTGTTATATTATGAGTCATTCTTGCTGTCTTACCATATATGTCGATAATATTCTGCATTGAGCAGAATATTCAGACAGGTCATTAGTTCATTGAAGTTCTGGTTAACTCATACGGCAACTAGTTATTTGATTACACAATCATCCAGTTCAATCGTATCCCATACGTGTCACAATGTCATAATGTAACATTCCATTATTATGTCATAATGCAAAATTCTATTATATTGTCATAATGCAAAATTCCATTATGATGTCATAATGTAACATTCCATTATGATGTCATAATGTAACATTCCATTATGATGTCATAATGTAAAATTCCATTATGATGTCATAATGTAACATTCCATTATGATGTCATAATGTAAAATTCCATTATGATGTCATAATGTAACATTCCATTATGATGTCATAATGCAAAATTCCATTATGATGTCATAATGCAACATTCCATTATGATGTCATAATGCAAAATTCCATTATGATGTCATAATGTAAAATTCCATTATGATGTCATAATGTAACATTCCATTATGATGTCATAATGTAAAATTCCATTATGATGTCATAATGCAAAATTCCATTATGATGTCATAATGCAACATTCCATTATGATGTCATAATGCAAAATTCCATTATGATGTCATAATGTAACATTCCATAATGATGCCATAATGCAAAATTCTATTATGATGTCATAATGCAACATTCCTTTATGATGTCATAATGTAACATTCTATTATGATGTCATAATGCAACATTCCATTATGATGTCATAATGTAACATTCCATTATGATGTCATAATGTAACATTCCATTATGATGTCATAATGCAAAATTCCATTATGATGTCATAATGCAAAATTCCATTATGATGTCATAATGTAACATGCCATTATGATGTCATAATGCAAAATTCCATTATGATGTCATAATGTAACATTCCATTATGATGCCATAATGCAAAATTCTATTATGATGTCATAATGCAACATTCCATTATGATGTCATAATGTAACATTCTATTATGATGTCATAATGTAACATTCCATTATGATATCATAATGTAACATTCCATTATGATGTCATAATGCAAAATTCTATTATGATGTCATAATGCAAAATTCCATTATGATGTCATAATGTAACATTCCATTATGATGTCATAATGCAAAATTCCATTATGATGTCATAATGTAACATTCCATTATGATGTCATAATGTAAACTTCTATTATGATGTCATAATGTAACATTCCATTATGATGTCATAATGTAACATTCCATTATGATGTCATAATGCAAAATTCCATTATGATGTCATAATGCAAAATTCCATTGTGATGTCATAATGTAACATTCACTTATGATGTCATAATGCAAAATTCCATTATGATGTCATAATGCAACATTCCATTATGATGGCATAATGTAACATTCCATTATGATGTCATAATGCAAAATTCTATTATGATGTCATAATGCAAAATTCCATTATGATGTCATAATATAACATTCCATTATGATGTCATAATGTAACATTCCATAATGATGCCATAATGCAAAATTCTATTATGATGTCATAATGCAACATTCCATTATGATGTCATAATCTAACATTCTATTATGATGTCATAATGTAATATTCCATTATGATGTCATAATGTAACATTCCATTATGATGTCATAATGCAAAATTCCATTATGATGTCATAATGCAAAATTCCATTATGATGTCATAATGCAAAATTCCATTATGATGTCATAATGCAAAATTCCATTATGATGTCATAATGTAACATTCCCTTATGATGCCATAATGCAAAATTCTATTATGATGTCATAATGCAACATTCCATTATGATGTCATAATGTAACATTCCATTTTGATGTCATAATGTAACATTCCATTATGATGTCATAATGCAAAATTCCATTGTGATGTCATAATGCAACATTCCATTATGATGTCATAATGCAACATTCCATTATGATGGCATAATGTAACATTCCATTATGATGCCATAATGCAAAATTCTATTATGATGTCATAGTGCAAAATTCCATTATGACATCATAATGTAACATTCCATTATGATGTCATAATGCAACATTCCATTATGATGTCATAATGTAACATTCCATTATGATGCCATAATGCAAAATTCTATTATGATGTCATAATGCAACATTCCATTATGATGTCATAATGTAACATTCTATTATGATGTCATAATGTAACATTCCTTTATGATGTCATAATGTAACATTCCATTATGATGTCATAATGCAAAATTCTATTATGATGTCATAATGCAAAATTCCATTATGATGTCATAATGTAACATTCCATTATGTGTCATAATGTAACATTCCATTATGATGTCATAATGTAAAATTCCATTATGATGTCATAATGTAACATTCCATTATGATGTCATAATGTAAAATTCCATTATGATGTCATAATGTAACATTCCATTATGATGTCATAATGCAAAATTCCATTATGATGTCATAATGCAACATTCCATTATGATGTCATAATGCAAAATTCCATTATGATGTCATAATGTAAAATTCCATTATGATGTCATAATGTAACATTCCATTATGATGTCATAATGTAAAATTCCATTATGATGTCATAATGCAAAATTCCATTATGATGTCATAATGCAACATTCCATTATGATGTCATAATGCAAAATTCCATTATGATGTCATAATGTAACATTCCATAATGATGCCATAATGCAAAATTCTATTATGATGTCATAATGCAACATTCCTTTATGATGTCATAATGTAACATTCTATTATGATGTCATAATGCAACATTCCATTATGATGTCATAATGTAACATTCCATTATGATGTCATAATGTAACATTCCATTATGATGTCATAATGCAAAATTCCATTATGATGTCATAATGCAAAATTCCATTATGATGTCATAATGTAACATGCCATTATGATGTCATAATGCAAAATTCCATTATGATGTCATAATGTAACATTCCATTATGATGCCATAATGCAAAATTCTATTATGATGTCATAATGCAACATTCCATTATGATGTCATAATGTAACATTCCATTATGATATCATAATGTAACATTCCATTATGATGTCATAATGCAAAATTCTATTATGATGTCATAATGCAAAATTCCATTATGATGTCATAATGTAACATTCCATTATGATGTCATAATGCAAAATTCCATTATGATGTCATAATGTAACATTCCATTATGATGTCATAATGTAAACTTCTATTATGATGCCATAATGTAACATTCCATTATGATGTCATAATGTAACATTCCATTATGATGTCATAATGCAAAATTCCATTATGATGTCATAATGCAAAATTCCATTGTGATGTCATAATGTAACATTCACTTATGATGTCATAATGCAAAATTCCATTATGATGTCATAATGCAACATTCCATTATGATGGCATAATGTAACATTCCATTATGATGTCATAATGCAAAATTCTATTATGATGTCATAATGCAAAATTCCATTATGATGTCATAATATAACATTCCATTATGATGTCATAATGTAACATTCCATTATGATGTCATAATGCAACATTCCATTATGATGTCATAATGTAACATTCCATAATGATGCCATAATGCAAAATTCTATTATGATGTCATAATGCAACATTCCATTATGATGTCATAATCTAACATTCTATTATGATGTCATAATGTAATATTCCATTATGATGTCATAATGTAACATTCCATTATGATGTCATAATGCAAAATTCCATTATGATTTCATAATGCAAAATTCCATTATGATGTCATAATGCAAAATTCCATTATGATGTCATAATGCAAAATTCCATTATGATGTCATAATGTAACATTCCATTATGATGCCATAATGCAAAATTCTATTATGATGTCATAATGCAACATTCCATTATGATGTCATAATGTAACATTCCATTTTGATGTCATAATGTAACATTCCATTATGATGTCATAATGCAAAATTCCATTATGATGTCATAATGCAACATTCCATTATGATGTCATAATGCAACATTCCATTATGATGGCATAATGTAACATTCCATTATGATGCCATAATGCAAAATTCTATTATGATGTCATAATGCAAAATTCCATTATGACATCATAATGTAACATTCCATTATGATGTCATAATGCAAAATTCCATTATGATGTCATAATGTAAAATTCCATTATGATGTCATAATGTAAAATTCCATTATGATGTCATAATGTAACATTCCATTATGATGTCATAATGCAAAATTCCATTATGATGTCATAATGCAACATTCCATTATGATGTCATAATGCAAAATTCCATTATGATGTTATAATGTAACATTCCATAATGATGCCATAATGCAACATTCCATTATGATGTCATAATGCAACATTCCATTATGATGTCATAATGTAACATTCTATTATGATGTCATAATGTAACATTCCATTATGATGTCATAATGCAAAATTCCATTATGATGATATAATACAAAATTCCATTATGATGTCATAATGCAAAATTCCATTATGATGTCATAATGTAACATTCCATTATGATGCCATAATGCAAAATTCTATTATGATGTCATAATGCAACATTCCATTATGATGTAATAATGTAACATTCCATTATGATGTCATAATGTAACATTCCATTATGATGTCATAATGCAAAATTCCATTATGATGTCATAATGTTAAATTCCATTATGATGTCATAATGTAACATTCCATTATGATGTAATAATGCAAAATTCCATTATGATGTCATAATGCAAAATTCCATTATGATGTCATAATGTAACATTCCATTATGATGCCATAATGCAAAATTCTATTATGATGTCATAATGCAACATTCCATTATGATGTCATAATGTAACATTCCATTTTGATGTCATAATGTAACATTCCATTATGATGTCATAATGCAAAATTCCATTATGATGTCATAATGCAACATTCCATTATGATGTCATAATGCAACATTCCATTATGATGGCATAATGTAACATTCCATTATGATGCCATAATGCAAAATTCTATTATGATGTCATAATGCAAAATTCCATTATGACATCATAATGTAACATTCCATTATGATGTCATAATGCAAAATTCCATTATGATGTCATAATGTAAAATTCCATTATGATGTCATAATGTAAAATTCCATTATGATGTCATAATGTAACATTCCATTATGATGTCATAATGCAAAATTCCATTATGATGTCATAATGCAACATTCCATTATGATGTCATAATGCAAAATTCCATTATGATGTTATAATGTAACATTCCATAATGATGCCATAATGCAACATTCCATTATGATGTCATAATGCAACATTCCATTATGATGTCATAATGTAACATTCTATTATGATGTCATAATGTAACATTCCATTATGATGTCATAATGTAACATTCCATAATGATGTCATAATGCAAAATTCCATTATGATGATATAATACAAAATTCCATTATGATGTCATAATGCAAAATTCCATTATGATGTCATAATGTAACATTCCATTATGATGCCATAATGCAAAATTCTATTATGATGTCATAATGCAACATTCCATTATGATGTAATAATGTAACATTCCATTATGATGTCATAATGTAACATTCCATTATGATGTCATAATGCAAAATTCCATTATGATGTCATAATGTTAAATTCCATTATGATGTCATAATGTAACATTCCATTATGATGTCACAATGTAAAATTCAATTATGATGTCATAATGTAACATTCCATTATGATGTAATAATGCAAAATTCCATTATGATGTCATAATGCAACATTCCATTATGATGTCATAATGCAAAATTCCATTATGATGTCATAATGCAACATTCCATTATGATGTCATAATGCAAAATTCCATTATGATGTCATAATGTAAAATTCCATTATGATGTCATAATGTAACATTCCATTATGATGTCATAATGTAAAATTCCATTATGATGTCATAATGCAAAATTCCATTATGATGTCATAATGCAACATTCCATTATGATGTCATAGTGCAAAATTCCATTATGATGTTATAATGTAACATTCCATAATGATGCCATAATGCAACATTCCATTATGATGTCATAATGCAACATTCCATTATGATGTCATAATGTAACATTCTATTATGATGTCATAATGTAACATTCCATTATGATGTCATAATGTAACATTCCATTATGATGTCATAATGCAAAATTCCATTATGATGATATAATACAAAATTCCATTATGATGTCATAATGCAAAATTCCATTATGATGTCATAATGTAACATTCCATAATGATGCCATAATGCAACATTCCATTATGATGTCATAATGCAACATTCCATTATGATGTCATAATGTAACATTCCATTATGATGCCATAATGCAAAATTCTATTATGATGTCATAATGCAACATTCCATTATGATGTCATAATGTAACATTCTATTATGATGTCATAATGTAACATTCCATTATGATGTCATAATGTAACATTCCATTATGATGTCATAATGCAAAATTCTATTATGATGTCATAATGCAAAATTCCATTATGATGTCATAATGTAACATTCCATTATGTGTCATAATGTAACATTCCATTATGATGTCATAATGTAAAATTCCATTATGATGTCATAATGTAACATTCCATTATGATGTCATAATGTAAAATTCCATTATGATGTCATAATGTAACATTCCATTATGATGTCATAATGCAAAATTCCATTATGATGTCATAATGCAACATTCCATTATGATGTCATAATGCAAAATTCCATTATGATGTCATAATGTAACATTCCATTATGATGTCATAATGTAACATTCCATTTTGATGTCATAATGTAAAATTACATTATGATGTCATAATGCAAACTTCCATTATGATGTCATAATGCAACATTCCATTATGATGTCATAATGCAAAATTCCATTATGATGTCATAATGTAACATTCCATAATGATGCCATAATGCAAAATTCTATTATGATGTCATAATGCAACATTCCTTTATGATGTCATAATGTAACATTCTATTATGATGTCATAATGCAACATTCCATTATGATGTCATAATGCAACATTCCATTATGATGTCATAATGTAACATTCCATTATGATGTCATAATGTAACATTCCATTATGATGTCATAATGCAAAATTCCATTATGATGTCATAATGCAAAATTCCATTATGATGTCATAATGTAACATGCCATTATGATGTCATAATGTAACATTCCATTATGATGCCATAATGCAAAATTCTATTATGATGTCATAATGCAACATTCCATTATGATGTCATAATGTAACATTCTATTATGATGTCATAATGTAACATTCCATTATGATATCATAATGTAACATTCCATTATGATGTCATAATGCAAAATTCTATTATGATGTCATAATGCAAAATTCCATTATGATGTCATAATGTAACATTCCATTATGATGTCATAATGCAAAATTCCATTATGATGTCATAATGTAACATTCCATTATGATGTCATAATGTAAACTTCTATTATGATGTCATAATGTAACATTCCATTATGATGTCATAATGTAACATTCCATTATGATGTCATAATGCAAAATTCCATTATGATGTCATAATGCAAAATTCCATTGTGATGTCATAATGTAACATTCACTTATGATGTCATAATGCAAAATTCCATTATGATGTCATAATGCAACATTCCATTATGATGGCATAATGTAACATTCCATTATGATGTCATAATGCAAAATTCTATTATGATGTCATAATGCAAAATTCCATTATGATGTCATAATATAACATTCCATTATGATGTCATAATGTAACATTCCATTATGATGTCATAATGCAACATTCCATTATGATGTCATAATGTAACATTCCATAATGATGACATAATGCAAAATTCTATTATGATGTCATAATGCAACATTCCATTATGATGTCATAATCTAACATTCTATTATGATGTCATAATGTAATATTCCATTATGATGTCATAATGTAACATTCCATTATGATGTCATAATGCAAAATTCCATTATGATGTCATAATGCAAAATTCCATTATGATGTCATAATGCAAAATTCCATTATGATGTCATAATGCAAAATTCCATTATGATGTCATAATGTAACATTCCCTTATGATGCCATAATGCAAAATTCTATTATGATGTCATAATGCAACATTCCATTATGATGTCACAATGTAACATTCCATTTTGATGTCATAATGTAACATTCCATTATGATGTCATAATGCAAAATTCCATTGTGATGTCATAATGCAACATTCCATTATGATGTCATAATGCAACATTCCATTATGATGGCATAATGTAACATTCCATTATGATGTCATAATGCAAAACTCTATTATGATGTCATAGTGCAAAATTCCATTATGACATCATAATGTAACATTCCATTATGATGTCATAATGCAAAATTCCATTATGATGTCATAATGTAAAATTCCATTATGATGTCATAATGTAACATTCCATTATGATGTCATAATGTAAAATTCCATTATGATGTCATAATGTAACATTCCATTATGATGTCATAATGCAAAATTCCATTATGATGTCATAATGCAACATTCCATTATGATGTCATAGTGCAAAATTCCATTATGATGTTATAATGTAACATTCCATAATGATGCCATAATGCAACATTCCATTATGATGTCATAATGCAACATTCCATTATGATGTCATAATGTAACATTCCATTATGATGCCATAATGCAAAATTCTATTATGATGTCATAATGCAACATTCCATTATGATGTCATAATGTAACATTCTATTATGATGTCATAATGTAACATTCCTTTATGATGTCATAATGTAACATTCCATTATAATGTCATAATGCAAAATTCTATTATGATGTCATAATGCAAAATTCCATTATGATGTCATAATGTAACATTCCATTATGTGTCATAATGTAACATTCCATTATGATGTCATAATGTAAAATTCCATTATGATGTCATAATGTAACATTCCATTATGATGTCATAATGTAAAATTCCATTATGATGTCATAATGTAACATTCCATTATGATGTCATAATGCAAAATTCCATTATGATGTCATAATGCAACATTCCATTATGATGTCATAATGCAAAATTCCATTATGATGTCATAATGTAAAATTCCATTATGATGTCATAATGTAACATTCCATTATGATGTCATAATGTAAAATTCCATTATGATGTCATAATGCAAAATTCCATTATGATGTCATAATGCAACATTCCATTATGATGTCATAATGCAAAATTCCATTATGATGTCATAATGTAACATTCCATAATGATGCCATAATGCAAAATTCTATTATGATGTCATAATGCAACATTCCTTTATGATGTCATAATGTAACATTCTATTATGATGTCATAATGCAACTTTCCATTATGATGTCATAATGTAACATTCCATTATGATGTCATAATGTAACATTCCATTATGATGTCATAATGCAAAATTCCATTATGATGTCATAATGCAAAATTCCATTATGATGTCATAATGTAACATGCCATTATGATGTCATAATGCAAAATTCCATTATGATGTCATAATGTAACATTCCATTATGATGCCATAATGCAAAATTCTATTATGATGTCATAATGCAACATTCCATTATGATGTCATAATGTAACATTCCATTATGATATCATAATGTAACATTCCATTATGATGTCATAATGCAACATTCCATTATGATGTCATAATGTAACATTCCATAATGATGACATAATGCAAAATTCTATTATGATGTCATAATGCAACATTCCATTATGATGTCATAATCTAACATTCTATTATGATGTCATAATGTAATATTCCATTATGATGTCATAATGTAACATTCCATTATGATGTCATAATGCAAAATTCCATTATGATGTCATAATGCAAAATTCCATTATGATGTCATAATGCAAAATTCCATTATGATGTCATAATGCAAAATTCCATTATGATGTCATAATGTAACATTCCCTTATGATGCCATAATGCAAAATTCTATTATGATGTCATAATGCAACATTCCATTATGATGTCATAATGTAACATTCCATTTTGATGTCATAATGTAACATTCCATTATGATGTCATAATGCAAACTTCCATTATGATGTCATAATGCAACATTCCATTATGATGTCATAATGCAAAATTCCATTATGATGTCATAATGTAACATTCCATAATGATGCCATAATGCAAAATTCTATTATGATGTCATAATGCAACATTCCTTTATGATGTCATAATGTAACATTCTATTATGATGTCATAATGCAACATTCCATTATGATGTCATAATGTAACATTCCATTATGATGTCATAATGTAACATTCCATTATGATGTCATAATGCAAAATTCCATTATGATGTCATAATGCAAAATTCCATTATGATGTCATAATGTAACATGCCATTATGATGTCATAATGCAAAATTCCATTATGATGTCATAATGTAACATTCCATTATGATGCCATAATGCAAAATTCTATTATGATGTCATAATGCAACATTCCATTATGATGTCATAATGTAACATTCTATTATGATGTCATAATGTAACATTCCATTATGATATCATAATGTAACATTCCATTATGATGTCATAATGCAAAATTCTATTATGATGTCATAATGCAAAATTCCATTATGATGTCATAATGTAACATTCCATTATGATGTCATAATGCAAAATTCCATTATGATGTCATAATGTAACATTCCATTATGATGTCATAATGTAAACTTCTATTATGATGTCATAATGTAACATTCCATTATGATGTCATAATGTAACATTCCATTATGATGTCATAATGCAAAATTCCATTATGATGTCATAATGCAAAATTCCATTGTGATGTCATAATGTAACATTCACTTATGATGTCATAATGCAAAATTCCATTATGATGTCATAATGCAACATTCCATTATGATGTCATAATGTAACATTCCATTATGATGCCATAATGCAAAATTCTATTATGATGTCATAATGCAACATTCCATTATGATGTCATAATGTAACATTCTATTATGATGTCATAATGTAACATTCCTTTATGATGTCATAATGTAACATTCCATTATAATGTCATAATGCAAAATTCTATTATGATGTCATAATGCAAAATTCCATTATGATGTCATAATGTAACATTCCATTATGTGTCATAATGTAACATTCCATTATGATGTCATAATGTAAAATTCCATTATGATGTCATAATGTAACATTCCATTATGATGTCATAATGTAAAATTCCATTATGATGTCATAATGTAACATTCCATTATGATGTCATAATGCAAAATTCCATTATGATGTCATAATGCAACATTCCATTATGATGTCATAATGCAAAATTCCATTATGATGTCATAATGTAAAATTCCATTATGATGTCATAATGTAACATTCCATTATGATGTCATAATGTAAAATTCCATTATGATGTCATAATGCAAAATTCCATTATGATGTCATAATGCAACATTCCATTATGATGTCATAATGCAAAATTCCATTATGATGTCATAATGTAACATTCCATAATGATGCCATAATGCAAAATTCTATTATGATGTCATAATGCAACATTCCTTTATGATGTCATAATGTAACATTCTATTATGATGTCATAATGCAACTTTCCATTATGATGTCATAATGTAACATTCCATTATGATGTCATAATGTAACATTCCATTATGATGTCATAATGCAAAATTCCATTATGATGTCATAATGCAAAATTCCATTATGATGTCATAATGTAACATGCCATTATGATGTCATAATGCAAAATTCCATTATGATGTCATAATGTAACATTCCATTATGATGCCATAATGCAAAATTCTATTATGATGTCATAATGCAACATTCCATTATGATGTCATAATGTAACATTCCATTATGATATCATAATGTAACATTCCATTATGATGTCATAATGCAACATTCCATTATGATGTCATAATGTAACATTCCATAATGATGACATAATGCAAAATTCTATTATGATGTCATAATGCAACATTCCATTATGATGTCATAATCTAACATTCTATTATGATGTCATAATGTAATATTCCATTATGATGTCATAATGTAACATTCCATTATGATGTCATAATGCAAAATTCCATTATGATGTCATAATGCAAAATTCCATTATGATGTCATAATGCAAAATTCCATTATGATGTCATAATGCAAAATTCCATTATGATGTCATAATGTAACATTCCCTTATGATGCCATAATGCAAAATTCTATTATGATGTCATAATGCAACATTCCATTATGATGTCATAATGTAACATTCCATTTTGATGTCATAATGTAACATTCCATTATGATGTCATAATGCAAACTTCCATTATGATGTCATAATGCAACATTCCATTATGATGTCATAATGCAAAATTCCATTATGATGTCATAATGTAACATTCCATAATGATGCCATAATGCAAAATTCTATTATGATGTCATAATGCAACATTCCTTTATGATGTCATAATGTAACATTCTATTATGATGTCATAATGCAACATTCCATTATGATGTCATAATGTAACATTCCATTATGATGTCATAATGTAACATTCCATTATGATGTCATAATGCAAAATTCCATTATGATGTCATAATGCAAAATTCCATTATGATGTCATAATGTAACATGCCATTATGATGTCATAATGCAAAATTCCATTATGATGTCATAATGTAACATTCCATTATGATGCCATAATGCAAAATTCTATTATGATGTCATAATGCAACATTCCATTATGATGTCATAATGTAACATTCTATTATGATGTCATAATGTAACATTCCATTATGATATCATAATGTAACATTCCATTATGATGTCATAATGCAAAATTCTATTATGATGTCATAATGCAAAATTCCATTATGATGTCATAATGTAACATTCCATTATGATGTCATAATGCAAAATTCCATTATGATGTCATAATGTAACATTCCATTATGATGTCATAATGTAAACTTCTATTATGATGTCATAATGTAACATTCCATTATGATGTCATAATGTAACATTCCATTATGATGTCATAATGCAAAATTCCATTATGATGTCATAATGCAAAATTCCATTGTGATGTCATAATGTAACATTCACTTATGATGTCATAATGCAAAATTCCATTATGATGTCATAATGCAACATTCCATTATGATGGCATAATGTAACATTCCATTATGATGTCATAATGCAAAATTCTATTATGATGTCATAATGCAAAATTCCATTATGATGTCATAATATAACATTCCATTATGATGTCATAATGTAACATTCCATTATGATGTCATAATGCAACATTCCATTATGATGTCATAATGTAACATTCCATAATGATGACATAATGCAAAATTCTATTATGATGTCATAATGCAACATTCCATTATGATGTCATAATCTAACATTCTATTATGATGTCATAATGTAATATTCCATTATGATGTCATAATGTAACATTCCATTATGATGTCATAATGCAAAATTCCATTATGATGTCATAATGCAAAATTCCATTATGATGTCATAATGCAAAATTCCATTATGATGTTATAATGTAACATTCCATTATGATGTCATAATGTAACATTCCATTATGATGTCATAATGTAAAATTCCATTATGATGTCATAATGTAACATTTCATTATGATGTCATAATGCAAAATTCCATTATGATGTCATAATGCAACATTCCATTATGATGTCATAATGTAAAATTCCATTATGATGTTATAATGTAACATTCCATAATGATGCCATAATGCAACATTCCATTATGATGTCATAATGCAACATTCCATTATGATGTCATAATGTAACATTCCATTATGATGCCATAATGCAAAATTCTATTATGATGTCATAATGCAACATTCCATTATGATGTCATAATGTAACATTCTATTATGATGTCATAATGTAACATTCCATTATGATGTCATAATGTAACATTCCATTATGATGTCATAATGTAACATTCCATTATTATGTCATAATGCAAAATTCTATTATATTGTCATAATGCAAAATTCCATTATGATGTCATAATGTAACATTCCATTATGATGTCATAATGTAACATTCCATTATGATGTCATAATGTAAAATTCCATTATGATGTCATAATGTAACATTCCATTATGATGTCATAATGTAAAATTCCATTATGATGTCATAATGTAACATTCCATTATGATGTCATAATGCAAAATTCCATTATGATGTCATAATGCAACATTCCATTATGATGTCATAATGCAAAATTCCATTATGATGTCATAATGTAAAATTCCATTATGATGTCATAATGTAACATTCCATTATGATGTCATAATGTAAAATTCCATTATGATGTCATAATGCAAAATTCCATTATGATGTCATAATGCAACATTCCATTATGATGTCATAATGCAAAATTCCATTATGATGTCATAATGTAACATTCCATAATGATGCCATAATGCAAAATTCTATTATGATGTCATAATGCAACATTCCTTTATGATGTCATAATGTAACATTCTATTATGATGTCATAATGCAACATTCCATTATGATGTCATAATGTAACATTCCATTATGATGTCATAATGTAACATTCCATTATGATGTCATAATGCAAAATTCCATTATGATGTCATAATGCAAAATTCCATTATGATGTCATAATGTAACATGCCATTATGATGTCATAATGCAAAATTCCATTATGATGTCATAATGTAACATTCCATTATGATGCCATAATGCAAAATTCTATTATGATGTCATAATGCAACATTCCATTATGATGTCATAATGTAACATTCTATTATGATGTCATAATGTAACATTCCATTATGATATCATAATGTAACATTCCATTATGATGTCATATTGCAAAATTCTATTATGATGTCATAATGCAAAATTCCATTATGATGTCATAATGTAACATTCCATTATGATGTCATAATGCAAAATTCCATTATGATGTCATAATGTAACATTCCATTATGATGTCATAATGTAAACTTCTATTATGATGTCATAATGTAACATTCCATTATGATGTCATAATGTAACATTCCATTATGATGTCATAATGCAAAATTCCATTATGATGTCATAATGCAAAATTCCATTGTGATGTCATAATGTAACATTCACTTATGATGTCATAATGCAAAATTCCATTATGATGTCATAATGCAACATTCCATTATGATGGCATAATGTAACATTCCATTATGATGTCATAATGCAAAATTCTATTATGATGTCATAATGCAAAATTCCATTATGATGTCATAATATAACATTCCATTATGATGTCATAATGTAACATTCCATTATGATGTCATAATGCAACATTCCATTATGATGTCATAATGTAACATTCCATAATGATGCCATAATGCAAAATTCTATTATGATGTCATAATGCAACATTCCATTATGATGTCATAATCTAACATTCTATTATGATGTCATAATGTAATATTCCATTATGATGTCATAATGTAACATTCCATTATGATGTCATAATGTAACATTCCATTATGATGTCATAATGCAAAATTCCATTATGATGTCATAATGCAAAATTCCATTATGATGTCATAATGCAAAATTCCATTATGATGTCATAATGCAAAATTCCATTATGATGTCATAATGTAACATTCCCTTATGATGCCATAATGCAAAATTCTATTATGATGTCATAATGCAACATTCCATTATGATGTCATAATGTAACATTCCATTTTGATGTCATAATGTAACATTCCATTATGATGTCATAATGCAAAATTCCATTGTGATGTCATAATGCAACATTCCATTATGATGTCATAATGCAACATTCCATTATGATGGCATAATGTAACATTCCATTATGATGCCATAATGCAAAATTCTATTATGATGTCATAGTGCAAAATTCCATTATGACATCATAATGTAACATTCCATTATGATGTCATAATGCAACATTCCATTATGATGTCATAATGTAACATTCCATTATGATGCCATAATGCAAAATTCTATTATGATGTCATAATGCAACATTCCATTATGATGTCATAATGTAACATTCTATTATGATGTCATAATGTAACATTCCTTTATGATGTCATAATGTAACATTCCATTATGATGTCATAATGCAAAATTCTATTATGATGTCATAATGCAAAATTCCATTATGATGTCATAATGTAACATTCCATTATGTGTCATAATGTAACATTCCATTATGATGTCATAATGTAAAATTCCATTATGATGTCATAATGTAACATTCCATTATGATGTCATAATGTAAAATTCCATTATGATGTCATAATGTAACATTCCATTATGATGTCATAATGCAAAATTCCATTATGATGTCATAATGCAACATTCCATTATGATGTCATAATGCAAAATTCCATTATGATGTCATAATGTAAAATTCCATTATGATGTCATAATGTAACATTCCATTATGATGTCATAATGTAAAATTCCATTATGATGTCATAATGCAAAATTCCATTATGATGTCATAATGCAACATTCCATTATGATGTCATAATGCAAAATTCCATTATGATGTCATAATGTAACATTCCATAATGATGCCATAATGCAAAATTCTATTATGATGTCATAATGCAACATTCCTTTATGATGTCATAATGTAACATTCTATTATGATGTCATAATGCAACATTCCATTATGATGTCATAATGTAACATTCCATTATGATGTCATAATGTAACATTCCATTATGATGTCATAATGCAAAATTCCATTATGATGTCATAATGCAAAATTCCATTATGATGTCATAATGTAACATGCCATTATGATGTCATAATGCAAAATTCCATTATGATGTCATAATGTAACATTCCATTATGATGCCATAATGCAAAATTCTATTATGATGTCATAATGCAACATTCCATTATGATGTCATAATGTAACATTCCATTATGATATCATAATGTAACATTCCATTATGATGTCATAATGCAAAATTCTATTATGATGTCATAATGCAAAATTCCATTATGATGTCATAATGTAACATTCCATTATGATGTCATAATGCAAAATTCCATTATGATGTCATAATGTAACATTCCATTATGATGTCATAATGTAAACTTCTATTATGATGCCATAATGTAACATTCCATTATGATGTCATAATGTAACATTCCATTATGATGTCATAATGCAAAATTCCATTATGATGTCATAATGCAAAATTCCATTGTGATGTCATAATGTAACATTCACTTATGATGTCATAATGCAAAATTCCATTATGATGTCATAATGCAACATTCCATTATGATGGCATAATGTAACATTCCATTATGATGTCATAATGCAAAATTCTATTATGATGTCATAATGCAAAATTCCATTATGATGTCATAATATAACATTCCATTATGATGTCATAATGTAACATTCCATTATGATGTCATAATGCAACATTCCATTATGATGTCATAATGTAACATTCCATAATGATGCCATAATGCAAAATTCTATTATGATGTCATAATGCAACATTCCATTATGATGTCATAATCTAACATTCTATTATGATGTCATAATGTAATATTCCATTATGATGTCATAATGTAACATTCCATTATGATGTCATAATGCAAAATTCCATTATGATTTCATAATGCAAAATTCCATTATGATGTCATAATGCAAAATTCCATTATGATGTCATAATGCAAAATTCCATTATGATGTCATAATGTAACATTCCATTATGATGCCATAATGCAAAATTCTATTATGATGTCATAATGCAACATTCCATTATGATGTCATAATGTAACATTCCATTTTGATGTCATAATGTAACATTCCATTATGATGTCATAATGCAAAATTCCATTATGATGTCATAATGCAACATTCCATTATGATGTCATAATGCAACATTCCATTATGATGGCATAATGTAACATTCCATTATGATGCCATAATGCAAAATTCTATTATGATGTCATAATGCAAAATTCCATTATGACATCATAATGTAACATTCCATTATGATGTCATAATGCAAAATTCCATTATGATGTCATAATGTAAAATTCCATTATGATGTCATAATGTAAAATTCCATTATGATGTCATAATGTAACATTCCATTATGATGTCATAATGCAAAATTCCATTATGATGTCATAATGCAACATTCCATTATGATGTCATAATGCAAAATTCCATTATGATGTTATAATGTAACATTCCATAATGATGCCATAATGCAACATTCCATTATGATGTCATAATGCAACATTCCATTATGATGTCATAATGTAACATTCTATTATGATGTCATAATGTAACATTCCATTATGATGTCATAATGTAACATTCCATTATGATGTCATAATGCAAAATTCCATTATGATGATATAATACAAAATTCCATTATGATGTCATAATGCAAAATTCCATTATGATGTCATAATGTAACATTCCATTATGATGCCATAATGCAAAATTCTATTATGATGTCATAATGCAACATTCCATTATGATGTAATAATGTAACATTCCATTATGATGTCATAATGTAACATTCCATTATGATGTCATAATGCAAAATTCCATTATGATGTCATAATGTTAAATTCCATTATGATGTCATAATGTAACATTCCATTATGATGTCACAATGTAAAATTCAATTATGATGTCATAATGTAACATTCCATTATGATGTAATAATGCAAAATTCCATTATGATGTCATAATGCAAAATTCCATTATGATGTCATAATGTAACATTCCATTATGATGCCATAATGCAAAATTCTATTATGATGTCATAATGCAACATTCCATTATGATGTCATAATGTAACATTCCATTTTGATGTCATAATGTAACATTCCATTATGATGTCATAATGCAAAATTCCATTATGATGTCATAATGCAACATTCCATTATGATGTCATAATGCAACATTCCATTATGATGGCATAATGTAACATTCCATTATGATGCCATAATGCAAAATTCTATTATGATGTCATAATGCAAAATTCCATTATGACATCATAATGTAACATTCCATTATGATGTCATAATGCAAAATTCCATTATGATGTCATAATGTAAAATTCCATTATGATGTCATAATGTAAAATTCCATTATGATGTCATAATGTAACATTCCATTATGATGTCATAATGCAAAATTCCATTATGATGTCATAATGCAACATTCCATTATGATGTCATAATGCAAAATTCCATTATGATGTTATAATGTAACATTCCATAATGATGCCATAATGCAACATTCCATTATGATGTCATAATGCAACATTCCATTATGATGTCATAATGTAACATTCTATTATGATGTCATAATGTACCATTCCATTATGATGTCATAATGTAACATTCCATAATGATGTCATAATGCAAAATTCCATTATGATGATATAATACAAAATTCCATTATGATGTCATAATGCAAAATTCCATTATGATGTCATAATGTAACATTCCATTATGATGCCATAATGCAAAATTCTATTATGATGTCATAATGCAACATTCCATTATGATGTAATAATGTAACATTCCATTATGATGTCATAATGTAACATTCCATTATGATGTCATAATGCAAAATTCCATTATGATGTCATAATGTTAAATTCCATTATGATGTCATAATGTAACATTCCATTATGATGTCACAATGTAAAATTCAATTATGATGTCATAATGTAACATTCCATTATGATGTAATAATGCAAAATTCCATTATGATGTCATAATGCAACATTCCATTATGATGTCATAATGCAAAATTCCATTATGATGTCATAATGCAACATTCCATTATGATGTCATAATGCAAAATTCCATTATGATGTCATAATGTAAAATTCCATTATGATGTCATAATGTAACATTCCATTATGATGTCATAATGTAAAATTCCATTATGATGTCATAATGCAAAATTCCATTATGATGTCATAATGCAACATTCCATTATGATGTCATAGTGCAAAATTCCATTATGATGTTATAATGTAACATTCCATAATGATGCCATAATGCAACATTCCATTATGATGTCATAATGCAACATTCCATTATGATGTCATAATGTAACATTCTATTATGATGTCATAATGTAACATTCCATTATGATGTCATAATGTAACATTCCATTATGATGTCATAATGCAAAATTCCATTATGATGATATAATACAAAATTCCATTATGATGTCATAATGCAAAATTCCATTATGATGTCATAATGTAACATTCCATAATGATGCCATAATGCAACATTCCATTATGATGTCATAATGCAACATTCCATTATGATGTCATAATGTAACATTCCATTATGATGCCATAATGCAAAATTCTATTATGATGTCATAATGCAACATTCCATTATGATGTCATAATGTAACATTCTATTATGATGTCATAATGTAACATTCCATTATGATGTCATAATGTAACATTCCATTATGATGTCATAATGCAAAATTCTATTATGATGTCATAATGCAAAATTCCATTATGATGTCATAATGTAACATTCCATTATGTGTCATAATGTAACATTCCATTATGATGTCATAATGTAAAATTCCATTATGATGTCATAATGTAACATTCCATTATGATGTCATAATGTAAAATTCCATTATGATGTCATAATGTAACATTCCATTATGATGTCATAATGCAAAATTCCATTATGATGTCATAATGCAACATTCCATTATGATGTCATAATGCAAAATTCCATTATGATGTCATAATGTAACATTCCATTATGATGTCATAATGTAACATTCCATTTTGATGTCATAATGTAAAATTACATTATGATGTCATAATGCAAACTTCCATTATGATGTCATAATGCAACATTCCATTATGATGTCATAATGCAAAATTCCATTATGATGTCATAATGTAACATTCCATAATGATGCCATAATGCAAAATTCTATTATGATGTCATAATGCAACATTCCTTTATGATGTCATAATGTAACATTCTATTATGATGTCATAATGCAACATTCCATTATGATGTCATAATGCAACATTCCATTATGATGTCATAATGTAACATTCCATTATGATGTCATAATGTAACATTCCATTATGATGTCATAATGCAAAATTCCATTATGATGTCATAATGCAAAATTCCATTATGATGTCATAATGTAACATGCCATTATGATGTCATAATGTAACATTCCATTATGATGCCATAATGCAAAATTCTATTATGATGTCATAATGCAACATTCCATTATGATGTCATAATGTAACATTCTATTATGATGTCATAATGTAACATTCCATTATGATATCATAATGTAACATTCCATTATGATGTCATAATGCAAAATTCTATTATGATGTCATAATGCAAAATTCCATTATGATGTCATAATGTAACATTCCATTATGATGTCATAATGCAAAATTCCATTATGATGTCATAATGTAACATTCCATTATGATGTCATAATGTAAACTTCTATTATGATGTCATAATGTAACATTCCATTATGATGTCATAATGTAACATTCCATTATGATGTCATAATGCAAAATTCCATTATGATGTCATAATGCAAAATTCCATTGTGATGTCATAATGTAACATTCACTTATGATGTCATAATGCAAAATTCCATTATGATGTCATAATGCAACATTCCATTATGATGGCATAATGTAACATTCCATTATGATGTCATAATGCAAAATTCTATTATGATGTCATAATGCAAAATTCCATTATGATGTCATAATATAACATTCCATTATGATGTCATAATGTAACATTCCATTATGATGTCATAATGCAACATTCCATTATGATGTCATAATGTAACATTCCATAATGATGACATAATGCAAAATTCTATTATGATGTCATAATGCAACATTCCATTATGATGTCATAATCTAACATTCTATTATGATGTCATAATGTAATATTCCATTATGATGTCATAATGCAAAATTCCATTATGATGTCATAATGCAAAATTCCATTATGATGTCATAATGCAAAATTCCATTATGATGTCATAATGTAACATTCCCTTATGATGCCATAATGCAAAATTCTATTATGATGTCATAATGCAACATTCCATTATGATGTCATAATGTAACATTCCATTTTGATGTCATAATGTAACATTCCATTATGATGTCATAATGCAAAATTCCATTGTGATGTCATAATGCAACATTCCATTATGATGGCATAATGTAACATTCCATTATGATGTCATAATGCAAAACTCTATTATGATGTCATAGTGCAAAATTCCATTATGACATCATAATGTAACATTCCATTATGATGTCATAATGCAAAATTCCATTATGATGTCATAATGTAAAATTCCATTATGATGTCATAATGTAACATTCCATTATGATGTCATAATGTAAAATTCCATTATGATGTCATAATGTAACATTCCATTATGATGTCATAATGCAAAATTCCATTATGATGTCATAATGCAACATTCCATTATGATGTCATAGTGCAAAATTCCATTATGATGTTATAATGTAACATTCCATAATGATGCCATAATGCAACATTCCATTATGATGTCATAATGCAACATTCCATTATGATGTCATAATGTAACATTCCATTATGATGCCATAATGCAAAATTCTATTATGATGTCATAATGCAACATTCCATTATGATGTCATAATGTAACATTCTATTATGATGTCATAATGTAACATTCCTTTATGATGTCATAATGTAACATTCCATTATAATGTCATAATGCAAAATTCTATTATGATGTCATAATGCAAAATTCCATTATGATGTCATAATGTAACATTCCATTATGTGTCATAATGTAACATTCCATTATGATGTCATAATGTAAAATTCCATTATGATGTCATAATGTAACATTCCATTATGATGTCATAATGTAAAATTCCATTATGATGTCATAATGTAACATTCCATTATGATGTCATAATGCAAAATTCCATTATGATGTCATAATGCAACATTCCATTATGATGTCATAATGCAAAATTCCATTATGATGTCATAATGTAAAATTCCATTATGATGTCATAATGTAACATTCCATTATGATGTCATAATGTAAAATTCCATTATGATGTCATAATGCAAAATTCCATTATGATGTCATAATGCAACATTCCATTATGATGTCATAATGCAAAATTCCATTATGATGTCATAATGTAACATTCCATAATGATGCCATAATGCAAAATTCTATTATGATGTCATAATGCAACATTCCTTTATGATGTCATAATGTAACATTCTATTATGATGTCATAATGCAACTTTCCATTATGATGTCATAATGTAACATTCCATTATGATGTCATAATGTAACATTCCATTATGATGTCATAATGCAAAATTCCATTATGATGTCATAATGCAAAATTCCATTATGATGTCATAATGTAACATGCCATTATGATGTCATAATGCAAAATTCCATTATGATGTCATAATGTAACATTCCATTATGATGCCATAATGCAAAATTCTATTATGATGTCATAATGCAACATTCCATTATGATGTCATAATGTAACATTCCATTATGATATCATAATGTAACATTCCATTATGATGTCATAATGCAACATTCCATTATGATGTCATAATGTAACATTCCATAATGATGACATAATGCAAAATTCTATTATGATGTCATAATGCAACATTCCATTATGATGTCATAATCTAACATTCTATTATGATGTCATAATGTAATATTCCATTATGATGTCATAATGTAACATTCCATTATGATGTCATAATGCAAAATTCCATTATGATGTCATAATGCAAAATTCCATTATGATGTCATAATGCAAAATTCCATTATGATGTCATAATGCAAAATTCCATTATGATGTCATAATGTAACATTCCCTTATGATGCCATAATGCAAAATTCTATTATGATGTCATAATGCAACATTCCATTATGATGTCATAATGTAACATTCCATTTTGATGTCATAATGTAACATTCCATTATGATGTCATAATGCAAAATTCCATTGTGATGTCATAATGCAACATTCCATTATGATGTCATAATGCAACATTCCATTATGATGGCATAATGTAACATTCCATTATGATGCCATAATGCAAAATTCTATTATGATGTCATAGTGCAAAATTCCATTATGACATCATAATGTAACATTCCATTATGATGTCATAATGCAAAATTCCATTATGATGTCATAATGTAAAATTCCATTATGATGTCATAATGTAAAATTCCATTATGATGTCATAATGTAAAATTCCATTATGATGTCATAATGTAACATTCCATTATGATGTCATAATGCAAAATTCCATTATGATGTCATAATGCAACATTCCATTATGATGTCATAGTGCAAAATTCCATTATGATGTTATAATGTAACATTCCATAATGATGCCATAATGCAACATTCCATTATGATGTCATAATGCAACATTCCATTATGATGTCATAATGTAACATTCCATTATGATGCCATAATGCAAAATTCTATTATGATGTCATAATGCAACATTCCATTATGATGTCATAATGTAACATTCTATTATGATGTCATAATGTAACATTCCTTTATGATGTCATAATGTAACATTCCATTATGATGTCATAATGCAAAATTCTATTATGATGTCATAATGCAAAATTCCATTATGATGTCATAATGTAACATTCCATTATGTGTCATAATGTAACATTCCATTATGATGTCATAATGTAAAATTCCATTATGATGTCATAATGTAAAATTCCATTATGATGTCATAATGTAACATTCCATTATGATGTCATAATGCAAAATTCCATTATGATGTCATAATGCAACATTCCATTATGATGTCATAATGCAAAATTCCATTATGATGTCATAATGTAAAATTCCATTATGATGTCATAATGTAACATTCCATTATGATGTCATAATGTAAAATTCCATTATGATGTCATAATGCAAAATTCCATTATGATGTCATAATGCAAAATTCCATTATGATGTCATAATGTAACATTCCATAATGATGCCATAATGCAAAATTCTATTATGATGTCATAATGCAACATTCCTTTATGATGTCATAATGTAACATTCTATTATGATGTCATAATGCAACATTCCATTATGATGTCATAATGTAACATTCCATTATGATGTCATAATGTAACATTCCATTATGATGTCATAATGCAAAATTCCATTATGATGTCATAATGCAAAATTCCATTATGATGTCATAATGTAACATGCCATTATGATGTCATAATGCAAAATTCCATTATGATGTCATAATGTAACATTCCATTATGATGCCATAATGCAAAATTCTATTATGATGTCATAATGCAACATTCCATTATGATGTCATAATGTAACATTCCATTATGATATCATAATGTAACATTCCATTATGATGTCATAATGCAAAATTCTATTATGATGTCATAATGCAAAATTCCATTATGATGTCATAATGTAACATTCCATTATGATGTCATAATGCAAAATTCCATTATGATGTCATAATGTAACATTCCATTATGATGTCATAATGTAAACTTCTATTATGATGCCATAATGTAACATTCCATTATGATGTCATAATGTAACATTCCATTATGATGTCATAATGCAAAATTCCATTATGATGTCATAATGCAAAATTCCATTGTGATGTCATAATGTAACATTCACTTATGATGTCATAATGCAAAATTCCATTATGATGTCATAATGCAACATTCCATTATGATGGCATAATGTAACATTCCATTATGATGTCATAATGCAAAATTCTATTATGATGTCATAATGCAACATTCCATTATGATGTCATAATCTAACATTCTATTATGATGTCATAATGTAATATTCCATTATGATGTCATAATGTAACATTCCATTATGATGTCATAATGCAAAATTCCATTATGATTTCATAATGCAAAATTCCATTATGATGTCATAATGCAAAATTCCATTATGATGTCATAATGCAAAATTCCATTATGATGTCATAATGTAACATTCCATTATGATGCCATAATGCAAAATTCTATTATGATGTCATAATGCAACATTCCATTATGATGTCATAATGTAACATTCCATTTTGATGTCATAATGTAACATTCCATTATGATGTCATAATGCAAAATTCCATTATGATGTCATAATGCAACATTCCATTATGATGTCATAATGCAACATTCCATTATGATGGCATAATGTAACATTCCATTATGATGCCATAATGCAAAATTCTATTATGATGTCATAATGCAAAATTCCATTATGACATCATAATGTAACATTCCATTATGATGTCATAATGCAAAATTCCATTATGATGTCATAATGTAAAATTCCATTATGATGTCATAATGTAAAATTCCATTATGATGTCATAATGTAACATTCCATTATGATGTCATAATGCAAAATTCCATTATGATGTCATAATGCAACATTCCATTATGATGTCATAATGCAAAATTCCATTATGATGTTATAATGTAACATTCCATAATGATGCCATAATGCAACATTCCATTATGATGTCATAATGCAACATTCCATTATGATGTCATAATGTAACATTCTATTATGATGTCATAATGTAACATTCCATTATGATGTCATAATGTAACATTCCATTATGATGTCATAATGCAAAATTCCATTATGATGTCATAATGTAACATTCCATTATGATGCCATAATGCAAAATTCTATTATGATGTCATAATGCAACATTCCATTATGATGTAATAATGTAACATTCCATTATGATGTCATAATGTAACATTCCATTATGATGTCATAATGCAAAATTCCATTATGATGTCATAATGTTAAATTCCATTATGATGTCATAATGTAACATTCCATTATGATGTCACAATGTAAAATTCAATTATGATGTCATAATGTAACATTCCATTATGATGTAATAATGCAAAATTCCATTATGATGTCATAATGCAAAATTCCATTATGATGTCATAATGTAACATTCCATTATGATGCCATAATGCAAAATTCTATTATGATGTCATAATGCAACATTCCATTATGATGTCATAATGTAACATTCCATTTTGATGTCATAATGTAACATTCCATTATGATGTCATAATGCAAAATTCCATTATGATGTCATAATGCAACATTCCATTATGATGTCATAATGCAACATTCCATTATGATGGCATAATGTAACATTCCATTATGATGCCATAATGCAAAATTCTATTATGATGTCATAATGCAAAATTCCATTATGACATCATAATGTAACATTCCATTATGATGTCATAATGCAAAATTCCATTATGATGTCATAATGTAAAATTCCATTATGATGTCATAATGTAAAATTCCACTATGATGTCATAATGTAACATTCCATTATGATGTCATAATGCAAAATTCCATTATGATGTCATAATGCAACATTCCATTATGATGTCATAATGCAAAATTCCATTATGATGTTATAATGTAACATTCCATAATGATGCCATAATGCAACATTCCATTATGATGTCATAATGCAACATTCCATTATGATGTCATAATGTAACATTCTATTATGATGTCATAATGTAACATTCCATTATGATGTCATAATGTAACATTCCATTATGATGTCATAATGCAAAATTCCATTTTGATGATATAATACAAAATTCCATTATGATGTCATAATGCAAAATTCCATTATGATGTCATAATGTAACATTCCATTATGATGCCATAATGCAAAATTCTATTATGATGTCATAATGCAACATTCCATTATGATGTAATAATGTAACATTCCATTATGATGTCATAATGTAACATTCCATTATGATGTCATAATGCAAAATTCCATTATGATGTCATAATGTTAAATTCCATTATGATGTCATAATGTAACATTCCATTATGATGTCACAATGTAAAATTCAATTATGATGTCATAATGTAACATTCCATTATGATGTAATAATGCAAAATTCCATTATGATGTCATAATGCAACATTCCATTATGATGTCATAATGCAAAATTCCATTATGATGTCATAATGTAACATTCCATAATGATGCCGTAATGCAAAATTCTATTATGATGTCATAATGCAACATTCCATTATGATGTCATAATGTAACATTCTATTATGATGTCATAATGTAACATTCCATTATGATGTCATAATGTAACATTCCATTATGATGTCATAATGCAAAATTCCATTATGATGTCATAATGTAAAATTCCATTATGATGTCATAATGCACCATTCCATTATGATGTCATAATGCAAAATTCCATTATAATGTCATAATGTAACATTCCATAATGATGCCATAATGCAAAATTCTATTATGATGTCATAATGCAACATTCCATTATGATGTCATAATGTAACATTCTATTATGATGTCATAATGCAAAATTCCATTATGATGTCATAATGTAACATTCCATTATGATGTCATAATGCAAAATTCCATTATGATGTCATAATGTAAAATTCCATTATGATGTCATAATGTAACATTCCATTATGATGTCATAATGTAACATTCCATTATGATGTAATAATGCAAAATTCCATTATGATGTCATAATGCAACATTCCATTATGATGTCATAATGCAAAATTCCATTATGATGTCATAATGTAACATTCCATAATGATGCCATAATGCAAAATTCTACTATGATGGCATTAAGCAACATTCCATTATGATGTCATAATGTAACATTCTATTATGATGTCATAATGCAGCATTCCATTATGATGTCATAATGTAACATTCCATTATGATGTCATAATGTAACATTCCATTATGATGTCATAATGCAAAATTCCATTATGATGTCATAATGCAAAATTCCATTATGATGTCATAATGTAACATTCCATTATGATGTCATAATGCAAAATTCCATTATAATGCCATAATGCAACATTCCATTATGATGGCATAATGTAACATTCCATTATGATGTCATAATGTAACATTCCATTATGATGCCATAATGCAAAATTCTATTATGATGTCATAATGTAACATTCCATTATGATGCCATAATGCAAAATTCTATTGTGATGTCATAATGCAACATTCCATTATGATGTCATAATGTAACATTCCATAATGATGCCATAATGCAAAATTCTATTATGATGGCATTAAGCAACATTCCATTATGATGTCATAATGTAACATTCTATTATGATGTCATAATGCAACATTCCATTATGATGTCATAATGTAACATTCTATTATGATGTCATAATGTAACATTCCATTATGATGTCATAATGTAACATTCCATTATGATGTCATAATGTAACATTCCATTATGATGTCATAATGCAAAATTCCATTATGATGTCATAATGCAAAATTCCATTATGATGTCATAATGTAACATTCCATTATGATGTCATAATGCAAAATTCCATTATGATGTCATAATGTAACATTCCATTACGATGTCATAATGTAACATTCCATTATGATGTCATAATGCAACATTCCATTATGATGTCATAATGTAACATTCCATAATGATGTTATAATGTAACATTCCATAATGATGCCATAATGCAAAATTCTTTTATGATGTCATAATGCAACATTCCATTATGATGTCATAATGTAACATTCTATTATGATGTCATATTGTAACATTCCATTATGATGTCATAATGTAACATTCCATTATGATGTCATAATGCAAAATTCCATTATGATGTCATAATGTAACATTCCATTATGATGCCATAATGCAAAATTCTATTATGATGTCATAATGCAACATTCCATTATGATGTCATAATGTAACATTCCATTTTGATGTCATAATGTAACATTCCATTATGATGTCATAATGCAAAATTCCATTATGATGTCATAATGCAACATTCCATTATGATGTCATAATGCAAAATTCCATTATGATGTCATAATGCAACATTCCATTATGATGGCATAATGTAACATTCCATTATGATGCCATAATGCAAAATTCTATTATGATGTCATAATGCAAAATTCCATTATGATGTCATACTGTAACATTCCATAATGATGCCATAATGCAAAATTCTATTATGATGTCATAATGCAACATTCCATTATGATGTCATAATGTAACATTCTATTATGATGTCATGATGTAACATTCCATTATGATGTCATAATGTAACATTCCATTATGATGTCATAATGCAAAATTCCATTATGATGTCATAATGTAAAATTCCATTATGATGTCATAATGCACCATTCCATTATGATGTCATAATGCAAAATTCCATTATAATGTCATAATGTAACATTCCATAATGATGCCATAATGCAAAATTCTATTATGATGTCATAATGCAACATTCCATTATGATGTCATAATGTAACATTCTATTATGATGTCATAATGCAAAATTCCATTATGATGTCATAATGTAACATTCCATTATGATGTCATAATGCAAAATTCCATTATGATGTCATAATGTAAAATTCCATTATGATGTCATAATGTAACATTCCATTATGATGTCATAATGTAACATTCCATTATGATGTAATAATGCAAAATTCCATTATGATGTCATAATGCAACATTCCATTATGATGTCATAATGCAAAATTCCATTATGATGTCATAATGTAACATTCCATAATGATGCCATAATGCAAAATTCTATTATGATGGCATTAAGCAACATTCCATTATGATGTCATAATGTAACATTCCATTATGATGTCATAATGTAAAATTCCATTATGATGTCATAATGCACCATTCCATTATGATGTCATAATGCAAAATTCCATTATAATGTCATAATGTAACATTCCATAATGATGCCATAATGCAAAATTCTATTATGATGTCATAATGCAACATTCCATTATGATGTCATAATGTAACATTCTATTATGATGTCATAATGCAAAATTCCATTATGATGTCATAATGTAACATTCCATTATGATGTCATAATGCAAAATTCCATTATGATGTCATAATGTAAAATTCCATTATGATGTCATAATGTAACATTCCATTATGATGTCATAATGTAACATTCCATTATGATGTAATAATGCAAAATTCCATGATGATGTCATAATGCAACATTCCATTATGATGTCATAATGCAAAATTCCATTATGATGTCATAATGTAACATTCCATAATGATGCCATAATGCAAAATTCTATTATGATGGCATTAAGCAACATTCCATTATGATGTCATAATGTAACATTCTATTATGATGTCATAATGCAGCATTCCATTATGATGTCATAATGTAACATTCCATTATGATGTCATAATTTAACATTCCATTATGATGTCATAATGCAAAATTCCATTATGATGTCATAATGCAAAATTCTATTATGATGTCATAATGTAACATTCCATTATGATGTCATAATGCAAAATTCCATTATGATGTCATAATGCAACATTCCATTATGATGGCATAATGTAACATTCCATTATGATGTCATAATGTAACATTCCATTATGATGCCATAATGCAAAATTCTATTATGATGTCATAATGTAACATTCCATTATGATGCCATAATGCAAAATTCTATTATGATGTCATAATGCAACATTCCATTATGATGTCATAATGTAACATTCCATAATGATGCCATAATGCAAAATTCTATTATGATGGCATTAAGCAACATTCCATTATGATGTCATAATGTAACATTCTATTATGATGTCATAATGCAACATTCCATTATGATGTCATAATGTAACATTCTATTATGATGTCATAATGTAACATTCCATTATGATGTCATAATGTAACATTCCATTATGATGTCATAATGTAACATTGCATTATGATGTCATAATGCAAAATTCCATTATGATGTCATAATGCAAAATTCCATTATGATGTCATAATGTAACATTCCATTATGATGTCATAATGCAAAATTCCATTATGATGTCATAATGTAACATTCCATTACGATGTCATAATGTAACATTCCATTATGATGTCATAATGTAAAATTCCTTTATGATGTCATAATGTAACATTCCATTATGATGTCATAATGCAACATTCCATTATGATGTCATAATGTAACATTCCATAATGATGTCATAATGTAACATTCCATAATGATGCCATAATGCAAAATTCTATTATGATGTCATAATGCAACATTCCATTATGATGTCATAATGTAACATTCTATTATGATGTCATATTGTAACATTCCATTATGATGTCATAATGTAACATTCCATTATGATGTCATAATGCAAAATTCCATTATGATGTCATAATGTAACATTCCATTATGATGCCATAATGCAAAATTCTATTATGATGTCATATTGCAACATTCCATTATGATGTCATAATGTAACATTCCATTTTGATGTCATAATGTAACATTCCATTATGATGTCATAATGCAAAATTCCAATATGATGTCATAATGCAACATTCCATTATGATGTCATAATGCAAAATTCAATTATGATGTCATAATGCAACATTCCATTATGATGTCATAATGCAAAATTCAATTATGATGTCATAATGCAACATTCCATTATGATGTCATAATGCAAAATTCCATTATGATGTCATAATGCAACATTCCATTATGATGGCATAATGTAACATTCCATTATGATGCCATAATGCAAAATTCTATTATGATGTCATAATGCAAAATTCCATTATGATGTCATAATGTAACATTCCATAATGATGCCATAATGCAAAATTCTATTATGATGTCATAATGCAACATTCCATTATGATGTCATAATGTAACATTCTATTATGATGTCATAATGTAACATTCCATTATGATGTCATAATGCAAAATTCCATTATGATGTCATAATGTAAAATTCCATTATGATGTCATAATGCACCATTCCATTATGATGTCATAATGCAAAATTCCATTATAATGTCATAATGTAACATTCCATAATGATGCCATAATGCAAAATTCTATTATGATGTCATAATGCAACATTCCATTATGATGTCATAATGTAACATTCTATTATGATGTCATAATGCAAAATTCCATTATGATGTCATAATGTAACATTCCATTATGATGTCATAATGCAAAATTCCATTATGATGTCATAATGTAAAATTCCATTATGATGTAATAATGCAAAATTCCATTATGATGTCATAATGTAACATTCCATTATGATGTAATAATGCAAAATTCCATTATGATGTCATAATGCAACATTCCATTATGATGTCATAATGCAAAATTCCATTATGATGTCATAATGTAACATTCCATAATGATGCCATAATGCAAAATTCTACTATGATGGCATTAAGCAACATTCCATTATGATGTCATAATGTAACATTCTATTATGATGTCATAATGCAGCATTCCATTATGATGTCATAATGTAACATTCCATTATGATGTCATAATGTAACATTCCATTATGATGTCATAATGCAAAATTCCATTATGATGTCATAATGCAAAATTCCATTATGATGTCATAATGTAACATTCCATTATGATGTCATAATGCAAAATTCCATTATGATGTCATAATGCAACATTCCATTATGATGGCATAATGTAACATTCCATTATGATGCCATAATGCAAAATTCTATTATGATGTCATAATGTAACATTCCATTATGATGCCATAATGCAAAATTCTATTATGATGTCATAATGCAACATTCCATTATGATGTCATAATGTAACATTCCATAATGATGCCATAATGCAAAATTCTATTATGATGGCATTAAGCAACATTCCATTATGATGTCATAATGTAACATTCTATTATGATGTCATAATGCAACATTCCATTATGATGTCATAATGTAACATTCTATTATGATGTCATAATGTAACATTCCATTATGATGTCATAATGTAACATTCCATTATGATGTCATAATGTAACATTCCATTATGATGTCATAATGCAAAATTCCATTATGATGTCATAATGCAAAATTCCATTATGATGTCATAATGTAACATTCCATTATGATGTCATAATGCAAAATTCCATTATGATGTCATAATGTAACATTCCATTACGATGTCATAATGTAACATTCCATTATGATGTCATAATGTAAAATTCCTTTATGATGTCATAATGTAACATTCCATTATGATGTCATAATGCAACATTCCATTATGATGTCATAATGTAACATTCCATAATGATGTCATAATGTAACATTCCATAATGATGCCATAATGCAAAATTCTATTATGATGTCATAATGCAACATTCCATTATGATGTCATAATGTAACATTCTATTATGATGTCATATTGTAACATTCCATTATGATGTCATAATGTAACATTCCATTATGATGTCATAATGCAAAATTCCATTATGATGTCATAATGTAACATTCCATTATGATGCCATAATGCAAAATTCTATTATGATGTCATAATGCAACATTCCATTATGATGTCATAATGTAACATTCCATTTTGATGTCATAATGTAACATTCCATTATGATGTCATAATGCAAAATTCCATTATGATGTCATAATGCAACATTCCATTATGATGTCATAATGCAAAATTCAATTATGATGTCATAATGCAACATTCCATTATGATGTCATAATGCAAAATTCCATTATGATGTCATAATGCAAAATTCAATTATGATGTCATAATGCAACATTCCATTATGATGTCATAATGCAAAATTCCATTATGATGTCATAATGCAACATTCCATTATGATGGCATAATGTAACATTCCATTATGATGCCATAATGCAAAATTCTATTATGATGTCATAATGCAAAATTCCATTATGATGTTATAATGTAACATTCCATAATGATGCCATAATGCAACATTCCATTATGATGTCATAATGCAACATTCCATTATGATGTCATAATGTAACGTTCTATTATGATGTCATAATGTAACATTCCATTATGATGTTATAATGCAACATTCCATTATGATGCCATAATGCAAAATTCAATTATGATGTCATAATGCAACATTCCATTATGATGTCATAATGCAAAATTCCATTATGATGTCATAATGTAACATTCCATTATGATGCCATAATGCAAAATTCTATTATGATGTTATAATGCAACATTCCATTATGATGTCATAATGCAACATTCCATTATGATGTCATAATGCAAAATTCCATTATGATGTCATAATGTAACATTCCATAATGATGCCATAATGCAAAATTCTATTATGATGGCATTAAGCAACATTCCATTATGATGTCATAATGTAACATTCTATTATGATGTCATAATGCAGCATTCCATTATGATGTCATAATGTAACATTCCATTATGATGTCATAATGTAACATTCCATTATGATGTCATAATGTAAAATTCCATTATGATGTCATAATGTAACATTCCATTATGATGTTATAATGCAAAATTCCATTATGATGTCATAATGCAACATTCCATTATGATGTCATAATGCAAAATTCCATTATGATGTTATAATGTAACATTCCATAATGATGCCATAATGCAACATTCCATTATGATGTCATAATGCAACATTCCATTATGATGTCATAATGTAACATTCTATTATGATGTCATAATGTAACATTCCATTATGATGTCATAATGTAACATTCCATTATGATGTCATAATGCAAAATTCCATTATGATGATATAATTCAAAATTCCATTATGATGTCATAATGCAAAATTCCATTATGATGTCATAATGTAACATTCCATTATGATGCCATAATGCAAAATTCTATTATGATGTCATAATGCAACATTCCATTATGATGTCATAATGTAACATTCCATTATGATATCATAATGTAACATTCCATTATGATGTCATAATGCAAAATTCCATTATGATGTCATAATGTAACATTCCATTATGATGCCATAATGCAAAATTCTATTATGATGTCATAATGCAACATTCCATTATGATGTCATAATGTAACATTCCATTATGATATCATAATGTAACATTCCATTATGATGTCATAATGTTAAATTCCATTATGATGTCATAATGTAACATTCCATTATGATGTCACAATGTAAAATTCCATTATGATGTCATAATGTAACATTCCATTATGATGTAATAATGCAAAATTCCATTATGATGTCATAATGTAACATTCCATTATGATGTCATAATGTAACATTCCATTATGATGTCATAATGCAAAATTCCATTATGATGTCATAATGTTAAATTCCATTATGATGTCATAATGTAACATTCCATTATGATGTCACAATGTAAAATTCCATTATGATGTCATAATGTAACATTCCATTATGATGTCATAATGCAAAATTCCATTATGATGTCATAATATAACATGCCATTATGATGTCATAATGCAAAATTCCATTATGATGTCATAATGTAACATTCCATTATGATGCCATAATGCAAAATTCTATTATGATGTCATAATGCAACATTCCATTATGATGTCATAATGTAACATTCTATTATGATGTCATAATGTAACATTCCATTATGATGTCATAATGTAACATTCCATTATGATGTCATAATGCAAAATTCTATTATGATGTCATAATGCAAAATTCCATTATGATGTCATAATGTAACATTCCATTATGATGTCATAATGTAACATTCCATTATGATGTCATAATGTAAAATTCCATTATGATGTCATAATGTAACATTCCATTATGATATCATAATGTAACATTCCATTATGATGTCATAATGTTAAATTCCATTATGATGTCATAATGTAACATTCCATTATGATGTCACAATGTAAAATTCCATTATGATGTCATAATGCAAAATTCCATTATGATGTCATAATGCAAAATTCTATTATGATGTCATAATGTAACATTCCATTATGATGTCATAATGCAAAATTCCATTATGATGTCATAATGCAACATTCCATTATGATGGCATAATGTAACATTCCATTATGATGTCATAATGTAACATTCCATTATGATGCCATAATGCAAAATTCTATTATGATGTCATAATGTAACATTCCATTATGATGCCATAATGCAAAATTCTATTATGATGTCATAATGCAACATTCCATTATGATGTCATAATGTAACATTCCATAATGATGCCATAATGCAAAATTCTATTATGATGGCATTAAGCAACATTCCATTATGATGTCATAATGTAACATTCTATTATGATGTCATAATGCAACATTCCATTATGATGTCATAATGTAACATTCTATTATGATGTCATAATGTAACATTCCATTATGATGTCATAATGTAACATTCCATTATGATGTCATAATGTAACATTGCATTATGATGTCATAATGCAAAATTCCATTATGATGTCATAATGCAAAATTCCATTATGATGTCATAATGTAACATTCCATTATGATGTCATAATGCAAAATTCCATTATGATGTCATAATGTAACATTCCATTACGATGTCATAATGTAACATTCCATTATGATGTCATAATGTAAAATTCCTTTATGATGTCATAATGTAACATTCCATTATGATGTCATAATGCAACATTCCATTATGATGTCATAATGTAACATTCCATAATGATGTCAAAATGTAACATTCCATAATGATGCCATAATGCAAAATTCTATTATGATGTCATAATGCAACATTCCATTATGATGTCATAATGTAACATTCTATTATGATGTCATATTGTAACATTCCATTATGATGTCATAATGTAACATTCCATTATGATGTCATAATGCAAAATTCCATTATGATGTCATAATGTAACATTCCATTATGATGCCATAATGCAAAATTCTATTATGATGTCATATTGCAACATTCCATTATGATGTCATAATGTAACATTCCATTTTGATGTCATAATGTAACATTCCATTATGATGTCATAATGCAAAATTCCAATATGATGTCATAATGCAACATTCCATTATGATGTCATAATGCAAAATTCAATTATGATGTCATAATGCAACATTCCATTATGATGTCATAATGCAAAATTCAATTATGATGTCATAATGCAACATTCCATTATGATGTCATAATGCAAAATTCCATTATGATGTCATAATGCAACATTCCATTATGATGGCATAATGTAACATTCCATTATGATGCCATAATGTAACATTCCATTATGATGCCATAATGCAAAATTCTATTATGATGTTATAATGCAACATTCCATTATGATGTCATAATGCAACATTCCATTATGATGTCATAATGCAAAATTCCATTATGATGTCATAATGTAACATTCCATAATGATGCCATAATGCAAAATTCTATTATGATGGCATTAAGCAACATTCCATTATGATGTCATAATGTAACATTCTATTATGATGTCATAATGCAGCATTCCATTATGATGTCATAATGTAACATTCCATTATGATGTCATAATGTAACATTCCATTATGATGTCATAATGTAAAATTCCATTATGATGTCATAATGTAACATTCCATTATGATGTTATAATGCAAAATTCCATTATGATGTCATAATGCAACATTCCATTATGATGTCATAATGCAAAATTCCATTATGATGTTATAATGTAACATTCCATAATGATGCCATAATGCAACATTCCATTATGATGTCATAATGCAACATTCCATTATGATGTCATAATGTAACATTCTATTATGATGTCATAATGTAACATTCCATTATGATGTCATAATGTAACATTCCATTATGATGTCATAATGCAAAATTCCATTATGATGATATAATTCAAAATTCCATTATGATGTCATAATGCAAAATTCCATTATGATGTCATAATGTAACATTCCATTATGATGCCATAATGCAAAATTCTATTATGATGTCATAATGCAACATTCCATTATGATGTCATAATGTAACATTCCATTATGATATCATAATGTAACATTCCATTATGATGTCATAATGCAAAATTCCATTATGATGTCATAATGTAACATTCCATTATGATGCCATAATGCAAAATTCTATTATGATGTCATAATGCAACATTCCATTATGATGTCATAATGTAACATTCCATTATGATATCATAATGTAACATTCCATTATGATGTCATAATGTTAAATTCCATTATGATGTCATAATGTAACATTCCATTATGATGTCACAATGTAAAATTCCATTATGATGTCATAATGTAACATTCCATTATGATGTAATAATGCAAAATTCCATTATGATGTCATAATGTAACATTCCATTATGATGTCATAATGTAACATTCCATTATGATGTCATAATGCAAAATTCCATTATGATGTCATAATGTTAAATTCCATTATGATGTCATAATGTAACATTCCATTATGATGTCACAATGTAAAATTCCATTATGATGTCATAATGTAACATTCCATTATGATGTCATAATGCAAAATTCCATTATGATGTCATAATATAACATGCCATTATGATGTCATAATGCAAAATTCCATTATGATGTCATAATGTAACATTCCATTATGATGCCATAATGCAAAATTCTATTATGATGTCATAATGCAACATTCCATTATGATGTCATAATGTAACATTCTATTATGATGTCATAATGTAACATTCCATTATGATGTCATAATGTAACATTCCATTATGATGTCATAATGCAAAATTCTATTATGATGTCATAATGCAAAATTCCATTATGATGTCATAATGTAACATTCCATTATGATGTCATAATGTAACATTCCATTATGATGTCATAATGTAAAATTCCATTATGATGTCATAATGTAACATTCCATTATGATATCATAATGTAACATTCCATTATGATGTCATAATGTTAAATTCCATTATGATGTCATAATGTAACATTCCATTATGATGTCACAATGTAAAATTCCATTATGATGTCATAATGCAAAATTCCATTATGATGTCATAATGCAAAATTCTATTATGATGTCATAATGTAACATTCCATTATGATGTCATAATGCAAAATTCCATTATGATGTCATAATGCAACATTCCATTATGATGGCATAATGTAACATTCCATTATGATGTCATAATGTAACATTCCATTATGATGCCATAATGCAAAATTCTATTATGATGTCATAATGTAACATTCCATTATGATGCCATAATGCAAAATTCTATTATGATGTCATAATGCAACATTCCATTATGATGTCATAATGTAACATTCCATAATGATGCCATAATGCAAAATTCTATTATGATGGCATTAAGCAACATTCCATTATGATGTCATAATGTAACATTCTATTATGATGTCATAATGCAACATTCCATTATGATGTCATAATGTAACATTCTATTATGATGTCATATTGTAACATTCCATTATGATGTCATAATGTAACATTCCATTATGATGTCATAATGTAACATTGCATTATGATGTCATAATGCAAAATTCCATTATGATGTCATAATGCAAAATTCCATTATGATGTCATAATGTAACATTCCATTATGATGTCATAATGCAAAATTCCATTATGATGTCATAATGTAACATTCCATTACGATGTCATAATGTAACATTCCATTATGATGTCATAATGTAAAATTCCTTTATGATGTCATAATGTAACATTCCATTATGATGTCATAATGCAACATTCCATTATGATGTCATAATGTAACATTCCATAATGATGTCATAATGTAACATTCCATAATGATGCCATAATGCAAAATTCTATTATGATGTCATAATGCAACATTCCATTATGATGTCATAATGTAACATTCTATTATGATGTCATATTGTAACATTCCATTATGATGTCATAATGTAACATTCCATTATGATGTCATAATGCAAAATTCCATTATGATGTCATAATGTAACATTCCATTATGATGCCATAATGCAAAATTCTATTATGATGTCATATTGCAACATTCCATTATGATGTCATAATGTAACATTCCATTTTGATGTCATAATGTAACATTCCATTATGATGTCATAATGCAACATTCCATTATGATGTCATAATGTAACATTCCATAATGATGTCATAATGTAACATTCCATAATGATGCCATAATGCAAAATTCTATTATGATGTCATAATGCAACATTCCATTATGATGTCATAATGTAACATTCTATTATGATGTCATATTGTAACATTCCATTATGATGTCATAATGTAACATTCCATTATGATGTCATAATGCAAAATTCCATTATGATGTCATAATGTAACATTCCATTATGATGCCATAATGCAAAATTCTATTATGATGTCATAATGCAACATTCCATTATGATGTCATAATGTAACATTCCATTTTGATGTCATAATGTAACATTCCATTATGATGTCATAATGCAAAATTCCATTATGATGTCATAATGCAACATTCCATTATGATGTCATAATGCAAAATTCAATTATGATGTCATAATGCAACATTCCATTATGATGTCATAATGCAAAATTCCATTATGATGTCATAATGCAAAATTCAATTATGATGTCATAATGCAACATTCCATTATGATGTCATAATGCAAAATTCCATTATGATGTCATAATGCAACATTCCATTATGATGGCATAATGTAACATTCCATTATGATGCCATAATGCAAAATTCTATTATGATGTCATAATGCAAAATTCCATTATGATGTTATAATGTAACATTCCATAATGATGCCATAATGCAACATTCCATTATGATGTCATAATGCAACATTCCATTATGATGTCATAATGTAACGTTCTATTATGATGTCATAATGTAACATTCCATTATGATGTTATAATGCAACATTCCATTATGATGCCATAATGCAAAATTCAATTATGATGTCATAATGCAACATTCCATTATGATGTCATAATGCAAAATTCCATTATGATGTCATAATGTAACATTCCATTATGATGCCATAATGCAAAATTCTATTATGATGTTATAATGCAACATTCCATTATGATGTCATAATGCAACATTCCATTATGATGTCATAATGCAAAATTCCATTATGATGTCATAATGTAACATTCCATAATGATGCCATAATGCAAAATTCTATTATGATGGCATTAAGCAACATTCCATTATGATGTCATAATGTAACATTCTATTATGATGTCATAATGCAGCATTCCATTATGATGTCATAATGTAACATTCCATTATGATGTCATAATGTAACATTCCATTATGATGTCATAATGTAAAATTCCATTATGATGTCATAATGTAACATTCCATTATGATGTTATAATGCAAAATTCCATTATGATGTCATAATGCAACATTCCATTATGATGTCATAATGCAAAATTCCATTATGATGTTATAATGTAACATTCCATAATGATGCCATAATGCAACATTCCATTATGATGTCATAATGCAACATTCCATTATGATGTCATAATGTAACATTCTATTATGATGTCATAATGTAACATTCCATTATGATGTCATAATGTAACATTCCATTATGATGTCATAATGCAAAATTCCATTATGATGATATAATTCAAAATTCCATTATGATGTCATAATGCAAAATTCCATTATGATGTCATAATGTAACATTCCATTATGATGCCATAATGCAAAATTCTATTATGATGTCATAATGCAACATTCCATTATGATGTCATAATGTAACATTCCATTATGATATCATAATGTAACATTCCATTATGATGTCATAATGCAAAATTCCATTATGATGTCATAATGTAACATTCCATTATGATGCCATAATGCAAAATTCTATTATGATGTCATAATGCAACATTCCATTATGATGTCATAATGTAACATTCCATTATGATATCATAATGTAACATTCCATTATGATGTCATAATGTTAAATTCCATTATGATGTCATAATGTAACATTCCATTATGATGTCACAATGTAAAATTCCATTATGATGTCATAATGTAACATTCCATTATGATGTAATAATGCAAAATTCCATTATGATGTCATAATGTAACATTCCATTATGATGTCATAATGTAACATTCCATTATGATGTCATAATGCAAAATTCCATTATGATGTCATAATGTTAAATTCCATTATGATGTCATAATGTAACATTCCATTATGATGTCACAATGTAAAATTCCATTATGATGTCATAATGTAACATTCCATTATGATGTCATAATGCAAAATTCCATTATGATGTCATAATATAACATGCCATTATGATGTCATAATGCAAAATTCCATTATGATGTCATAATGTAACATTCCATTATGATGCCATAATGCAAAATTCTATTATGATGTCATAATGCAACATTCCATTATGATGTCATAATGTAACATTCTATTATGATGTCATAATGTAACATTCCATTATGATGTCATAATGTAACATTCCATTATGATGTCATAATGCAAAATTCTATTATGATGTCATAATGCAAAATTCCATTATGATGTCATAATGTAACATTCCATTATGATGTCATAATGTAACATTCCATTATGATGTCATAATGTAAAATTCCATTATGATGTCATAATGTAACATTCCATTATGATATCATAATGTAACATTCCATTATGATGTCATAATGTTAAATTCCATTATGATGTCATAATGTAACATTCCATTATGATGTCACAATGTAAAATTCCATTATGATGTCATAATGCAAAATTCCATTATGATGTCATAATGCAAAATTCTATTATGATGTCATAATGTAACATTCCATTATGATGTCATAATGCAAAATTCCATTATGATGTCATAATGCAACATTCCATTATGATGGCATAATGTAACATTCCATTATGATGTCATAATGTAACATTCCATTATGATGCCATAATGCAAAATTCTATTATGATGTCATAATGTAACATTCCATTATGATGCCATAATGCAAAATTCTATTATGATGTCATAATGCAACATTCCATTATGATGTCATAATGTAACATTCCATAATGATGCCATAATGCAAAATTCTATTATGATGGCATTAAGCAACATTCCATTATGATGTCATAATGTAACATTCTATTATGATGTCATAATGCAACATTCCATTATGATGTCATAATGTAACATTCTATTATGATGTCATAATGTAACATTCCATTATGATGTCATAATGTAACATTCCATTATGATGTCATAATGTAACATTGCATTATGATGTCATAATGCAAAATTCCATTATGATGTCATAATGCAAAATTCCATTATGATGTCATAATGTAACATTCCATTATGATGTCATAATGCAAAATTCCATTATGATGTCATAATGTAACATTCCATTACGATGTCATAATGTAACATTCCATTATGATGTCATAATGTAAAATTCCTTTATGATGTCATAATGTAACATTCCATTATGATGTCATAATGCAACATTCCATTATGATGTCATAATGTAACATTCCATAATGATGTCATAATGTAACATTCCATAATGATGCCATAATGCAAAATTCTATTATGATGTCATAATGCAACATTCCATTATGATGTCATAATGTAACATTCTATTATGATGTCATATTGTAACATTCCATTATGATGTCATAATGTAACATTCCATTATGATGTCATAATGCAAAATTCCATTATGATGTCATAATGTAACATTCCATTATGATGCCATAATGCAAAATTCTATTATGATGTCATATTGCAACATTCCATTATGATGTCATAATGTAACATTCCATTTTGATGTCATAATGTAACATTCCATTATGATGTCATAATGCAAAATTCCAATATGATGTCATAATGCAACATTCCATTATGATGTCATAATGCAAAATTCAATTATGATGTCATAATGCAACATTCCATTATGATGTCATAATGCAAAATTCAATTATGATGTCATAATGCAACATTCCATTATGATGTCATAATGCAAAATTCCATTATGATGTCATAATGCAACATTCCATTATGATGGCATAATGTAACATTCCATTATGATGCCATAATGTAACATTCCATTATGATGCCATAATGCAAAATTCTATTATGATGTTATAATGCAACATTCCATTATGATGTCATAATGCAACATTCCATTATGATGTCATAATGCAAAATTCCATTATGATGTCATAATGTAACATTCCATAATGATGCCATAATGCAAAATTCTATTATGATGGCATTAAGCAACATTCCATTATGATGTCATAATGTAACATTCTATTATGATGTCATAATGCAGCATTCCATTATGATGTCATAATGTAACATTCCATTATGATGTCATAATGTAACATTCCATTATGATGTCATAATGTAAAATTCCATTATGATGTCATAATGTAACATTCCATTATGATGTTATAATGCAAAATTCCATTATGATGTCATAATGCAACATTCCATTATGATGTCATAATGCAAAATTCCATTATGATGTTATAATGTAACATTCCATAATGATGCCATAATGCAACATTCCATTATGATGTCATAATGCAACATTCCATTATGATGTCATAATGTAACATTCTATTATGATGTCATAATGTAACATTCCATTATGATGTCATAATGTAACATTCCATTATGATGTCATAATGCAAAATTCCATTATGATGATATAATTCAAAATTCCATTATGATGTCATAATGCAAAATTCCATTATGATGTCATAATGTAACATTCCATTATGATGCCATAATGCAAAATTCTATTATGATGTCATAATGCAACATTCCATTATGATGTCATAATGTAACATTCCATTATGATATCATAATGTAACATTCCATTATGATGTCATAATGCAAAATTCCATTATGATGTCATAATGTAACATTCCATTATGATGCCATAATGCAAAATTCTATTATGATGTCATAATGCAACATTCCATTATGATGTCATAATGTAACATTCCATTATGATATCATAATGTAACATTCCATTATGATGTCATAATGTTAAATTCCATTATGATGTCATAATGTAACATTCCATTATGATGTCACAATGTAAAATTCCATTATGATGTCATAATGTAACATTCCATTCTGATGTAATAATGCAAAATTCCATTATGATGTCATAATGTAACATTCCATTATGATGTCATAATGTAACATTCCATTATGATGTCATAATGCAAAATTCCATTATGATGTCATAATGTTAAATTCCATTATGATGTCATAATGTAACATTCCATTATGATGTCACAATGTAAAATTCCATTATGATGTCATAATGTAACATTCCATTATGATGTCATAATGCAAAATTCCATTATGATGTCATAATATAACATGCCATTATGATGTCATAATGCAAAATTCCATTATGATGTCATAATGTAACATTCCATTATGATGCCATAATGCAAAATTCTATTATGATGTCATAATGCAACATTCCATTATGATGTCATAATGTAACATTCTATTATGATGTCATAATGTAACATTCCATTATGATGTCATAATGTAACATTCCATTATGATGTCATAATGCAAAATTCTATTATGATGTCATAATGCAAAATTCCATTATGATGTCATAATGTAACATTCCATTATGATGTCATAATGTAACATTCCATTATGATGTCATAATGTAAAATTCCATTATGATGTCATAATGTAACATTCCATTATGATATCATAATGTAACATTCCATTATGATGTCATAATGTTAAATTCCATTATGATGTCATAATGTAACATTCCATTATGATGTCACAATGTAAAATTCCATTATGATGTCATAATGCAAAATTCCATTATGATGTCATAATGCAAAATTCTATTATGATGTCATAATGTAACATTCCATTATGATGTCATAATGCAAAATTCCATTATGATGTCATAATGCAACATTCCATTATGATGGCATAATGTAACATTCCATTATGATGTCATAATGTAACATTCCATTATGATGCCATAATGCAAAATTCTATTATGATGTCATAATGTAACATTCCATTATGATGCCATAATGCAAAATTCTATTATGATGTCATAATGCAACATTCCATTATGATGTCATAATGTAACATTCCATAATGATGCCATAATGCAAAATTCTATTATGATGGCATTAAGCAACATTCCATTATGATGTCATAATGTAACATTCTATTATGATGTCATAATGCAACATTCCATTATGATGTCATAATGTAACATTCTATTATGATGTCATAATGTAACATTCCATTATGATGTCATAATGTAACATTCCATTATGATGTCATAATGTAACATTGCATTATGATGTCATAATGCAAAATTCCATTATGATGTCATAATGCAAAATTCCATTATGATGTCATAATGTAACATTCCATTATGATGTCATAATGCAAAATTCCATTATGATGTCATAATGTAACATTCCATTACGATGTCATAATGTAACATTCCATTATGATGTCATAATGTAAAATTCCTTTATGATGTCATAATGTAACATTCCATTATGATGTCATAATGCAACATTCCATTATGATGTCATAATGTAACATTCCATAATGATGTCATAATGTAACATTCCATAATGATGCCATAATGCAAAATTCTATTATGATGTCATAATGCAACATTCCATTATGATGTCATAATGTAACATTCTATTATGATGTCATATTGTAACATTCCATTATGATGTCATAATGTAACATTCCATTATGATGTCATAATGCAAAATTCCATTATGATGTCATAATGTAACATTCCATTATGATGCCATAATGCAAAATTCTATTATGATGTCATATTGCAACATTCCATTATGATGTCATAATGTAACATTCCATTTTGATGTCATAATGTAACATTCCATTATGATGTCATAATGCAAAATTCCAATATGATGTCATAATGCAACATTCCATTATGATGTCATAATGCAAAATTCAATTATGATGTCATAATGCAACATTCCATTATGATGTCATAATGCAAAATTCAATTATGATGTCATAATGCAACATTCCATTATGATGTCATAATGTAACATTCCATAATGATGCCATAATGAAAAATTCTATTATGATGCCATAATGCAAAATTCTATTATGATGTCATAATGCAAAATTCCATTATGATGTCATAATGTAACCTTCCATAATGATGCCATAATGCAAAATTCTATTATGATGTCATAATGCAACATTCCATTATGATGTCATAATGTAACATTCTATTATGATGTCATATTGTAACATTCCATTATGATGTCATAATGTAACATTCCATTATGATGTCATAATGCAAAATTCCATTATGATGTCATAATGCAAAATTCCATTATGATGTCATAATGTAAAATTCCATTATGATGTCATAATGCACCATTCCATTATGATGTCATAATGCAAAATTCCATTATAATGTCATAATGTAACATTCCATAATGATGCCATAATGCAAAATTCTATTATGATGTCATAATGCAACATTCCATTATGATGTCATAATGTAACATTCTATTATGATGTCATAATGCAAAATTACATTATGATGTCATAATGTAACATTCCATTATGATGTCATAATGCAAAATTCCATTATGATGTCATAATGTAAAATTCCATTATGATGTCATAATGTAACATTCCATTATGATGTCATAATGTAACATTCCATTATGATGTAATAATGCAAAATTCCATTATGATGTCATAATGCAACATTCCATTATGATGTCATAATGCAAAATTCCATTATGATGTCATAATGTAACATTCCATAATGATGCCATAATGCAAAATTCTATTATGATGGCATTAAGCAACATTCCATTATGATGTCATAATGTAACATTCTATTATGATGTCATAATGCAGCATTCCACTATGATGTCATAATGTAACATTCCATTATGATGTCATAATGTAACATTCCATTATGATGTCATAATGTAACATTCCATAATGATGCCATAATGCAACATTCCATTATGATGTCATAATGCAACATTCCATTATGATGTCATAATGTAACATTCTATTATGATGTCATAATGTAACATTCCATTATGATGTCATAATGTAACATTCCATTATGATGTCATAATGCAAAATTCCATTATGATGATATAATTCAAAATTCCATTATGATGTCATAATGCAAAATTCCATTATGATGTCATAATGTAACATTCCATTATGATGCCATAATGCAAAATTCTATTATGATGTCATAATGCAACATTCCATTATGATGTCATAATGTAACATTCCATTATGATATCATAATGTAAAATTCCATTATGATGTCATAATGTAACATTCCATTATGATGTAATAATGCAAAATTCCATTATGATGTCATAATGTAACATTCCATTATGATGTCATAATGTAATATTCCATTATGATGTCATAATGCAAAATTCCATTATGATGTCATAATGTTAAATTCCATAATGATGCCATAATGCAAAATTCTATTATGATGTCATAATGCAACATTCCATTATGATGTCATAATGTAACATTCTATTATGATGTCATAATGCAAAATTCCATTATGATGTCATAATGTAACATTCCATTATGATGTCATAATGCAAAATTCCATTATGATGTCATAATGTAAAATTCCATTATGATGTCATAATGTAACATTCCATTATGATGTCATAATGTAACATTCCATTATGATGTAATAATGCAAAATTCCATTATGATGTCATAATGCAACATTCCATTATGATGTCATAATGCAAAATTCCATTATGATGTCATAATGTAACATTCCATAATGATGCCATAATGCAAAATTCTATTATGATGGCATTAAGCAACATTCCATTATGATGTCATAATGTAACATTCTATTATGATGTCATAATGCAGCATTCCATTATGATGTCATAATGTAACATTCCATTATGATGTCATAATGTAACATTCCATTATGATGTCATAATGTAAAATTCCATTATGATGTCATAATGTAACATTCCATTATGATGTTATAATGCAAAATTCCATTATGATGTCATAATGCAACATTCCATTATGATGTCATAATGCAAAATTCCATTATGATGTTATAATGTAACATTCCATAATGATGCCATAATGCAACATTCCATTATGATGTCATAATGCAACATTCCATTATGTTGTCATAATGTAACATTCTATTATGATGTCATAATGCAGCATTCCATTATGATGTCATAATGTAACATTCCATTATGATGTCATAATGTAACATTCCATTATGATGTCATAATGTAACATTCCATTATGATGTCATAATGCAAAATTCCATTATGATGATATAATTCAAAATTCCATTATGATGTCATAATGCAAAATTCCATTATGATGTCATAATGTAACATTCCATTATGATGCCATAATGCAAAATTCTATTATGATGTCATAATGCAACATTCCATTATGATGTCATAATGTAACATTCCATTATGATATCATAATGTAACATTCCATTATGATGTCATAATGCAAAATTCCATTATGATGTCATAATGTTAAATTCCATTATGATGTCATAATGTAACATTCCATTATGATGTCACAATGTAAAATTCCATTATGATGTCATAATGTAACATTCCATTATGATGTAATAATGCAAAATTCCATTATGATGTCATAATGTAACATTCCATTATGATGTCATAATGTAACATTCCATTATGATGTCATAATGCAAAATTCCATTATGATGTCATAATGTTAAATTCCATTATGATGTCATAATGTAACATTCCATTATGATGTCACAATGTAAAATTCCATTATGATGTCATAATGTAACATTCCATTATGATGTCATAATGCAAAATTCCATTATGATGTCATAATATAACATGCCATTATGATGTCATAATGCAAAATTCCATTATGATGTCATAATGTAACATTCCATTATGATGCCATAATGCAAAATTCTATTATGATGTCATAATGCAACATTCCATTATGATGTCAAAATGTAACATTCTATTATGATGTCATAATGTAACATTCCATTATGTCATAATGTAACATTCCATTATGTCATAATGTAACATTCCATTATGATGTCATAATGCAAAATTCTATTATGATGTCATAATGCAAAATTCCATTATGATGTCATAATGTAACATTCCATTATGATGTCATAATGTAACATTCCATTATGATGTCATAATGTAAAATTCCATTATGATGTCATAATGTAACATTCCATTATGATGTCATAATGCAAAATTCCATTATGATGTTATAATGTAACATTCCATAATGATGCCATAATGCAACATTCCATTATGATGTCATAATGCAACATTCCATTATGATGTCATAATGTAACATTCTATTATGATGTCATAATGTAACATTCCATTATGATGTTATAATGCAACATTCCATTATGATGCCACAATGCAAAATTATATTATGATGTCATAATGCAAAATTCCATTATGACATCATAATGTAACATTCCATTATGATGTCATAATGCAAAATTCCATTATGATGTCATAATGTAAAATTCCATTATGATGTCATAATGTAACATTCCATTATGATGTCATAATGTAAAATTCCATTATGATGTCATAATGTAACGTTCCATTATGATGTCATAATGCAAAATTCCATTATGATGTCATAATGCAAAATTCCATTAGGATGTCATAATGTAAAATTCCATTATGATGTCATAATGTAACATTCCATTATGATGTCATAATGTAAAATTCCATTATGATGTCATAATGCAAAATTCCATTATGATGTCATAATGCAACATTCCATTATGATGTCATAATGCAAAATTCCATTATGATGTCATAATGTAACATTCCATAATGATGCCATAATGCAAAATTCTATTATGATGGCATAATGCAACATTTCTTTATGATGTCATAATGTAACATTCTATTATGATGTCATAATGCAACATTCCATTATGATGTCATAATGTAACATTCCATTATGATGTCATAATGTAACATTCCATTATGATGTCATAATGCAAAATTCCATTATGATGTCATAATGCAAAATTCCATTATGATGTCATAATGTAACATGCCATTATGATGTCATAATGCAAAATTCCATTATGATGTCATAATGTAACATTCCATTATGATGCCATAATGCAAAATTCTATTATGATGTCATAATGCAACATTCCATTATGATGTCATAATGTAACATTCTATTATGATGTCATAATGTAACATTCCATTATGATATCATAATGTAACATTCCATTATGATGTCATAATGCAAAATTCTATTATGATGTCATAATGCAAAATTCCATTATGATGTCATAATGTAACATTCCATTATGATGTCATAATGCAAAATTCCATTATGATGTCATAATGTAACATTCCATTATGATGTCATAATGTAAACTTCGATTATGATGTCATAATGTAACATTCCATTATGATGTCATAATGTAACATTCCATTATGATGTCATAATGCAAAATTCCATTATGATGTCATAATGCAAAATTCCATTGTGATGTCATAATGTAACATTCCATTATGATGTCATAATGCAAAATTCCATTATGATGTCATAATGCAACATTCCATTATGATGGCATAATGTAACATTCCATTATGATGTCATAATGCAAAATTCCATTATAATGCCATAATGCAACATTCCATTATGATGGCATAATGTAACATTCCATTATGATGTCATAATGTAACATTCCATTATGATGCCATAATGCAAAATTCTATTATGATGTCATAATGTAACATTCCATTATGATGCCATAATGCAAAATTCTATTATGATGTCATAATGCAACATTCCATTATGATGTCATAATGTAACATTCCATAATGATGCCATAATGCAAAATTCTATTATGATGGCATTAAGCAACATTCCATTATGATGTCATAATGTAACATTCTATTATGATGTCATAATGCAACATTCCATTATGATGTCATAATGTAACATTCTATTATGATGTCATAATGTAACATTCCATTATGATGTCATAATGCAAAATTCCATTATGATGTCATAATGTAACATTCCATTATGATGTCATAATGCAAAATTCCATTATGATGTCATAATGCAAAATTCCATTATGATGTCATAATGTAACATTCCATTATGATGTCATAATGCAAAATTCCATTATGATGTCATAATGTAACATTCCATTACGATGTCATAATGTAACATTCCATTATGATGTCATAATGCAACATTCCATTATGATGTCATAATGTAACATTCCATAATGATGTCATAATGTAACATTCCATAATGATGCCATAATGCAAAATTCTATTATGATGTCATAATGCAACATTCCATTATGATGTCATAATGTAACATTCTATTATGATGTCATATTGTAACATTCCATTATGATGTCATAATGTAACATTCCATTATGATGTCATAATGCAAAATTCCATTATGATGTCATAATGTAACATTCCATTATGATGCCATAATGCAAAATTCTATTATGATGTCATAATGCAACATTCCATTATGATGTCATAATGTAACATTCCATTTTGATGTCATAATGTAACATTCCATTATGATGTCATAATGCAAAATTCCATTATGATGTCATAATGCAACATTCCATTATGATGTCATAATGCAAAATTCCATTATGATGTCATAATGCAACATTCCATTATGATGGCATAATGTAACATTCCATTATGATGCCATAATGCAAAATTCTATTATGATGTCATAATGCAAAATTCCATTATGATGTCATAATGTAACATTCCATAATGATGCCATAATGCAAAATTCTATTATGATGTCATAATGCAACATTCCATTATGATGTCATAATGTAACATTCTATTATGATGTCATGATGTAACATTCCATTATGATGTCATAATGTAACATTCCATTATGATGTCATAATGCAAAATTCCATTATGATGTCATAATGTAAAATTCCATTATGATGTCATAATGCACCATTCCATTATGATGTCATAATGCAAAATTCCATTATAATGTCATAATGTAACATTCCATAATGATGCCATAATGCAAAATTCTATTATGATGTCATAATGCAACATTCCATTATGATGTCATAATGTAACATTCTATTATGATGTCATAATGCAAAATTCCATTATGATGTCATAATGTAACATTCCATTATGATGTCATAATGCAAAATTCCATTATGATGTCATAATGTAAAATTCCATTATGATGTCATAATGTAACATTCCATTATGATGTCATAATGTAACATTCCATTATGATGTAATAATGCAAAATTCCATTATGATGTCATAATGCAACATTCCATTATGATGTCATAATGCAAAATTCCATTATGATGTCATAATGTAACATTCCATAATGATGCCATAATGCAAAATTCTATTATGATGGCATTAAGCAACATTCCATTATGATGTCATAATGTAACATTCCATTATGATGTCATAATGTAAAATTCCATTATGATGTCATAATGCAAAATTCCATTATGATGTAATAATGCAAAATTCCATTATGATGTCATAATGCAACATTCCATTATGATGTCATAATGCAAAATTCCATTATGATGTCATAATGTAACATTCCATTATGATGCCATAATGCAAAATTCTATTATGATGTCATAATGCAACATTCCATTATGATGTCATAATGTAACATTCCATTTTGATGTCATAATGTTACATTCCATTATGATGTCATAATGCAAAATTCCATTATGATGTCATAATGCAACATTCCATTATGATGTCATAATGCAAAATTCCATTATGATGTCATAATGCAACATTCCATTATGATGGCATAATGTAACATTCCATTATGATGCCATAATGCAAAATTCTATTATGATGTCATAATGCAAAATTCCATTATGATGTCATAATGTAACATTCCATAATGATGCCATAATGCAAAATTCTATTATGATGTCATAATGCAACATTCCATTATGATGTCATAATGTAACATTCTATTATGATGTCATGATGTAACATTCCATTATGATGTCATAATGTAACATTCCATTATGATGTCATAATGCAAAATTCCATTATGATGTCATAATGTAAAATTCCATTATGATGTCATAATGCACCATTCCATTATGATGTCATAATGCAAAATTCCATTATAATGTCATAATGTAACATTCCATAATGATGCCATAATGCAAAATTCTATTATGATGTCATAATGCAACATTCCATTATGATGTCATAATGTAACATTCTATTATGATGTCATAATGCAAAATTCCATTATGATGTCATAATGTAACATTCCATTATGATGTCATAATGCAAAATTCCATTATGATGTCATAATGTAAAATTCCATTATGATGTCATAATGTAACATTCCATTATGATGTCATAATGTAACATTCCATTATGATGTAATAATGCAAAATTCCATTATGATGTCATAATGCAACATTCCATTATGATGTCATAATGCAAAATTCCATTATGATGTCATAATGTAACATTCCATAATGATGCCATAATGCAAAATTCTATTATGATGGCATTAAGCAACATTCCATTATGATGTCATAATGTAACATTCCATTATGATGTCATAATGTAAAATTCCATTATGATGTCATAATGCACCATTCCATTATGATGTCATAATGCAAAATTCCATTATAATGTCATAATGTAACATTCCATAATGATGCCATAATGCAAAATTCTATTATGATGTCATAATGCAACATTCCATTATGATGTCATAATGTAACATTCTATTATGATGTCATAATGCAAAATTCCATTATGATGTCATAATGTAACATTCCATTATGATGTCATAATGCAAAATTCCATTATGATGTCATAATGTAAAATTCCATTATGATGTCATAATGTAACATTCCATTATGATGTCATAATGTAACATTCCATTATGATGTAATAATGCAAAATTCCATTATGATGTCATAATGCAACATTCCATTATGATGTCATAATGCAAAATTCCATTATGATGTCATAATGTAACATTCCATAATGATGCCATAATGCAAAATTCTATTATGATGGCATTAAGCAACATTATATTATGATGTCATAATGTAACATTCTATTATGATGTCATAATGCAGCATTCCATTATGATGTCATAATGTAACATTCCATTATGATGTCATAATTTAACATTCCATTATGATGTCATAATGCAAAATTCCATTATGATGTCATAATGCAAAATTCTATTATGATGTCATAATGTAACATTCCATTATGATGTCATAATGCAAAATTCCATTATGATGTCATAATGCAACATTCCATTATGATGGCATAATGTAACATTCCATTATGATGTCATAATGTAACATTCCATTATGATGCCATAATGCAAAATTCTATTATGATGTCATAATGTAACATTCCATTATGATGCCATAATGCAAAATTCTATTATGATGTCATAATGCAACATTCCATTATGATGTCATAATGTAACATTCCATAATGATGCCATAATGCAAAATTCTATTATGATGGCATTAAGCAACATTCCATTATGATGTCATAATGTAACATTCTATTATGATGTCATAATGCAACATTCCATTATGATGTCATAATGTAACATTCTATTATGATGTCATAATGTAACATTCCATTATGATGTCATAATGTAACATTCCATTATGATGTCATAATGTAACATTCCATTATGATGTCATAATGCAAAATTCCATTATGATGTCATAATGCAAAATTCCATTATGATGTCATAATGTAACATTCCATTATGATGTCATAATGCAAAATTCCATTATGATGTCATAATGTAACATTCCATTACGATGTCATAATGTAACATTCCATTATGATGTCATAATGTAAAATTCCTTTATGATGTCATAATGTAACATTCCATTATGATGTCATAATGCAACATTCCATTATGATGTCATAATGTAACATTCCATAATGATGTCATAATGTAACATTCCATAATGATGCCATAATGCAAAATTCTATTATGATGTCATAATGCAACATTCCATTATGATGTCATAATGTAACATTCCATTATGATGTCATAATGCAAAATTCCATTATGATGTCATAATGTAAAATTCCATTATGATGTCATAATGTAACATTCCATTATGATGTCATAATGTAACATTCCATTATGATGTAATAATGCAAAATTCCATTATGATGTCATAATGCAACATTCCATTATGATGTCATAATGTAACATTCCATAATGATGCCATAATGCAAAATTCTATTATGATGGCATTAAGCAACATTCCATTATGATGTCATAATGTAACATTCCATTATGATGTCATAATGTAAAATTCCATTATGATGTCATAATGCACCATTCCATTATGATGTCATAATGCAAAATTCCATTATAATGTCATAATGTAACATTCCATAATGATGCCATAATGCAAAATTCTATTATGATGTCATAATGCAACATTCCATTATGATGTCATAATGTAACATTCTATTATGATGTCATAATGCAAAATTCCATTATGATGTCATAATGTAACATTCCATTATGATGTCATAATGCAAAATTCCATTATGATGTCATAATGTAAAATTCCATTATGATGTCATAATGTAACATTCCATTATGATGTCATAATGTAACATTCCATTATGATGTAATAATGCAAAATTCCATTATGATGTCATAATGCAACATTCCATTATGATGTCATAATGCAAAATTCCATTATGATGTCATAATGTAACATTCCATAATGATAATAATAATAATAATAATCTTTATTTGTATAGCGCCAACATATTCCGCAGCGCTTACATAGACAGGGGGGAATACAGAAAGACAAAATACAAACATTACAGAACCACGGTTACATATAGTAATCAGTTGATGGAAACAATAGGGGTGAGGGTCCTGCTCCAACGAGCTTACATACTACAAGTAATGGGGTGATACAGAGGGTAAAGGGGCTGGAGATGTGCACAGTATGGCGAGGTGGAGAGTGAGCGATGCTATACACATAGACAATGGTCAGACATTTAGCCGTGTGACGGCAGAAACGGTGTGACTGCAGGAGCGGTTTATGATGGCTAGCAGGGATTGCAGTCAGTAGGTCAGGGAGCATGTTATCAGGCGGAGTACAGAGAGGTTTGTTTAGGGAATGCGGTATGCCTCCCTGAAGAGGTGCGTTTTTAGAGCACGCCTGAAGTTCTGCGAGTCCTGGATTGCTCGGGTAGCCTTTGGTAGTGCGTTCCAGAGAACCGGTGCTGCTCTGGAGAAGTCTTGGAGGCGGGAATGAGAAGTTCGAATTAAAGGGGCGCTCAGTCTGGTTTCATTAGCAGAGCGGAGAGCCCGGGCTGGTTGATGGATTGAGATGAGGGAGGCGATATAGGGTGGCGCTGTACTGTGGAGGGCTTTGTGGATGAAGGTAGCGAGTTTGAATTGAATTCTGTATTTAACGGGCAGCCAGTGCAGTGACCGGCACAGGACAGAGGCGTCCGAGTAGCGGCTGGACAGGAAGATGAGCCTGGCTGCCGCATTCAGGATGGACTGGAGAGGGTAGAGTCTGGTGCAGGGGAGGCCGATCAGCAACGAGTTGCAATAATCGAGCCGGGAGTGGATGAGGGCGACAATAAGCGTTTTTAACGTCTCCACAGTGAGAAAAGAGCGGATTCTTGCGATGTTCTTGAGGTGCAGCTGACATGTTCGGGCAAGAGATTGGATGTAGGGGGCAAAAGAGAGATCAGAGTCAAATATGACCCCAAGGCAGCGGGCATGTTGTCTAGGAGTTATGGTGGCGCCACACACTGAGATGGAGATGTCAGGATGAGGTCGGTTAGTGGAGGGTGGAAATACCAGTAAGTCAGTTTTAGAGAGGTTTAGTTTTAGGTAGAGAGAGGACATGGTGTTAGAGACAGCGGACAGACAGTTAGTGATGTTTTGGAGGAAGGGTGCAGAGATGTCACGGGCAGGGGTGTATAGCTGGGTGTCATCAGCGTACAGGTGGTATTTGAGGCCAAAACTCCTGATGGTTTGTCCAATAGGGGCTGTGTAGATAGAGAAGAGAAGGGGGCCAAGGACCGAGCCCTGGGGGACCCCAACAGCAAGGGGAAGAGGAGGGGAGGTAGAGCCAGCAAAGGAGACACTGAAAGAGCGGTCAGATAGGTAAGAGGAGAACCAGGAGAGGGCAGTGTCCTTTAGGCCAATGGAGCGTAGCATACTGAGGAGGAGTTTGTGGTCAACAGTGTCAAACGCTGCAGAAAGGTCGAGGAGGATCAGTAGGGAGTAATCGCCCCTCGATTTGGCTGTCAGTAGGTCATTGGATACCCTAGTAAGGGCAGTTTCTGTCGAGTGTTGAGGTCGGAAGCCAGACTGTAGGGGGTCTAGGAGAGAGTTCTCTGATAAATAGCTTACAAGGCGGGAGTAAACTAGGCGTTCTAGTAGTTTGGAGATGAAGGGGAGGTTTGAGATGGGTCTGTAGTTGGCAGCATCAGTCGCGTCCAGAGTCAGTTTCTTTAGCAGTGGGGATATGATGGCGTGTTTGAAAGAAGAGGGAAAGATGCCAGAGGTCAGAGAGAGGTTGAATATAGTGGTGAGATGGGAGATGACCACTGGGGAGAAGGAACGGAGGAGGTGTGAGGGGAGAGGGTCGCTAGCGCAGGTGGTGGGGCGAGCAGAGAAGAGCAATTTGGAGACTTCTTCCTCTGTCGCTGGTCTGAGTACAGACAGTGAGCAGGAGCTAGATGCAGTGCTGACAGGACTAGGGTCAGGGCTAGTCTGGGATTGGGAAGTTATTTCCTGACGGATGTCGTCTATTTTCTTTTTGAAGTAAGCAGCCAACTCTTCAGCACTGAGATCCGTCACTGGGGGCTGCGGTTTTGGGCTGAGAAGGGAGTGAAAAGTATCAAAGAGCCGTTTAGGGTTGTGCGATAATGAGGAGACTAGAGAGGTGAAGTAGACTTGTTTGGCATGGTGGAGGGCGAGGTTGTATGATGCCATAATGCAAAATTCTATTATGATGGCATTAAGCAACATTCCATTATGATGTCATAATGTAACATTCTATTATGATGTCATAATGCAGCATTCCATTATGATGTCATAATGTAACATTCCATTATGATGTCATAATTTAACATTCCATTATGATGTCATAATGCAAAATTCCATTATGATGTCATAATGCAAAATTCTATTATGATGTCATAATGTAACATTCCATTATGATGTCATAATGCAAAATTCCATTATGATGTCATAATGCAACATTCCATTATGATGTCATAATGCAAAATTCCATTATGATGTCATAATGCAACATTCCATTATGATGGCATAATGTAACATTCCATTATGATGTCATAATGTAACATTCCATTATGATGCCATAATGCAAAATTCTATTATGATGTCATAATGTAACATTCCATTATGATGCCATAATGCAAAATTCTATTATGATGTCATAATGCAACATTCCATTATGATGTCATAATGTAACATTCCATAATGATGCCATAATGCAAAATTCTATTATGATGGCATTAAGCAACATTCCATTATGATGTCATAATGTAACATTCTATTATGATGTCATAATGCAACATTCCATTATGATGTCATAATGTAACATTCCATTATGATGTCATAATGTAACATTCCATTATGATGTCATAATGCAAAATTCCATTATGATGTCATAATGCAAAATTCCATTATGATGTCATAATGTAACATTCCATTATGATGTCATAATGCAAAATTCCATTATGATGTCATAATGTAACATTCCATTACGATGTCATAATGTAACATTCCATTTTGATGTCATAATGTAACATTCCATTATGATGTCATAATGCAAAATTCCATTATGATGTCATAATGCAACATTCCATTATGATGTCATAATGCAAAATTCCATTATGATGTCATAATGCAACATTCCATTATGATGGCATAATGTAACATTCCATTATGATGCCATAATGCAAAATTCTATTATGATGTCATAATGCAAAATTCCATTATGATGTCATAATGTAACATTCCATAATGATGCCATAATGCAAAATTCTATTATGATGTCATAATGCAACATTCCATTATGATGTCATAATGTAACATTCTATTATGATGTCATGATGTAACATTCCATTATGATGTCATAATGTAACATTCCATTATGATGTCATAATGCAAAATTCCATTATGATGTCATAATGTAAAATTCCATTATGATGTCATAATGCACCATTCCATTATGATGTCATAATGCAAAATTCCATTATAATGTCATAATGTAACATTCCATAATGATGCCATAATGCAAAATTCTATTATGATGTCATAATGCAACATTCCATTATGATGTCATAATGTAACATTCTATTATGATGTCATAATGCAAAATTCCATTATGATGTCATAATGTAACATTCCATTATGATGTCATAATGCAAAATTCCATTATGATGTCATAATGTAAAATTCCATTATGATGTCATAATGTAACATTCCATTATGATGTCATAATGTAACATTCCATTATGATGTAATAATGCAAAATTCCATTATGATGTCATAATGCAACATTCCATTATGATGTCATAATGCAAAATTCCATTATGATGTCATAATGTAACATTCCATAATGATGCCATAATGCAAAATTCTATTATGATGGCATTAAGCAACATTCCATTATGATGTCATAATGTAACATTCCATTATGATGTCATAATGTAAAATTCCATTATGATGTCATAATGCAAAATTCCATTATGATGTAATAATGCAAAATTCCATTATGATGTCATAATGCAACATTCCATTATGATGTCATAATGCAAAATTCCATTATGATGTCATAATGTAACATTCCATTATGATGCCATAATGCAAAATTCTATTATGATGTCATAATGCAACATTCCATTATGATGTCATAATGTAACATTCCATTTTGATGTCATAATGTTACATTCCATTATGATGTCATAATGCAAAATTCCATTATGATGTCATAATGCAACATTCCATTATGATGTCATAATGCAAAATTCCATTATGATGTCATAATGCAACATTCCATTATGATGGCATAATGTAACATTCCATTATGATGCCATAATGCAAAATTCTATTATGATGTCATAATGCAAAATTCCATTATGATGTCATAATGTAACATTCCATAATGATGCCATAATGCAAAATTCTATTATGATGTCATAATGCAACATTCCATTATGATGTCATAATGTAACATTCTATTATGATGTCATGATGTAACATTCCATTATGATGTCATAATGTAACATTCCATTATGATGTCATAATGCAAAATTCCATTATGATGTCATAATGTAAAATTCCATTATGATGTCATAATGCACCATTCCATTATGATGTCATAATGCAAAATTCCATTATAATGTCATAATGTAACATTCCATAATGATGCCATAATGCAAAATTCTATTATGATGTCATAATGCAACATTCCATTATGATGTCATAATGTAACATTCTATTATGATGTCATAATGCAAAATTCCATTATGATGTCATAATGTAACATTCCATTATGATGTCATAATGCAAAATTCCATTATGATGTCATAATGTAAAATTCCATTATGATGTCATAATGTAACATTCCATTATGATGTCATAATGTAACATTCCATTATGATGTAATAATGCAAAATTCCATTATGATGTCATAATGCAACATTCCATTATGATGTCATAATGCAAAATTCCATTATGATGTCATAATGTAACATTCCATAATGATGCCATAATGCAAAATTCTATTATGATGGCATTAAGCAACATTCCATTATGATGTCATAATGTAACATTCCATTATGATGTCATAATGTAAAATTCCATTATGATGTCATAATGCACCATTCCATTATGATGTCATAATGCAAAATTCCATTATAATGTCATAATGTAACATTCCATAATGATGCCATAATGCAAAATTCTATTATGATGTCATAATGCAACATTCCATTATGATGTCATAATGTAACATTCTATTATGATGTCATAATGCAAAATTCCATTATGATGTCATAATGTAACATTCCATTATGATGTCATAATGCAAAATTCCATTATGATGTCATAATGTAAAATTCCATTATGATGTCATAATGTAACATTCCATTATGATGTCATAATGTAACATTCCATTATGATGTAATAATGCAAAATTCCATTATGATGTCATAATGCAACATTCCATTATGATGTCATAATGCAAAATTCCATTATGATGTCATAATGTAACATTCCATAATGATGCCATAATGCAAAATTCTATTATGATGGCATTAAGCAACATTCCATTATGATGTCATAATGTAACATTCTATTATGATGTCATAATGCAGCATTCCATTATGATGTCATAATGTAACATTCCATTATGATGTCATAATTTAACATTCCATTATGATGTCATAATGCAAAATTCCATTATGATGTCATAATGCAAAATTCTATTATGATGTCATAATGTAACATTCCATTATGATGTCATAATGCAAAATTCCATTATGATGTCATAATGCAACATTCCATTATGATGGCATAATGTAACATTCCATTATGATGTCATAATGTAACATTCCATTATGATGCCATAATGCAAAATTCTATTATGATGTCATAATGTAACATTCCATTATGATGCCATAATGCAAAATTCTATTATGATGTCATAATGCAACATTCCATTATGATGTCATAATGTAACATTCCATAATGATGCCATAATGCAAAATTCTATTATGATGGCATTAAGCAACATTCCATTATGATGTCATAATGTAACATTCTATTATGATGTCATAATGCAACATTCCATTATGATGTCATAATGTAACATTCTATTATGATGTCATAATGTAACATTCCATTATGATGTCATAATGTAACATTCCATTACGATGTCATAATGTAACATTCCATTATGATGTCATAATGTAAAATTCCTTTATGATGTCATAATGTAACATTCCATTATGATGTCATAATGCAACATTCCATTATGATGTCATAATGTAACATTCCATAATGATGTCATAATGTAACATTCCATAATGATGCCATAATGCAAAATTCTATTATGATGTCATAATGCAACATTCCATTATGATGTCATAATGTAACATTCCATTATGATGTCATAATGCAAAATTCCATTATGATGTCATAATGTAAAATTCCATTATGATGTCATAATGTAACATTCCATTATGATGTCATAATGTAACATTCCATTATGATGTAATAATGCAAAATTCCATTATGATGTCATAATGCAACATTCCATTATGATGTCATAATGCAAAATTCCATTATGATGTCATAATGTAACATTCCATAATGATGCCATAATGCAAAATTCTATTATGATGGCATTAAGCAACATTCCATTATGATGTCATAATGTAACATTCCATTATGATGTCATAATGTAAAATTCCATTATGATGTCATAATGCACCATTCCATTATAATGTCATAATGTAACATTCCATAATGATGCCATAATGCAAAATTCTATTATGATGTCATAATGCAACATTCCATTATGATGTCATAATGCAAAATTCCATTATAATGTCATAATGTAACATTCCATAATGATGCCATAATGCAAAATTCTATTATGATGTCATAATGCAACATTCCATTATGATGTCATAATGTAACATTCTATTATGATGTCATAATGCAAAATTCCATTATGATGTCATAATGTAACATTCCATTATGATGTCATAATGCAAAATTCCATTATGATGTCATAATGTAAAATTCCATTATGATGTCATAATGTAACATTCCATTATGATGTCATAATGTAACATTCCATTATGATGTAATAATGCAAAATTCCATTATGATGTCATAATGCAACATTCCATTATGATGTCATAATGCAAAATTCCATTATGATGTCATAATGTAACATTCCATAATGATGCCATAATGCAAAATTCTATTATGATGGCATTAAGCAACATTCCATTATGATGTCATAATGTAACATTCTATTATGATGTCATAATGCAGCATTCCATTATGATGTCATAATGTAACATTCCATTATGATGTCATAATTTAACATTCCATTATGATGTCATAATGCAAAATTCCATTATGATGTCATAATGCAAAATTCTATTATGATGTCATAATGTAACATTCCATTATGATGTCATAATGCAAAATTCCATTATGATGTCATAATGCAACATTCCATTATGATGTCATAATGCAAAATTCCATTATGATGTCATAATGCAACATTCCATTATGATGGCATAATGTAACATTCCATTATGATGTCATAATGTAACATTCCATTATGATGCCATAATGCAAAATTCTATTATGATGTCATAATGTAACATTCCATTATGATGCCATAATGCAAAATTCTATTATGATGTCATAATGCAACATTCCATTATGATGTCATAATGTAACATTCCATAATGATGCCATAATGCAAAATTCTATTATGATGGCATTAAGCAACATTCCATTATGATGTCATAATGTAACATTCTATTATGATGTCATAATGCAACATTCCATTATGATGTCATAATGTAACATTCTATTATGATGTCATAATGTAACATTCCATTATGATGTCATAATGTAACATTCCATTATGATGTCATAATGTAACATTCCATTATGATGTCATAATGCAAAATTCCATTATGATGTCATAATGCAAAATTCCATTATGATGTCATAATGTAACATTCCATTATGATGTCATAATGCAAAATTCCATTATGATGTCATAATGTAACATTCCATTACGATGTCATAATGTAACATTCCATTATGATGTCATAATGTAAAATTCCTTTATGATGTCATAATGTAACATTCCATTATGATGTCATAATGCAACATTCCATTATGATGTCATAATGTAACATTCCATATTGATGTCATAATGTAACATTCCATAATGATGCCATAATGCAAAATTCTATTATGATGTCATAATGCAACATTCCATTATGATGTCATAATGTAACATTCTATTATGATGTCATATTGTAACATTCCATTATGATGTCATAATGTAACATTCCATTATGATGTCATAATGCAAAATTCCATTATGATGTCATAATGTAACATTCCATTATGATGCCATAATGCAAAATTCTATTATGATGTCATAATGCAACATTCCATTATGATGTCATAATGTAACATTCCATTTTGATGTCATAATGTAACATTCCATTATGATGTCATAATGCAAAATTCCATTATGATGTCATAATGCAACATTCCATTATGATGTCATAATGCAAAATTCAATTATGATGTCATAATGCAACATTCCATTATGATGTCATAATGCAAAATTCCATTATGATGTCATAATGCAACATTCCATAATAATGGCATAATGTAACATTCCATTATGATGCCATAATGCAAAATTCTATTATGATGTCATAATGCAAAATTCCATTATGATGTCATAATGTAACATTCCATAATGATGCCATAATGCAAAATTCTATTATGATGTCATAATGCAACATTCCATTATGATGTCATAATGTAACATTCTATTATGATGTCATAATGTAACATTCCATTATGATGTCATAATGCAAAATTCCATTATGATGTCATAATGTAAAATTCCATTATGATGTCATAATGCACCATTCCATTATGATGTCATAATGCAAAATTCCATTATAATGTCATAATGTAACATTCCATAATGATGCCATAATGCAAAATTCTATTATGATGTCATAATGCAACATTCCATTATGATGTCATAATGTAACATTCTATTATGATGTCATAATGCAAAATTCCATTATGATGTCATAATGTAACATTCCATTATGATGTCATAATGCAAAATTCCATTATGATGTCATAATGTAAAATTCCATTATGATGTCATAATGTAACATTCCATTATGATGTCATAATGTAACATTCCATTATGATGTAATAATGCAAAATTCCATTATGATGTCATAATGCAACATTCCATTATGATGTCATAATGCAAAATTCCATTATGATGTCATAATGTAACATTCCATAATGATGCCATAATGCAAAATTCTACTATGATGGCATTAAGCAACATTCCATTATGATGTCATAATGTAACATTCTATTATGATGTCATAATGCAGCATTCCATTATGATGTCATAATGTAACATTCCATTATGATGTCATAATGTAACATTCCATTATGATGTCATAATGCAAAATTCCATTATGATGTCATAATGCAAAATTCCATTATGATGTCATAATGTAACATTCCATTATGATGTCATAATGCAAAATTCCATTATGATGTCATAATGCAACATTCCATTATGATGGCATAATGTAACATTCCATTATGATGCCATAATGCAAAATTCTATTATGATGTCATAATGTAACATTCCATTATGATGCCATAATGCAAAATTCTATTATGATGTCATAATGCAACATTCCATTATGATGTCATAATGTAACATTCCATAATGATGCCATAATGCAAAATTCTATTATGATGGCATTAAGCAACATTCCATTATGATGTCATAATGTAACATTCTATTATGATGTCATAATGCAACATTCCATTATGATGTCATAATGTAACATTCTATTATGATGTCATAATGTAACATTCCATTATGATGTCATAATGTAACATTCCATTATGATGTCATAATGTAACATTCCATTATGATGTCATAATGCAAAATTCCATTATGATGTCATAATGCAAAATTCCATTATGATGTCATAATGTAACATTCCATTATGATGTCATAATGCAAAATTCCATTATGATGTCATAATGTAACATTCCATTACGATGTCATAATGTAACATTCCATTATGATGTCATAATGCAAAATTCCATTATAATGTCATAATGTAACATTCCATAATGATGCCATAATGCAAAATTCTATTATGATGTCATAATGCAACATTCCATTATGATGTCATAATGTAACATTCTATTATGATGTCATAATGCAAAATTCCATTATGATGTCATAATGTAACATTCCATTATGATGTCATAATGCAAAATTCCATTATGATGTCATAATGTAAAATTCCATTATGATGTCATAATGTAACATTCCATTATGATGTCATAATGTAACATTCCATTATGATGTAATAATGCAAAATTCCATTATGATGTCATAATGCAACATTCCATTATGATGTCATAATGCAAAATTCCATTATGATGTCATAATGTAACATTCCATAATGATGCCATAATGCAAAATTCTACTATGATGGCATTAAGCAACATTCCATTATGATGTCATAATGTAACATTCTATTATGATGTCATAATGCAGCATTCCATTATGATGCCATAATGTAACATTCCATTATGATGTCATAATGTAACATTCCATTATGATGTCATAATGCAAAATTCCATTATGATGTCATAATGCAAAATTCCATTATGATGTCATAATGTAACATTCCATTATGATGTCATAATGCAACATTCCATTATGATGTCATAATGCAAAATTCCATTATGATGTCATAATGTAACATTCCATTATGATGCCATAATGCAAAATTCTATTATGATGTCATAATGCAACATTCCATTATGATGTCATAATGTAACATTCCATTTTGATGTCATAATGTAACATTCCATTATGATGTCATAATGCAAAATTCCATTATGATGTCATAATGCAACATTCCATTATGATGTCATAATGCAAAATTCAATTATGATGTCATAATGCAACATTCCATAATGATGCCATAATGTAACATTCCATTATGATGTCATAATGCAAAATTCCATTATGATGTCATAATGCAAAATTCCATTATGATGTCATAATGTAACATTCCATTATGATGTCATAATGCAAAATTCCATTATGATGTCATAATGTAACATTCCATTACGATGTCATAATGTAACATTCCATTATGATGTCATAATGTAAAATTCCTTTATGATGTCATAATGTAACATTCCATTATGATGTCATAATGCAACATTCCATTATGATGTCATAATGTAACATTCCATAATGATGTCATAATGTAACATTCCATAATGATGCCATAATGCAAAATTCTATTATGATGTCATAATGCAACATTCCATTATGATGTCATAATGTAACATTCTATTATGATGTCATATTGTAACATTCCATTATGATGTCATAATGTAACATTCCATTATGATGTCATAATGCAAAATTCCATTATGATGTCATAATGTAACATTCCATTATGATGCCATAATGCAAAATTCTATTATGATGTCATAATGCAACATTCCATTATGATGTCATAATGTAACATTCCATTTTGATGTCATAATGTAACATTCCATTATGATGTCATAATGCAAAATTCCATTATGATGTCATAATGCAACATTCCATTATGATGTCATAATGCAAAATTCAATTATGATGTCATAATGCAACATTCCATTATGATGTCATAATGCAAAATTCCATTATGATGTCATAATGCAACATTCCATTATGATGGCATAATGTAACATTCCATTATGATGCCATAATGCAAAATTCTATTATGATGTCATAATGCAAAATTCCATTATGATGTCATAATGTAACCTTCCATAATGATGCCATAATGCAAAATTCTATTATGATGTCATAATGCAACATTCCATTATGATGTCATAATGTAACATTCTATTATGATGTCATATTGTAACATTCCATTATGATGTCATAATGTAACATTCCATTATGATGTCATAATGCAAAATTCCATTATGATATCATAATGTAAAATTCCATTATGATGTCATAATGCACCATTCCATTATGATGTCATAATGCAAAATTCCATTATAATGTCATAATGTAACATTCCATAATGATGCCATAATGCAAAATTCTATTATGATGTCATAATGCAACATTCCATTATGATGTCATAATGTAACATTCTATTATGATGTCATAATGCAAAATTCCATTATGATGTCATAATGTAACATTCCATTATGATGTCATAATGCAAAATTCCATTATGATGTCATAATGTAAAATTCCATTATGATGTCATAATGTAACATTCCATTATGATGTCATAATGTAACATTCCATTATGATGTAATAATGCAAAATTCCATTATGATGTCATAATGCAACATTCCATTATGATGTCATAATGCAAAATTCCATTATGATGTCATAATGTAACATTCCATAATGATGCCATAATGCAAAATTCTATTATGATGGCATTAAGCAACATTCCATTATGATGTCATAATGTAACATTCTATTATGATGTCATAATGCAGCATTCCATTATGATGTCATAATGTAACATTTCCATTATGATGTCATAATGTAACATTCCATTATGATGTCATAATGTAAAATTCCATTATGATGTCATAATGTAACATTCCATTATGATGTTATAATGCAAAATTCCATTATGATGTCATAATGTAACATTCCATTATGATGTCATAATGTAAACTTCTATTATGATGTCATAATGTAACATTCCATTATGATGTCATAATGTAACATTCCATTATGATGTCATAATGCAAAATTCCATTATGATGTCATAATGCAAAATTCCATTGTGATGTCATAATGTAACATTCACTTATGATGTCATAATGCAAAATTCCATTATGATGTCATAATGCAACATTCCATTATGATGTCATAATATAACATTCCATTATGATGTCTTAATGTAACATTCCATTATGATGTCATAATGCAACATTCCATTATGATGTCATAATGTAACATTCCATAATGATGCCATAATGCAAAATTCTATTATGATGTCATAATGCAACATTCCATTATGATGTCATAATCTAACATTCTATTATGATGTCATAATGTAATATTCCATTATGATGTCATAATGTAACATTCCATTATGATGTCATAATGCAAAATTCCATTATGATGTCATAATGCAAAATTCCATTATGATGTCATAATGCAAAATTCCATTATGATGTCATAATGTAACATTCCATTATGATGCCATAATGCAAAATTCTATTATGATGTCATAATGCAACATTCCATTATGATGTCATAATGTAACATTCCATTATGATGTCATAATGTAACATTCCATTATGATGTCATAATGCAAAATTCCATTATGATGTCATAATGTAAAATTCCATTATGATGTCATAATGCAAAATTCCATTATGATGTCATAATGTAAAATTCCATTATGATGTCATAATGTAACATTCCATTATGATGTCATAATGTAACATTCCATTATGATGTCATAATGCAAAATTCCAATATGATGTCATAATGCAACATTCCATTATGATGTCATAATGCAAAATTCCATTATGATGTCATAATGTAACATTCCATAATGATGCCATAATGCAAAATTCTATTATGATGTCTTAATGCAACATTCCATTATGATGTCATAATGTAACATTCTATTATGATGTCATAATGCAACATTCCATTATGATGTCATAATGTAACATTCTATTATGATGTCATAATGTAACATTCCATTATGATGTCATAATGTAACATTCCATTATGATGTCCTAATGCAAAATTCCATTATGATGTCATAATGCAAAATTCCATTATGATGTCATAATATAACATGCCATTATGATGTCATAATGCAAAATTCCATTACGATGTCATAATGTTACATTCCATAATGATGCCATAATGCAAAATTCTATTATGATGTCATAATGCAACATTCCATTATGATGTCATAATGTAACATTCTATTATGATGTCATAATGTAACATTCCATTGTGATGTCATAATGTAACATTCCATTATGATGTCATAATGCAAAATTCTATTATGATGTCATAATGCAAAATTCCATTATGATGTCATAATCTAACATTCCATTATGATGTCATAATGTAACATTCCATTATGATGTCATAATGTAAAATTCCATTATGATGTCATAATGTAACATTCCATTATGATGTCATAATGCAAAATTCCATTATGATGTCATAATGCAACATTCCATTATGATGTCATAATGCAAAATTCCATTATGATGTTATAATGTAACATTCCATAATGATGCCATAATGCAACATTCCATTATGATGTCATAATGCAACATTCCATTATGATGTCATAATGTAACATTCTATTATGATGTCATAATGTAACATTCCATTATGATGTTATAATGCAACATTCCATTATGATGCCATAATGCAAAATTCTATTATGATGTCATAATGCAAAATTCCATTATGACATCATAATGTAACATTCCATTATGATGTCATAATGCAAAATTCCATTATGATGTCATAATGTAAAATTCCATTATGATGTCATAATGTAACATTCCATTATGATGTCATAATGTAAAATTCCATTATGATGTCATAATGTAACATTCCATTATGATGTCATAATGCAAAATTCCATTATGATGTCATAATGCAACATTCCATTATGATGTCATAATGCAAAATTCCATTATGATGTCATAATGTAAAATTCCATTATGATGTCATAATGTAACATTCCATTATGATGTCATAATGTAAAATTCCATTATGATGTCATAATGCAAAATTCCATTATGATGTCATAATGCAACATTCCATTATGATGTCATAATGCAAAATTCCATTATGATGTCATAATGTAACATTCCATAATGATGCCATAATGCAAAATTCTATTATGATGTCATAATGCAACATTCCTTTATGATGTCATAATGTAACATTCTATTATGATGTCATAATGCAACATTCCATTATGATGTCATAATGTAACATTCCATTATGATGTCATAATGTAACATTCCATTATGATGTCATAATGCAAAATTCCATTATGATGTCATAATGCAAAATTCCATTATGATGTCATAATGTAACATGCCATTATGATGTCATAATGCAAAATTCCATTATGATGTCATAATGTAACATTCCATTATGATGCCATAATGCAAAATTCTATTATGATGTCAAAATGCAACATTCCATTATGATGTCATAATGTAACATTCTATTATGATGTCATAATGTAACATTCCATTATGATATCATAATGTAACATTCCATTATGATGTCATAATGCAAAATTCTATTATGATGTCATAATGCAAAATTCCATTATGATGTCATAATGTAACATTCCATTATGATGTCATAATGCAAAATTCCATTATGATGTCATAATGTAACATTCCATTATGATGTCATAATGTAAACTTTTATTATGATGTAATAATGTAACATTCCATTATGATGTCATAATGTAACATTCCATTATGATGTCATAATGCAAAATTCCATTATGATGTCATAATGCAAAATTCCATTGTGATGTCATAATGTAACATTCCATTATGATGTCATAATGCAAAATTCCATTATGATGTCATAATGCAACATTCCATTATGATGGCATAATGTAACATTCCATTATGATGTCATAATGCAAAATTCTATTATGATGTCATAATGCAAAATTCCATTATGATGTCATAATGTAACATTCCATTATGATGTCATAATGTAACATTCCATTATGATGTCATAATGCAACATTCCATTATGATGTCATAATGCAAAATTCTATTATGATGTCATAATGCAACATTCCATTATGATGTCATAATGTAACATTCTATTATGATGTCATAATGTAATATTCCATTATGATGTCATAATGTAACATTCCATTATGATGTCATAATGCAAAATTCCATTATGATGTCATAATGCAACATTCCATTATGATGGCATAATGTAACATTCCATTATGATGTCATAATGCAAAATTCTATTATGATGTCATAATGCAAAATTCCATTATGATGTCATAATGTAACATTCCATTATGATGTCATAATGTAACATTCCATTATGATGTCATAATGCAACATTCCATAATGATGCCATAATGCAAAATTCTATTATGATGTCATAATGCAACATTCCATTATGATGTCATAATGTAACATTCTATTATGATGTCATAATGTAATATTCCATTATGATGTCATAATGTAACATTCCATTATGATGTCATAATGCAAAATTCCATTATGATGTCATAATGCAAAATTCCATTATGATGTCATAATGCAAAATTCCATTATGATGTCATAATGCAAAATTCCATTATGATGTCATAATGTAACATTCCATTATGATGCCATAATGCAAAATTCTATTATGATGTCATAATGCAAAATTTCATTATGACATCATAATGTAACATTCCATTATGATGTCATAATGCAAAATTCCATTATGATGTCATAATGTAAAATTCCATTATGATGTCATAATGTAACATTCCATTATGATGTCATAATGTAAAATTCCATTATGATGTCATAATGTAACATTCCATTATGATGTCATAATGCAAAATTCCATTATGATGTCATAATGCAACATTCCATTATGATGTCATAATGCAAAATTCCATTATGATGTTATAATGTAACATTCCATAATGATGCCATAATGCAACATTCCATTATGATGTCATAATGTAACATTCTATTATGATGTCATAATGCAGCATTCCATTATGATGCCATAATGTAACATTCCATTATGATGTCATAATGTAACATTCCATTATGATGTCATAATGCAAAATTCCATTATGATGTCATAATGCAAAATTCCATTATGATGTCATAATGTAACATTCCATTATGATGTCATAATGCAACATTCCATTATGATGTCATAATGCAAAATTCCATTATGATGTCATAATGTAACATTCCATTATGATGCCATAATGCAAAATTCTATTATGATGTCATAATGCAACATTCCATTATGATGTCATAATGTAACATTCCATTTTGATGTCATAATGTAACATTCCATTATGATGTCATAATGCAAAATTCCATTATGATGTCATAATGCAACATTCCATTATGATGTCATAATGCAAAATTCAATTATGATGTCATAATGCAACATTCCATAATGATGCCATAATGTAACATTCCATTATGATGTCATAATGCAAAATTCCATTATGATGTCATAATGCAAAATTCCATTATGATGTCATAATGTAACATTCCATTATGATGTCATAATGCAAAATTCCATTATGATGTCATAATGTAACATTCCATTACGATGTCATAATGTAACATTCCATTATGATGTCATAATGTAAAATTCCTTTATGATGTCATAATGTAACATTCCATTATGATGTCATAATGCAACATTCCATTATGATGTCATAATGTAACATTCCATAATGATGTCATAATGTAACATTCCATAATGATGCCATAATGCAAAATTCTATTATGATGTCATAATGCAACATTCCATTATGATGTCATAATGTAACATTCTATTATGATGTCATATTGTAACATTCCATTATGATGTCATAATGTAACATTCCATTATGATGTCATAATGCAAAATTCCATTATGATGTCATAATGTAACATTCCATTATGATGCCATAATGCAAAATTCTATTATGATGTCATAATGCAACATTCCATTATGATGTCATAATGTAACATTCCATTTTGATGTCATAATGTAACATTCCATTATGATGTCATAATGCAAAATTCCATTATGATGTCATAATGCAACATTCCATTATGATGTCATAATGCAAAATTCAATTATGATGTCATAATGCAACATTCCATTATGATGTCATAATGCAAAATTCCATTATGATGTCATAATGCAACATTCCATTATGATGGCATAATGTAACATTCCATTATGATGCCATAATGCAAAATTCTATTATGATGTCATAATGCAAAATTCCATTATGATGTCATAATGTAACCTTCCATAATGATGCCATAATGCAAAATTCTATTATGATGTCATAATGCAACATTCCATTATGATGTCATAATGTAACATTCTATTATGATGTCATATTGTAACATTCCATTATGATGTCATAATGTAACATTCCATTATGATGTCATAATGCAAAATTCCATTATGATATCATAATGTAAAATTCCATTATGATGTCATAATGCACCATTCCATTATGATGTCATAATGCAAAATTCCATTATAATGTCATAATGTAACATTCCATAATGATGCCATAATGCAAAATTCTATTATGATGTCATAATGCAACATTCCATTATGATGTCATAATGTAACATTCTATTATGATGTCATAATGCAAAATTCCATTATGATGTCATAATGTAACATTCCATTATGATGTCATAATGCAAAATTCCATTATGATGTCATAATGTAAAATTCCATTATGATGTCATAATGTAACATTCCATTATGATGTCATAATGTAACATTCCATTATGATGTAATAATGCAAAATTCCATTATGATGTCATAATGCAACATTCCATTATGATGTCATAATGCAAAATTCCATTATGATGTCATAATGTAACATTCCATAATGATGCCATAATGCAAAATTCTATTATGATGGCATTAAGCAACATTCCATTATGATGTCATAATGTAACATTCTATTATGATGTCATAATGCAGCATTCCATTATGATGTCATAATGTAACATTTCCATTATGATGTCATAATGTAACATTCCATTATGATGTCATAATGTAAAATTCCATTATGATGTCATAATGTAACATTCCATTATGATGTTATAATGCAAAATTCCATTATGATGTCATAATGTAACATTCCATTATGATGTCATAATGTAAACTTCTATTATGATGTCATAATGTAACATTCCATTATGATGTCATAATGTAACATTCCATTATGATGTCATAATGCAAAATTCCATTATGATGTCATAATGCAAAATTCCATTGTGATGTCATAATGTAACATTCACTTATGATGTCATAATGCAAAATTCCATTATGATGTCATAATGCAACATTCCATTATGATGTCATAATATAACATTCCATTATGATGTCTTAATGTAACATTCCATTATGATGTCATAATGCAACATTCCATTATGATGTCATAATGTAACATTCCATAATGATGCCATAATGCAAAATTCTATTATGATGTCATAATGCAACATTCCATTATGATGTCATAATCTAACATTCTATTATGATGTCATAATGTAATATTCCATTATGATGTCATAATGTAACATTCCATTATGATGTCATAATGCAAAATTCCATTATGATGTCATAATGCAAAATTCCATTATGATGTCATAATGCAAAATTCCATTATGATGTCATAATGTAACATTCCATTATGATGCCATAATGCAAAATTCTATTATGATGTCATAATGCAACATTCCATTATGATGTCATAATGTAACATTCCATTATGATGTCATAATGTAACATTCCATTATGATGTCATAATGCAAAATTCCATTATGATGTCATAATGTAAAATTCCATTATGATGTCATAATGCAAAATTCCATTATGATGTCATAATGTAAAATTCCATTATGATGTCATAATGTAACATTCCATTATGATGTCATAATGTAACATTCCATTATGATGTCATAATGCAAAATTCCAATATGATGTCATAATGCAACATTCCATTATGATGTCATAATGCAAAATTCCATTATGATGTCATAATGTAACATTCCATAATGATGCCATAATGCAAAATTCTATTATGATGTCTTAATGCAACATTCCATTATGATGTCATAATGTAACATTCTATTATGATGTCATAATGCAACATTCCATTATGATGTCATAATGTAACATTCTATTATGATGTCATAATGTAACATTCCATTATGATGTCATAATGTAACATTCCATTATGATGTCCTAATGCAAAATTCCATTATGATGTCATAATGCAAAATTCCATTATGATGTCATAATATAACATGCCATTATGATGTCATAATGCAAAATTCCATTACGATGTCATAATGTTACATTCCATTATGATGCCATAATGCAAAATTCTATTATGATGTCATAATGCAACATTCCATTATGATGTCATAATGTAACATTCTATTATGATGTCATAATGTAACATTCCATTGTGATGTCATAATGTAACATTCCATTATGATGTCATAATGCAAAATTCTATTATGATGTCATAATGCAAAATTCCATTATGATGTCATAATCTAACATTCCATTATGATGTCATAATGTAACATTCCATTATGATGTCATAATGTAAAATTCCATTATGATGTCATAATGTAACATTCCATTATGATGTCATAATGCAAAATTCCATTATGATGTCATAATGCAACATTCCATTATGATGTCATAATGCAAAATTCCATTATGATGTTATAATGTAACATTCCATAATGATGCCATAATGCAACATTCCATTATGATGTCATAATGCAACATTCCATTATGATGTCATAATGTAACATTCTATTATGATGTCATAATGTAACATTCCATTATGATGTTATAATGCAACATTCCATTATGATGCCATAATGCAAAATTCTATTATGATGTCATAATGCAAAATTCCATTATGACATCATAATGTAACATTCCATTATGATGTCATAATGCAAAATTCCATTATGATGTCATAATGTAAAATTCCATTATGATGTCATAATGTAACATTCCATTATGATGTCATAATGTAAAATTCCATTATGATGTCATAATGTAACATTCCATTATGATGTCATAATGCAAAATTCCATTATGATGTCATAATGTAAAATTCCATTATGATGTCATAATGCAAAATTCCATTATGATGTCATAATGTAAAATTCCATTATGATGTCATAATGTAACATTCCATTATGATGTCATAATGTAAAATTCCATTATGATGTCATAATGCAAAATTCCATTATGATGTCATAATGCAACATTCCATTATGATGTCATAATGCAAAATTCCATTATGATGTCATAATGTAACATTCCATAATGATGCCATAATGCAAAATTCTATTATGATGTCATAATGCAACATTCCTTTATGATGTCATAATGTAACATTCTATTATGATGTCATAATGCAACATTCCATTATGATGTCATAATGTAACATTCCATTATGATGTCATAATGTAACATTCCATTATGATGTCATAATGCAAAATTCCATTATGATGTCATAATGCAAAATTCCATTATGATGTCATAATGTAACATGCCATTATGATGTCATAATGCAAAATTCCATTATGATGTCATAATGTAACATTCCATTATGATGCCATAATGCAAAATTCTATTATGATGTCAAAATGCAACATTCCATTATGATGTCATAATGTAACATTCTATTATGATGTCATAATGTAACATTCCATTATGATATCATAATGTAACATTCCATTATGATGTCATAATGCAAAATTCTATTATGATGTCATAATGCAAAATTCCATTATGATGTCATAATGTAACATTCCATTATGATGTCATAATGCAAAATTCCATTATGATGTCATAATGTAACATTCCATTATGATGTCATAATGTAAACTTTTATTATGATGTAATAATGTAACATTCCATTATGATGTCATAATGTAACATTCCATTATGATGTCATAATGCAAAATTCCATTATGATGTCATAATGCAAAATTCCATTGTGATGTCATAATGTAACATTCCATTATGATGTCATAATGCAAAATTCCATTATGATGTCATAATGCAACATTCCATTATGATGGCATAATGTAACATTCCATTATGATGTCATAATGCAAAATTCTATTATGATGTCATAATGCAAAATTCCATTATGATGTCATAATGTAACATTCCATTATGATGTCATAATGTAACATTCCATTATGATGTCATAATGCAACATTCCATTATGATGTCATAATGCAAAATTCTATTATGATGTCATAATGCAACATTCCATTATGATGTCATAATGTAACATTCTATTATGATGTCATAATGTAATATTCCATTATGATGTCATAATGTAACATTCCATTATGATGTCATAATGCAAAATTCCATTATGATGTCATAATGCAACATTCCATTATGATGGCATAATGTAACATTCCATTATGATGTCATAATGCAAAATTCTATTATGATGTCATAATGCAAAATTCCATTATGATGTCATAATGTAACATTCCATTATGATGTCATAATGTAACATTCCATTATGATGTCATAATGCAACATTCCATAATGATGCCATAATGCAAAATTCTATTATGATGTCATAATGCAACATTCCATTATGATGTCATAATGTAACATTCTATTATGATGTCATAATGTAATATTCCATTATGATGTCATAATGTAACATTCCATTATGATGTCATAATGCAAAATTCCATTATGATGTCATAATGCAAAATTCCATTATGATGTCATAATGCAAAATTCCATTATGATGTCATAATGCAAAATTCCATTATGATGTCATAATGTAACATTCCATTATGATGCCATAATGCAAAATTCTATTATGATGTCATAATGCAAAATTTCATTATGACATCATAATGTAACATTCCATTATGATGTCATAATGCAAAATTCCATTATGATGTCATAATGTAAAATTCCATTATGATGTCATAATGTAACATTCCATTATGATGTCATAATGTAAAATTCCATTATGATGTCATAATGTAACATTCCATTATGATGTCATAATGCAAAATTCCATTATGATGTCATAATGCAACATTCCATTATGATGTCATAATGCAAAATTCCATTATGATGTTATAATGTAACATTCCATAATGATGCCATAATGCAACATTCCATTATGATGTCATAATGCAACATTCCATTATGATGTCATAATGTAACATTCTATTATGATGTCATAATGTAACATTCCATTATGATGTCATAATGTAACATTCCATAATGATGTCATAATGCAAAATTCCATTATGATGAAATAATACAAAATACCATTATGATGTCATAATGCAAAATTCCATTATGATGTCATAATGTAACATTCCATTATGATGCCATAATGCAAAATTCTATTATGATGTCATAATGCAACATTCCATTATGATGTCATAATGTAACATTCCATTATGATGTCATAATGTAACATTCCATTATGATGTCATAATGCAAAATTCCATTATGATGTCATAATGTTAAATTCCATTATGATGTCATAATGTAACATTCCATTATGATGTCACAATGTAAAATTCCATTATGATGTCATAATGTAACATTCCATTATGATGTAATAATGCAAAATTCCATTATGATGTCATAATGTAACATTCCATTATGATGTCATAATGTAACATTCCATTATGATGTCATAATGTAACATTCTATTATGATGTCATAATGTAACATTCCATTATGATGTCATAATGTAACATTCCATAATGATGTCATAATGCAAAATTCCATTATTATGATATAATACAAAATTCCATTATGATGTCAGAATGCAAAATTCCATTATGATGTCATAATGTAACATTCCATTATGATGCCATAATGCAAAATTCTATTATGATGTCAGAATGCAACATTCCATTATGATGTCATAATGTAACATTCCATTATGATGTCATAATGTAACTTTCCATTATGATGTCATAATGCAAAATTCCATTGTGATGTCATAATGTTAAATTCCATTATGATGTCATAATGTAACATTCCATTATGATGTCACAATGTAAAATTCCATTATGATGTCATAATGTAACATTCCATTATGATGTCATAATGCAAAATTCCATTATGATGTCATAATATAACATGCCATTATGATGTCATAATGCAAAATTCCATTATGATGTCATAATGTAACATTCCATTATGATGCCATAATGCAAAATTCTATTATGATGTCATAATGCAACATTCCATTATGATGTCATAATGTAACATTCTGTTATGATGTCATAATGTAACATTCCATTATGATGTCATAATGTAACATTCCATTATGATGTCATAATGCAAAATTCCATTATGATGTCATAATGCAAAATTCCATTGTGATGTCATAATGTAACATTCACTTATGATGTCATAATGCAAAATTCCATTATGATGTCATAATGTAACATTCCATTATGATGTCATAATGTAAACTTCTATTATGATGTCATAATGTAACATTCCATTATGATGTCATAATGTAACATTCCATTATGATGTCATAATGCAAAATTCCATTATGATGTCATAATGCAAAATTCCATTGTGATGTCATAATGTAACATTCACTTATGATGTCATAATGCAAAATTCCATTATGATGTCATAATGCAACATTCCATTATGATGGCATAATGTAACATTCCATTATGATGTCATAATGCAAAATTCTATTATGATGTCATAATGCAAAATTCCATTATGATGTTATAATGTAACATTCCATAATGATGCCATAATGCAACATTCCATTATGATGTCATAATGCAACATTCCATTATGATGTCATAATGTAACATTCCATTATGATGCCATAATGCAAAATTCTATTATGATGTCATAATGCAACATTCCATTATGATGTCATAATGTAACATTCTATTATGATGTCATAATGTAACATTCCATTATGATGTCATAATGTAACATTCCATTATTATGTCATAATGCAAAATTCTATTATAATGTCATAATGCAAAATTCCATTATGATGTCATAATGTAACATTCCATTATGATGTCATAATGTAACATTCCATTATGATGTCATAATGTAAAATTCCATTATGATGTCATAATGTAACATTCCATTATGATGTCATAATGTAAAATTCCATTATGATGTCATAATGTAACATTCCATTATGATGTCATAATGCAAAATTCCATTATGATGTCATAATGCAACATTCCATTATGATGTCATAATGCAAAATTCCATTATGATGTCATAATGTAAAATTCCATTATGATGTCATAATGTAACATTCCATTATGATGTCATGATGTAAAATTCCATTATGATGTCATAATGCAAAATTCCATTATGATGTCATAATGCAACATTCCATTATGATGTCATAATGCAAAATTCCATTATGATGTCATAATGTAACATTCCATAATGATGCCATAATGCAAAATTCTATTATGATGTCATAATGCAACATTCCTTTATGATGTCATAATGTAACATTCTATTATGATGTCATAATGCAACATTCCATTATGATGTCATAATGTAACATTCCATTATGATGTCATAATGTAACATTCCATTATGATGTCATAATGCAAAATTCCATTATGATGTCATAATGCAAAATTCCATTATGATGTCATAATGTAACATGCCATTATGATGTCATAATGCAAAATTCCATTATGATGTCATAATGTAACATTCCATTATGATGCCATAATGCAAAATTCTATTATGATGTCATAATGCAACATTCCATTATGATGTCATAATGTAACATTCTATTATGATGTCATAATGTAACATTCCATTATGATATCATAATGTAACATTCCATTATGATGTCATAATGCAAAATTCTATTATGATGTCATAATGCAAAATTCCATTATGATGTCATAATGTAACATTCCATTATGATGTCATAATGCAAAATTCCATTATGATGTCATAATGTAACATTCCATTATGATGTCATAATGTAAACTTCTATTATGATGTCATAATGTAACATTCCATTATGATGTCATAATGTAACATTCCATTATGATGTCATAATGCAAAATTCCATTATGATGTCATAATGCAAAATTCCATTGTGATGTCATAATGTAACATTCACTTATGATGTCATAATGCAAAATTCCATTATGATGTCATAATGCAACATTCCATTATGATGGCATAATGTAACATTCCATTATGATGTCATAATGCAAACTTCTATTATGATGTCATAATGCAAAATTCCATTATGATGTCATAATATAACATTCCATTATGATGTCATAATGTAACATTCCATTATGATGTCATAATGCAACATTCCATTATGATGTCATAATGTAACATTCCATAATGATGCCATAATACAAAATTCTATTATGATGTCATAATGCAACATTCCATTATGATGTCATAATCTAACATTCTATTATGATGTCATAATGTAATATTCCATTATGATGTCATAATGTAACATTCCATTATGATGTCATAATGCAAAATTCCATTATGATGTCATAATGCAAAATTCCATTATGATGTCATAATGCAAAATTCCATTATGATGTCATAATGCAAAATTCCATTATGATGTCATAATGTAACATTCCATTATGATGCCATAATGCAAAATTCTATTATGATGTCATAATGCAACATTCCATTATGATGTCATAATGTAACATTCCATTTTGATGTCATAATGTAACATTCCATTATGATGTCATAATGCAACATTCCATTATGATGTCATAATGCAACATTCCATTATGATGGCATAATGTAACATTCCATTATGATGCCATAATGCAAAATTCTATTATGATGTCATAGTGCAAAATTCCATTATGATGTCATAATGTAAAATTCCATTATGATGTCATAATGTAACATTCCATTATGATGTCATAATGTAAAATTCCATTATGATGTCATAATGTAACATTCCATTATGATGTCATAATGCAAAATTCCATTATGATGTCATAATGTAAAATTCCATTATGATGTCATAATGTAACATTCCATTATGATGTCATAATGTAAAATTCCATTATGATGTCATAATGTAACATTCCATTATGATGTCATAATGCAAAATTCCATTATGATGTCATAATGCAACATTCCATTATGATGTCATAGTGCAAAATTCCATTATGATGTTATAATGTAACATTCCATAATGATGCCATAATGCAACATTCCATTATGATGTCATAATGCAACATTCCATTATGATGTCATAATGTAACATTCTATTATGATGTCATAATGTAACATTCCATTATGATGTCATAATGTAACATTCCATTATGATGTCATAATGCAAAATTCCATTATGATGATATAATACAAAATTCCATTATGATGTCATAATGCAAAATTCCATTATGATGTCATAATGTAACATTCCATAATGATGCCATAATGCAACATTCCATTATGATGTCATAATGCAACATTCCATTATGATGTCATAATGTAACATTCCATTATGATGCCATAATGTAACATTCCATAATGATGCCATAATGCAAAATTCTATTATGATGTCATAATGCAACATTCCATTATGATGTCATAATATAACATTCCATTATGATGTCATAATGTAACATTCCATTATGATGTCATAATGCAACATTCCATTATGATGTCATAATGTAACATTCCATAATGATGCCATAATGCAAAATTCTATTATGATGTCATAATGCAACATTCCATTATGATGTCATAATCTAACATTCTATTATGATGTCATAATGTAATATTCCATTATGATGTCATAATGTAACATTCCATTATGATGTCATAATGCAAAATTCCATTATGATGTCATAATGCAAAATTCCATTATGATGTCATAATGCAAAATTCCATTATGATGTCATAATGCAAAATTCCATTATGATGTCATAATGTAACATTCCATTATGATGCCATAATGCAAAATTCTATTATGATGTCATAATGCAACATTCCATTATGATGTCATAATGTAACATTCCATTTTGATGTCATAATGTAACATTCCATTATGATGTCATAATGCAAAATTCCATTATGATGTCATAATGCAACATTCCATTATGATGTCATAATGCAACATTCCATTATGATGGCATAATGTAACATTCCATTATGATGCCATAATGCAAAATTCTATTATGATGTCATAGTGCAAAATTCCATTATGATGTCATAATGTAAAATTCCATTATGATGTCATAATGTAACATTCCATTATGATGTCATAATGTAAAATTCCATTATGATGTCATAATGTAACATTCCATTATGATGTCATAATGCAAAATTCCATTATGATGTCATAATGTAAAATTCCATTATGATGTCATAATGTAACATTCCATTATGATGTCATAATGTAAAATTCCATTATGATGTCATAATGTAACATTCCATTATGATGTCATAATGCAAAATTCCATTATGATGTCATAATGCAACATTCCATTATGATGTCATAGTGCAAAATTCCATTATGATGTTATAATGTAACATTCCATAATGATGCCATAATGCAACATTCCATTATGATGTCATAATGCAACATTCCATTATGATGTCATAATGTAACATTCTATTATGATGTCATAATGTAACATTCCATTATGATGTCATAATGTAACATTCCATTATGATGTCATAATGCAAAATTCCATTATGATGATATAATACAAAATTCCATTATGATGTCATAATGCAAAATTCCATTATGATGTCATAATGTAACATTCCATAATGATGCCATAATGCAACATTCCATTATGATGTCATAATGCAACATTCCATTATGATGTCATAATGTAACATTCCATTATGATGCCATAATGCAAAATTCTATTATGATGTCATAATGCAACATTCCATTATGATGTCATAATGTAACATTCTATTATGATGTCATAATGTAACATTCCATTATGATGTCATAATGTAACATTCCATTATGATGTCATAATGCAAAATTCTATTATGATGTCATAATGCAAAATTCCATTATGATGTCATAATGTAACATTCCATTATGTGTCATTATGTAACATTCCATTATGATGTCATAATGTAAAATTCCATTATGATGTCATAATGCAACATTCCATTATGATGTCATAATGTAAAATTCCATTATGATGTCATAATGTAACATTCCATTATGATGTCATAATGCAAAATTCCATTATGATGTCATAATGCAACATTCCATTATGATGTCATAATGCAAAATTCCATTATGATGTCATAATGTAAAATTCCATTATGATGTCATAATGTAACATTCCATTATGATGTCATAATGTAAAATTCCATTATGATGTCATAATGCAAAATTCCATTATGATGTCATAATGCAACATTCCATTATGATGTCATAGTGCAAAATTCCATTATGATGTTATAATGTAACATTCCATAATGATGCCATAATGCAACATTCCATTATGATGTCATAATGCAACATTCCATTATGATGTCATAATGTAACATTCTATTATGATGTCATAATGTAACATTCCATTATGATGTCATAATGTAACATTCCATTATGATGTCATAATGCAAAATTCCATTATGATGATATAATACAAAATTCCATTATGATGTCATAATGCAAAATTCCATTATGATGTCATAATGTAACATTCCATAATGATGCCATAATGCAACATTCCATTATGATGTCATAATGCAACATTCTATTATGATGTCATAATGTAACATTCCATTATGATGCCATAATGCAAAATTCTATTATGATGTCATAATGCAACATTCCATTATGATGTCATAATTAGAGATGAGCGAACGTGTCCGTAACGGACACATCCGCACCCGGACACCGGCTTTAGCGAACACTGGAGTGTTCGCGCGTAAGTGTCCGGGTGCCGCCGGGGGGCGGGGAGATGCGCGGCGGCGCGGGCGGCAGTAGCGGGGAACAGGGGGGAGCCCTCTCTCTCTCCCTCTCCCCCCCGCTCCCCGCCGCACCCCCCCGCGCTGCCACGGCGGCCCCCGAACTTTTTCGCCCGAACACCGAGGTGTTCGCAAAGTTCGGTGTTCGGGCGAAAAAGGGGCGGGGCCGAACGTGTTCGCTCATCTCTAGTCATAATGTAACATTCTATTATGATGTCATAATGTAACATTCCATTATGATGTCATAATGTAACATTCCATTATGATGTCATAATGCAAAATTCTATTATGATGTCATAATGCAAAATTCCATTATGATGTCATAATGTAACATTCCATTATGTGTCATAATGTAACATTCCATTATGATGTCATAATGTAAAATTCCATTATGATGTCATAATGTAACATTCCATTATGATGTCATAATGTAAAATTCCATTATGATGTCATAATGTAACATTCCATTATGATGTCATAATGCAAAATTCCATTATGATGTCATAATGCAACATTCCATTATGATGTCATAATGCAAAATTCCATTATGATGTCATAATGTAAAATTCCATTATGATGTCATAATGTAACATTCCATTATGATGTCATAATGTAAAATTCCATTATGATGTCATAATGCAAAATTCCATTATGATGTCATAATGCAACATTCCATTATGATGTCATAATGCAAAATTCCATTATGATGTCATAATGTAACATTCCATAATGATGCCATAATGCAAAATTCTATTATGATGTCATAATGCAACATTCCTTTATGATGTCATAATGTAACATTCTATTATGATGTCATAATGCAACATTCCATTATGATGTCATAATGTAACATTCCATTATGATGTCATAATGTAACATTCCATTATGATGTCATAATGCAAAATTCCATTATGATGTCATAATGCAAAATTCCATTATGATGTCATAATGTAACATGCCATTATGATGTCATAATGCAAAATTCCATTATGATGTCATAATGTAACATTCCATTATGATGCCATAATGCAAAATTCTATTATGATGTCATAATGCAACATTCCATTATGATGTCATAATGTAACATTCTATTATGATGTCATAATGTAACATTCCATTATGATATCATAATGTAACATTCCATTATGATGTCATAATGCAAAATTCTATTATGATGTCATAATGCAAAATTCCATTATGATGTCATAATGTAACATTCCATTATGATGTCATAATGCAAAATTCCATTATGATGTCATAATGTAACATTCCATTATGATGTCATAATGTAAACTTCTATTATGATGTCATAATGTAACATTCCATTATGATGTCATAATGTAACATTCCATTATGATGTCATAATGCAAAATTCCATTATGATGTCATAATGCAAAATTCCATTGTGATGTCATAATGTAACATTCACTTATGATGTCATAATGCAAAATTCCATTATGATGTCATAATGCAACATTCCATTATGATGGCATAATGTAACATTCCATTATGATGTCATAATGCAAAATTCTATTATGATGTCATAATGCAAAATTCCATTATGATGTCATAATATAACATTCCATTATGATGTCATAATGTAACATTCCATTATGATGTCATAATGCAACATTCCATTATGATGTCATAATGTAACATTCCATAATGATGCCATAATACAAAATTCTATTATGATGTCATAATGCAACATTCCATTATGATGTCATAATCTAACATTCTATTATGATGTCATAATGTAATATTCCATTATGATGTCATAATGTAACATTCCATTATGATGTCATAATGCAAAATTCCATTATGATGTCATAATGCAAAATTCCATTATGATGTCATAATGCAAAATTCCATTATGATGTCATAATGCAAAATTCCATTATGATGTCATAATGTAACATTCCATTATGATGCCATAATGCAAAATTCTATTATGATGTCATAATGCAACATTCCATTATGATGTCATAATGTAACATTCCATTTTGATGTCATAATGTAACATTCCATTATGATGTCATAATGCAACATTCCATTATGATGTCATAATGCAACATTCCATTATGATGGCATAATGTAACATTCCATTATGATGCCATAATGCAAAATTCTATTATGATGTCAGTGCAAAATTCCATTATGATGTCATAATGTAAAATTCCATTATGATGTCATAATGTAACATTCCATTATGATGTCATAATGTAAAATTCCATTATGATGTCATAATGTAACATTCCATTATGATGTCATAATGCAAAATTCCATTATGATGTCATAATGTAAAATTCCATTATGATGTCATAATGTAACATTCCATTATGATGTCATAATGTAAAATTCCATTATGATGTCATAATGTAACATTCCATTATGATGTCATAATGCAAAATTCCATTATGATGTCATAATGCAACATTCCATTATGATGTCATAGTGCAAAATTCCATTATGATGTTATAATGTAACATTCCATAATGATGCCATAATGCAACATTCCATTATGATGTCATAATGCAACATTCCATTATGATGTCATAATGTAACATTCTATTATGATGTCATAATGTAACATTCCATTATGATGTCATAATGTAACATTCCATTACGATGTCATAATGCAAAATTCCATTATGATGATATAATACAAAATTCCATTATGATGTCATAATGCAAAATTCCATTATGATGTCATAATGTAACATTCCATAATGATGCCATAATGCAACATTCCATTATGATGTCATAATGCAACATTCCATTATGATGTCATAATGTAACATTCCATTATGATGCCATAATGTAACATTCCATAATGATGCCATAATGCAAAATTCTATTATGATGTCATAATGCAACATTCCATTATGATGTCATAATATAACATTCCATTATGATGTCATAATGTAACATTCCATTATGATGTCATAATGCAACATTCCATTATGATGTCATAATGTAACATTCCATAATGATGCCATAATGCAAAATTCTATTATGATGTCATAATGCAACATTCCATTATGATGTCATAATCTAACATTCTATTATGATGTCATAATGTAATATTCCATTATGATGTCATAATGTAACATTCCATTATGATGTCATAATGCAAAATTCCATTATGATGTCATAATGCAAAATTCCATTATGATGTCATAATGCAAAATTCCATTATGATGTCATAATGCAAAATTCCATTATGATGTCATAATGTAACATTCCATTATGATGCCATAATGCAAAATTCTATTATGATGTCATAATGCAACATTCCATTATGATGTCATAATGTAACATTCCATTTTGATGTCATAATGTAACATTCCATTATGATGTCATAATGCAAAATTCCATTATGATGTCATAATGCAACATTCCATTATGATGTCATAATGCAACATTCCATTATGATGGCATAATGTAACATTCCATTATGATGCCATAATGCAAAATTCTATTATGATGTCATAGTGCAAAATTCCATTATGATGTCATAATGTAAAATTCCATTATGATGTCATAATGTAACATTCCATTATGATGTCATAATGTAAAATTCCATTATGATGTCATAATGTAACATTCCATTATGATGTCATAATGCAAAATTCCATTATGATGTCATAATGTAAAATTCCATTATGATGTCATAATGTAACATTCCATTATGATGTCATAATGTAAAATTCCATTATGATGTCATAATGTAACATTCCATTATGATGTCATAATGCAAAATTCCATTATGATGTCATAATGCAACATTCCATTATGATGTCATAGTGCAAAATTCCATTATGATGTTATAATGTAACATTCCATAATGATGCCATAATGCAACATTCCATTATGATGTCATAATGCAACATTCCATTATGATGTCATAATGTAACATTCTATTATGATGTCATAATGTAACATTCCATTATGATGTCATAATGTAACATTCCATTATGATGTCATAATGCAAAATTCCATTATGATGATATAATACAAAATTCCATTATGATGTCATAATGCAAAATTCCATTATGATGTCATAATGTAACATTCCATAATGATGCCATAATGCAACATTCCATTATGATGTCATAATGCAACATTCCATTATGATGTCATAATGTAACATTCCATTATGATGCCATAATGCAAAATTCTATTATGATGTCATAATGCAACATTCCATTATGATGTCATAATGTAACATTCTATTATGATGTCATAATGTAACATTCCATTATGATGTCATAATGTAACATTCCATTATGATGTCATAATGCAAAATTCTATTATGATGTCATAATGCAAAATTCCATTATGATGTCATAATGTAACATTCCATTATGTGTCATAATGTAACATTCCATTATGATGTCATAATGTAAAATTCCATTATGATGTCATAATGCAACATTCCATTATGATGTCATAATGTAAAATTCCATTATGATGTCATAATGTAACATTCCATTATGATGTCATAATGCAAAATTCCATTATGATGTCATAATGTAAAATTCCATTATGATGTCATAATGTAACATTCCATTATGATGCCATAATGCAAAATTCTATTATGATGTCATAATGCAACATTCCATTATGATGTCATAATGTAACATTCTATTATGATGTCATAATGTAACATTCCATTATGATATCATAATGTAACATTCCATTATGATGTCATAATGCAAAATTCTATTATGATGTCATAATGCAAAATTCCATTATGATGTCATAATGTAACATTCCATTATGATGTCATAATGCAAAATTCCATTATGATGTCATAATGTAACATTCCATTATGATGTCATAATGTAAACTTCTATTATGATGTCATAATGTAACATTCCATTATGATGTCATAATGTAACATTCCATTATGATGTCATAATGCAAAATTCCATTATGATGTCATAATGCAAAATTCCATTGTGATGTCATAATGTAACATTCACTTATGATGTCATAATGCAAAATTCCATTATGATGTCATAATGCAACATTCCATTATGATGGCATAATGTAACATTCCATTATGATGTCATAATGCAAAATTCTATTATGATGTCATAATGCAAAATTCCATTATGATGTCATAATATAACATTCCATTATGATGTCATAATGTAACATTCCATTATGATGTCATAATGCAACATTCCATTATGATGTCATAATGTAACATTCCATAATGATGCCATAATACAAAATTCTATTATGATGTCATAATGCAACATTCCATTATGATGTCATAATCTAACATTCTATTATGATGTCATAATGTAATATTCCATTATGATGTCATAATGTAACATTCCATTATGATGTCATAATGCAAAATTCCATTATGATGTCATAATGCAAAATTCCATTATGATGTCATAATGCAAAATTCCATTATGATGTCATAATGCAAAATTCCATTATGATGTCATAATGTAACATTCCATTATGATGCCATAATGCAAAATTCTATTATGATGTCATAATGCAACATTCCATTATGATGTCATAATGTAACATTCCATTTTGATGTCATAATGTAACATTCCATTATGATGTCATAATGCAACATTCCATTATGATGTCATAATGCAACATTCCATTATGATGGCATAATGTAACATTCCATTATGATGCCATAATGCAAAATTCTATTATGATGTCAGTGCAAAATTCCATTATGATGTCATAATGTAAAATTCCATTATGATGTCATAATGTAACATTCCATTATGATGTCATAATGTAAAATTCCATTATGATGTCATAATGTAACATTCCATTATGATGTCATAATGCAAAATTCCATTATGATGTCATAATGTAAAATTCCATTATGATGTCATAATGTAACATTCCATTATGATGTCATAATGTAAAATTCCATTATGATGTCATAATGTAACATTCCATTATGATGTCATAATGCAAAATTCCATTATGATGTCATAATGCAACATTCCATTATGATGTCATAGTGCAAAATTCCATTATGATGTTATAATGTAACATTCCATAATGATGCCATAATGCAACATTCCATTATGATGTCATAATGCAACATTCCATTATGATGTCATAATGTAACATTCTATTATGATGTCATAATGTAACATTCCATTATGATGTCATAATGTAACATTCCATTACGATGTCATAATGCAAAATTCCATTATGATGATATAATACAAAATTCCATTATGATGTCATAATGCAAAATTCCATTATGATGTCATAATGTAACATTCCATAATGATGCCATAATGCAACATTCCATTATGATGTCATAATGCAACATTCCATTATGATGTCATAATGTAACATTCCATTATGATGCCATAATGTAACATTCCATAATGATGCCATAATGCAAAATTCTATTATGATGTCATAATGCAACATTCCATTATGATGTCATAATATAACATTCCATTATGATGTCATAATGTAACATTCCATTATGATGTCATAATGCAACATTCCATTATGATGTCATAATGTAACATTCCATAATGATGCCATAATGCAAAATTCTATTATGATGTCATAATGCAACATTCCATTATGATGTCATAATCTAACATTCTATTATGATGTCATAATGTAATATTCCATTATGATGTCATAATGTAACATTCCATTATGATGTCATAATGCAAAATTCCATTATGATGTCATAATGCAAAATTCCATTATGATGTCATAATGCAAAATTCCATTATGATGTCATAATGCAAAATTCCATTATGATGTCATAATGTAACATTCCATTATGATGCCATAATGCAAAATTCTATTATGATGTCATAATGCAACATTCCATTATGATGTCATAATGTAACATTCCATTTTGATGTCATAATGTAACATTCCATTATGATGTCATAATGCAAAATTCCATTATGATGTCATAATGCAACATTCCATTATGATGTCATAATGCAACATTCCATTATGATGGCATAATGTAACATTCCATTATGATGCCATAATGCAAAATTCTATTATGATGTCATAGTGCAAAATTCCATTATGATGTCATAATGTAAAATTCCATTATGATGTCATAATGTAACATTCCATTATGATGTCATAATGTAAAATTCCATTATGATGTCATAATGTAACATTCCATTATGATGTCATAATGCAAAATTCCATTATGATGTCATAATGTAAAATTCCATTATGATGTCATAATGTAACATTCCATTATGATGTCATAATGTAAAATTCCATTATGATGTCATAATGTAACATTCCATTATGATGTCATAATGCAAAATTCCATTATGATGTCATAATGCAACATTCCATTATGATGTCATAGTGCAAAATTCCATTATGATGTTATAATGTAACATTCCATAATGATGCCATAATGCAACATTCCATTATGATGTCATAATGCAACATTCCATTATGATGTCATAATGTAACATTCTATTATGATGTCATAATGTAACATTCCATTATGATGTCATAATGTAACATTCCATTATGATGTCATAATGCAAAATTCCATTATGATGATATAATACAAAATTCCATTATGATGTCATAATGCAAAATTCCATTATGATGTCATAATGTAACATTCCATAATGATGCCATAATGCAACATTCCATTATGATGTCATAATGCAACATTCCATTATGATGTCATAATGTAACATTCCATTATGATGCCATAATGCAAAATTCTATTATGATGTCATAATGCAACATTCCATTATGATGTCATAATGTAACATTCTATTATGATGTCATAATGTAACATTCCATTATGATGTCATAATGTAACATTCCATTATGATGTCATAATGCAAAATTCTATTATGATGTCATAATGCAAAATTCCATTATGATGTCATAATGTAACATTCCATTATGTGTCATAATGTAACATTCCATTATGATGTCATAATGTAAAATTCCATTATGATGTCATAATGCAACATTCCATTATGATGTCATAATGTAAAATTCCATTATGATGTCATAATGTAACATTCCATTATGATGTCATAATGCAAAATTCCATTATGATGTCATAATGTAAAATTCCATTATGATGTCATAATGCAAAATTCCATTATGATGTCATAATGTAAAATTCCATTATGATGTCATAATGTAACATTCCATTATGATGTCATAATGTAACATTCCATTATGATGTCATAATGCAAAATTCCAATATGATGTCATAATGCAACATTCCATTATGATGTCATAATGCAAAATTCCATTATGATTTCATAATGTAACATTCCATAATGATGCCATAATGCAAAATTCTATTATGATGTCATAATGCAACATTCCATTATGATGTCATAATGTAACATTCTATTATGATGTCATAATGCAACATTCCATTATGATGTCATAATGTAACATTCTATTATGATGTCATAATGTAACATTCCATTATGATGTCATAATGTAACATTCCATTATGATGTCCTAATGCAAAATTCCATTATGATGTCATAATGCAAAATTCCATTATGATGTCATAATGCAACATTCCATTATGATGTCATAATGTAACATTCTATTATGATGTCATAATGCAACATTCCATTATGATGTCATAATGTAACATTCTATTATGATGTCATAATGTAACATTCCATTATGATGTCATAATGTAACATTCCATTATGATGTCCTAATGCAAAATTCCATTATGATGTCATAATGCAAAATTCCATTATGATGTCATAATATAACATGCCATTATGATGTCATAATGCAAAATTCCATTATGATGTCATAATGTAACATTCCATTATGATGCCATAATGCAAAATTCTATTATGATGTCATAATGCAACATTCCATTATGATGTCATAATGTAACATTCTATTATGATGTCATAATGTAACATTCCATTGTGATGTCATAATGTAACATTCCATTATGATGTCATAATGCAAAATTCTATTATGATGTCATAATGCAAAATTCCATTATGATGTCATAATGTAACATTCCATTATGATGTCATAATGTAACATTCCATTATGATGTCATAATGCAAAATTCCATTATGATGTCATAATGTAACATTCCATTATGATGTCATAATGCAAAATTCCATTATGATGTCATAATGCAACATTCCATTATGATGTCATAATGCAAAATTCCATTATGATGTTATAATGTAACATTCCATAATGATGCCATAATGCAACATTCCATTATGATGTCATAATGCAACATTCCATTATGATGTCATAATGTAACATTCTATTATGATGTCATAATGTAACATTCCATTATGATGTTATAATGCAACATTCCATTATGATGCCATAATGCAAAATTCTATTATGATGTCATAATGCAAAATTCCATTATGACATCATAATGTAACATTCCATTATGATGTCATAATGCAAAATTCCATTATGATGTCATAATGCAAAATTCCATTATGATGTCATAATGTAAAATTCCATTATGATGTCATAATGTAACATTCCATTATGATGTCATAATGTAAAATTCCATTATGATGTCATAATGTAACATTCCATTATGATGTCATAATGCAAAATTCCATTATGATGTCATAATGCAACATTCCATTATGATGTCATAATGCAAAATTCCATTATGATGTCATAATGTAAAATTCCATTATGATGTCATAATGTAACATTCCATTATGATGTCATAATGTAAAATTCCATTATGATGTCATAATGCAAAATTCCATTATGATGTCATAATGCAACATTCCATTATGATGTCATAATGCAAAATTCCATTATGATGTCATAATGTAACATTCCATAATGATGCCATAATGCAAAATTCTATTATGATGTCATAATGCAACATTCCTTTATGATGTCATAATGTAACATTCTATTATGATGTCATAATGCAACATTCCATTATGATGTCATAATGTAACATTCCATTATGATGTCATAATGTAACATTCCATTATGATGTCATAATGCAAAATTCCATTATGATGTCATAATGCAAAATTCCATTATGATGTCATAATGTAACATGCCATTATGATGTCATAATGCAAAATTCCATTATGATGTCATAATGTAACATTCCATTATGATGCCATAATGCAAAATTCTATTATGATGTCATAATGCAACATTCCATTATGATGTCATAATGTAACATTCTATTATGATGTCATAATGTAACATTCCATTATGATATCATAATGTAACATTCCATTATGATGTCATAATGCAAAATTCTATTAAGATGTCATAATGCAAAATTCCATTATGATGTCATAATGTAACATTCCATTATGATGTCATAATGCAAAATTCCATTATGATGTCATAATGTAACATTCCATTATGATGTCATAATGTAAACTTCTATTATGATGTAATAATGTAACATTCCATTATGATGTCATAATGTAACATTCCATTATGATGTCATAATGCAAAATTCCATTATGATGTCATAATGCAACATTCCATTATGATGTCATAATGTAACATTCCATTATGATGTCATAATGTAACATTCCATTATGATGTCATAATGCAAAATTCCATTATGATGTCATAATGTTAAATTCCATTATGATGTCATAATGTAACATTCCATTATGATGTCACAATGTAAAATTCCATTATGATGTCATAATGTAACATTCCATTATGATGTCATAATGCAAAATTCCATTATGATGTCATAATATAACATGCCATTATGATGTCATAATGCAAAATTCCATTATGATGTCATAATGTAACATTCCATTATGATGCCATAATGCAAAATTCTATTATGATGTCATAGTGCAACATTCCATTATGATGTCATAATGTAACATTCTGTTATGATGTCATAATGTAACATTCCATTATGATGTCATAATGTAACATTCCATTATGATGTCATAATGCAAAATTCCATTATGATGTCATAATGCAAAATTCCATTATGATGTCATAATGTAACATTCCATTATGATGTCATAATGTAACATTCCATTATGATGTCATAATGTAAAATTCCATTATGATGTCATAATGTAACATTCCATTATGATGTCATAATGCAAAATTCCATTATGATGTCATAATGCAACATTCCATTATGATGTCATAATGCAAAATTCCATTATGATGTTATAATGTAACATTCCATAATGATGCCATAATGCAACATTCCATTATGATGTCATAATGCAACATTCCATTATGATGTCATAATGTAACATTCCATTATGATGCCATAATGCAAAATTCTATTATGATGTCATAATGCAACATTCCATTATGATGTCATAATGTAACATTCTATTATGATGTCATAATGTAACATTCCATTATGATGTCATAATGTAACATTCCATTATTATGTCATAATGCAAAATTCTATTATAATGTCATAATGCAAAATTCCATTATGATGTCATAATGTAACATTCCATTATGATGTCATAATGTAACATTCCATTATGATGTCATAATGTAAAATTCCATTATGATGTCATAATGTAACATTCCATTATGATGTCATAATGTAAAATTCCATTATGATGTCATAATGTAACATTCCATTATGATGTCATAATGCAAAATTCCATTATGATGTCATAATGCAACATTCCATTATGATGTCATAATGCAAAATTCCATTATGATGTCATAATGTAAAATTCCATTATGATGTCATAATGTAACATTCCATTATGATGTCATAATGTAAAATTCCATTATGATGTCATAATGCAAAATTCCATTATGATGTCATAATGCAACATTCCATTATGATGTCATAATGCAAAATTCCATTATGATGTCATAATGTAACATTCCATAATGATGCCATAATGCAAAATTCTATTATGATGTCATAATGCAACATTCCTTTATGATGTCATAATGTAACATTCTATTATGATGTCATAATGTAACATTCCATTATGATATCATAATGTAACATTCCATTATGATGTCATAATGCAAAATTCTATTATGATGTCATAATGCAAAATTCCATTATGATGTCATAATGTAACATTCCATTATGATGTCATAATGCAAAATTCCATTATGATGTCATAATGTAACATTCCATTATGATGTCATAATGTAAACTTCTATTATGATGTCATAATGTAACATTCCATTATGATGTCATAATGTAACATTCCATTATGATGTCATAATGCAAAATTCCATTATGATGTCATAATGCAAAATTCCATTGTGATGTCATAATGTAACATTCACTTATGATGTCATAATGCAAAATTCCATTATGATGTCATAATGCAACATTCCATTATTATGGCATAATGTAACATTCCATTATGATGTCATAATGCAAAATTCTATTATGATGTCATAATGCAAAATTCCATTATGATGTCATAATATAACATTCCATTATGATGTCATAATGTAACATTCCATTATGATGTCATAATGCAACATTCCATTATGATGTCATAATGTAACATTCCATAATGATGCCATAATGCAAAATTCTATTATGATGTCATAATGCAACATTCCATTATGATGTCATAATCTAACATTCTATTATGATGTCATAATGTAATATTCCATTATGATGTCATAATGTAACATTCCATTATGATGTCATAATGCAAAATTCCATTATGATGTCATAATGCAAAATTCCATTATGATGGCATAATGCAAAATTCCATTATGATGTCATAATGCAAAATTCCATTATGATGTCATAATGCAACATTCCATTATGATGTCATAATGTAACATTCCATTATGATGTCATAATGTAACATTCCATTATGATGTCATAATGCAAAATTCCATTATGATGTCATAATGCAAAATTCCATTATGATGTCATAATGTAACATGCCATTATGATGTCATAATGCAAAATTCCATTATGATGTCATAATGTAACATTCCATTATGATGCCATAATGCAAAATTCTATTATGATGTCATAATGCAACATTCCATTATGATGTCATAATGTAACATTCTATTATGATGTCATAATGTAACATTCCATTATGATATCATAATGTAACATTCCATTATGATGTCATAATGCAAAATTCTATTATGATGTCATAATGCAAAATTCCATTATGATGTCATAATGTAACATTCCATTATGATGTCATAATGCAAAATTCCATTATGATGTCATAATGTAACATTCCATTATGATGTCATAATGTAAACTTCTATTATGATGTAATAATGTAACATTCCATTATGATGTCATAATGTAACATTCCATTATGATGTCATAATGCAAAATTCCATTATGATGTCATAATGCAAAATTCCATTGTGATGTCATAATGTAACATTCCATTATGATGTCATAATGCAAAATTCCATTATGATGTCATAATGCAACATTCCATTATGATGGCATAATGTAACATTCCATTATGATGTCATAATGTAACATTCCATTATGATGTCATAATGCAACATTCCATTATGATGTCATAATGTAACATTCCATAATGATGCCATAATGCAAAATTCTATTATGATGTCATAATGCAACATTCCATTATGATGTCATAATGTAACATTCTATTATGATGTCATAATGTAATATTCCATTATGATGTCATAATGTAACATTCCATTATGATGTCATAATGCAAAATTCCATTATGATGTCATAATGCAAAATTCCATTATGATGTCATAATGCAAAATTCCATTATGATGTCATAATGCAAAATTCCATTATGATGTCATAATGTAACATTCCATTATGATGCCATAATGCAAAATTCTATTATGATGTCATAATGCAACATTCCATTATGATGTCATAATGTAACATTCCATTTTGATGTCATAATGCAAAATTCCATTATGATGTCATAATGCAAAATTCCATTATGATGTCATAATGCAAAATTCCATTATGATGTCATAATGCAACATTCTATTATGATGTCATAATGCAACATTCCATTATGATGGCATAATGTAACATTCCATTATGATGCCATAATGCAAAATTCTATTATGATGTCATAATGCAAAATTCCATTATGACATCATAATGTAACATTCCATTATGATGTCATAATGCAAAATTCCATTATGATGTCATAATGTAAAATTCCATTATGATGTCATAATGTAACATTCCATTATGATGTCATAATGTAAAATTCCATTATGATGTCATAATGTAACATTCCATTATGATGTCATAATGCAAAATTCCATTATGATGTCATAATGCAACATTCCATTATGATGTCATAATGCAAAATTCCATTATGATGTTATAATGTAACATTCCATAATGATGCCATAATGCAACATTCCATTATGATGTCATAATGCAACATTCCATTATGATGTCATAATGTAACATTCTATTATGATGTCATAATGTAACATTCCATTATGATGTCATAATGTAACATTCCATAATGATGTCATAATGCAAAATTCCATTATGATGATATAATACAAAATTCCATTATGATGTCATAATGCAAAATTCCATTATGATGTCATAATGTAACATTCCATTATGATGCCATAATGCAAAATTCTATTATGATGTCATAATGCAACATTCCATTATGATGTCATAATGTAACATTCCATTATGATGTCATAATGTAACATTCCATTATGATGTCATAATGCAAAATTCCATTATGATGTCATAATGTTAAATTCCATTATGATGTCATAATGTAACATTCCATTATGATGTCACAATGTAAAATTCCATTATGATGTCATAATGTAACATTCCATTATGATGTAATAATGCAAAATTCCATTATGATGTCATAATGTAACATTCCATTATGATGTCATAATGTAACATTCCATTATGATGTCATAATGTAACATTCTATTATGATGTCATAATGTAACATTCCATTATGATGTCATAATGTAACATTCCATAATGATGTCATAATGCAAAATTCCATTATTATGATATAATACAAAATTCCATTATGATGTCAGAATGCAAAATTCCATTATGATGTCATAATGTAACATTCCATTATGATGCCATAATGCAAAATTCTATTATGATGTCATAATGCAACATTCCATTATGATGTCATAATGTAACATTCCATTATGATGTCATAATGTAACATTCCATTATGATGTCATAATGCAAAATTCCATTATGATGTCATAATGTTAAATTCCATTATGATGTCATAATGTAACATTCCATTATGATGTCACAATGTAAAATTCCATTATGATGTCATAATGTAACATTCCATTATGATGTAATAATGCAAAATTCCATTATGATGTCATAATCCAACATTCCATTATGATGTCATAATGCAAAATTCCATTATGATGTCATAATGTAACATTCCATAATGATGCCATAATGCAAAATTCTACTATGATGGCATTAAGCAACATTCCATTATGATGTCATAATGTAACATTCTATTATGATGTCATAATGCAGCATTCCATTATGATGTCATAATGTAACATTCCATTATGATGTCATAATGTAACATTCCATTATGATGTCATAATGCAAAATTCCATTATGATGTCATAATGCAAAATTCCATTATGATGTCATAATGTAACATTCCATTATGATGTCATAATGCAAAATTCCATTATGATGTCATAATGCAACATTCCATTATGATGGCATAATGTAACATTCCATTATGATGCCATAATGCAAAATTCTATTATGATGTCATAATGTAACATTCCATTATGATGCCATAATGCAAAATTCTATTATGATGTCATAATGCAACATTCCATTATGATGTCATAATGTAACATTCCATAATGATGCCATAATGCAAAATTCTATTATGATGGCATTAAGCAACATTCCATTATGATGTCATAATGTAACATTCTATTATGATGTCATAATGCAACATTCCATTATGATGTCATAATGTAACATTCTATTATGATGTCATAATGTAACATTCCATTATGATGTCATAATCTAACATTCCATTATGATGTCATAATGTAACATTCCATTATGATGTCATAATGCAAAATTCCATTATGATGTCATAATGCAAAATTCCATTATGATGTCATAATGTAACATTCCATTATGATGTCATAATGCAAAATTCCATTATGATGTCATAATGTAACATTCCATTACGATGTCATAATGTAACATTCCATTATGATGTCATAATGTAAAATTCCTTTATGATGTCATAATGTAACATTCCATTATGATGTCATAATGCAACATTCCATTATGATGTCATAATGTAACATTCCATAATGATGTCATAATGTAACATTCCATAATGATGCCATAATGCAAAATTCTATTATGATGTCATAATGCAACATTCCATTATGATGTCATATTGTAACATTCTATTATGATGTCATATTGTAACATTCCATTATGATGTCATAATGTAACATTCCATTATGATGTCATAATGCAAAATTCCATTATGATGTCATAATGTAACATTCCATTATGATGCCATAATGCAAAATTCTATTATGATGTCATAATGCAACATTCCATTATGATGTCATAATGTAACATTCCATTTTGATGTCATAATGTAACATTCCATTATGATGTCATAATGCAAAATTCCATTATGATGTCATAATGCAACATTCCATTATGATGTCATAATGCAAAATTCAATTATGATGTCATAATGCAACATTCCATTATGATGTCATAATGCAAAATTCCATTATGATGTCATAATGCAACATTCCATTATGATGGCATAATGTAACATTCCATTATGATGCCATAATGCAAAATTCTATTATGATGTCATAATGCAAAATTCCATTATGATGTCATAATGTAACATTCTATTATGATGTCATATTGTAACATTCCATTATGATGTCATAATGTAACATTCCATTATGATGTCATAATGCAAAATTCCATTATGATATCATAATGTAAAATTCCATTATGATGTCATAATGCACCATTCCATTATGATGTCATAATGCAAAATTCCATTATAATGTCATAATGTAACATTCCATAATGATGCCATAATGCAAAATTCTATTATGATGTCATAATGCAACATTCCATAATGATGTCATAATGTAACATTCTATTATGATGTCATAATGCAAAATTCCATTATGATGTCATAATGTAACATTCCATTATGATGTCATAATGCAAAATTCCATTATGATGTCATAATGTAAAATTCCATTATGATGTCATAATGTAACATTCCATTATGATGTCATAATGTAACATTCCATTATGATGTAATAATGCAAAATTCCATTATGATGTCATAATGCAACATTCCATTATGATGTCATAATGCAAAATTCCATTATGATGTCATAATGTAACATTCCATAATGATGCCATAATGCAAAATTCTATTATGATGGCATTAAGCAACATTCCATTATGATGTCATAATGTAACATTCTATTATGATGTCATAATGCAGCATTCCATTATGATGTCATAATGTAACATTCCATTATGATGTCATAATGTAAAATTCCATTATGATGTCATAATGTAAAATTCCATTATGATGTCATAATGTAACATTCCATTATGATGTTATAATGCAAAATTCCATTATGATGTCATAATGCAACATTCCATTATGATGTCATAATGCAAAATTCCATTATGATGTTATAATGTAACATTCCATAATGATGCCATAATGCAACATTCCATTATGATGTCATAATGCAACATTCCATTATGATGTCATAATGTAACATTCTATTATGATGTCATAATGTAACATTCCATTATGATGTCATAATGTAACATTCCATTATGATGTCATAATGCAAAATTCCATTATGATGATATAATTCAAAATTCCATTATGATGTCATAATGCAAAATTCCATTATGATGTCATAATGTAACATTCCATTATGATGCCATAATGCAAAATTCTATTATGATGTCATAATGCAACATTCCATTATGATGTCATAATGTAACATTCCATTATGATATCATAATGTAACATTCCATTATGATGTCATAATGCAAAATTCCATTATGATGTCATAATGTAACATTCCATTATGATGCCATAATGCAAAATTCTATTATGATGTCATAATGCAACATTCCATTATGATGTCATAATGTAACATTCCATTATGATATCATAATGTAACATTCCATTATGATGTCATAATGTTAAATTCCATTATGATGTCATAATGTAACATTCCATTATGATGTCACAATGTAAAATTCCATTATGATGTCATAATGTAACATTCCATTATGATGTAATAATGCAAAATTCCATTATGATGTCATAATGTAACATTCCATTATGATGTCATAATGTAACATTCCATTATGATGTCATAATGCAAAATTCCATTATGATGTCATAATGTTAAATTCCATTATGATGTCATAATGTAACATTCCATTATGATGTCACAATGTAAAATTCCATTATGATGTCATAATGTAACATTCCATTATGATGTCATAATGCAAAATTCCATTATGATGTCATAATATAACATGCCATTATGATGTCATAATGCAAAATTCCATTATGATGTCATAATGTAACATTCCATTATGATGCCATAATGCAAAATTCTATTATGATGTCATAATGCAACATTCCATTATGATGTCATAATGTAACATTCTATTATGATGTCATAATGTAACATTCCATTATGATGTCATAATGTAACATTCCATTATGATGTCATAATGCAAAATTCTATTATGATGTCATAATGCAAAATTCCATTATGATGTCATAATGTAACATTCCATTATGATGTCATAATGTAACATTCCATTATGATGTCATAATGTAAAATTCCATTATGATGTCATAATGTAACATTCCATTATGATGTCATAATGCAAAATTCCATTATGATGTTATAATGTAACATTCCATAATGATGCCATAATGCAACATTCCATTATGATGTCATAATGCAACATTCCATTATGATGTCATAATGTAACATTCTATTATGATGTCATAATGTAACATTCCATTATGATGTTATAATGCAACATTCCATTATGATGCCATAATGCAAAATTCTATTATGATGTCATAATGCAAAATTCCATTATGACATCATAATGTAACATTCCATTATGATGTCATAATGCAAAATTCCATTATGATGTCATAATGTAAAATTCCATTATGATGTCATAATGTAACATTCCATTATGATGTCATAATGTAAAATTCCATTATGATGTCATAATGTAACGTTCCATTATGATGTCATAATGCAAAATTCCATTATGATGTCATAATGCAAAATTCCATTAGGATGTCATAATGTAAAATTCCATTATGATGTCATAATGCAAAATTCCATTATGATGTCATAATGTAACATTCCATAATGATGCCATAATGAAAAATTCTATTATGATGCCATAATGCAAAATTCTATTATGATGTCATAATGCAAAATTCCATTATGATGTCATAATGTAACCTTCCATAATGATGCCATAATGCAAAATTCTATTATGATGTCATAATGCAACATTCCATTATGATGTCATAATGTAACATTCTATTATGATGTCATATTGTAACATTCCATTATGATGTCATAATGTAACATTCCATTATGATGTCATAATGCAAAATTCCATTATGATGTCATAATGTAAAATTCCATTATGATGTCATAATGCACCATTCCATTATGATGTCATAATGCAAAATTCCATTATAATGTCATAATGTAACATTCCATAATGATGCCATAATGCAAAATTCTATTATGATGTCATAATGCAACATTCCATTATGATGTCATAATGTAACATTCTATTATGATGTCATAATGCAAAATTCCATTATGATGTCATAATGTAACATTCCATTATGATGTCATAATGCAAAATTCCATTATGATGTCATAATGTAAAATTCCATTATGATGTCATAATGTAACATTCCATTATGATGTCATAATGTAACATTCCATTATGATGTAATAATGCAAAATTCCATTATGATGTCATAATGCAACATTCCATTATGATGTCATAATCTAAAATTCCATTATGATGTCATAATGTAACATTCCATAATGATGCCATAATGCAAAATTCTATTATGATGGCATTAAGCAACATTCCATTATGATGTCATAATGTAACATTCTATTATGATGTCATAATGCAGCATTCCATTATGATGTCATAATGTAACATTCCATTATGATGTCATAATGTAACATTCCATTATGATGTCATAATGTAAAATTCCATTATGATGTCATAATGTAACATTCCATTATGATGTTATAATGCAAAATTCCATTATGATGTCATAATGCAACATTCCATTATGATGTCATAATGCAAAATTCCATTATGATGTTATAATGTAACATTCCATAATGATGCCATAATGCAACATTCCATTATGATGTCATAATGCAACATTCCATTATGATGTCATAATGTAACATTCTATTATGATGTCATAATGTAACATTCCATTATGATGTCATAATGTAACATTCCATTATGATGTCATAATGCAAAATTCCATTATGATGATATAATTCAAAATTCCATTATGATGTCATAATGCAAAATTCCATTATGATGTCATAATGTAACATTCCATTATGATGCCATAATGCAAAATTCTATTATGATGTCATAATGCAACATTCCATTATGATGTCATAATGTAACATTCCATTATGATATCATAATGTAACATTCCATTATGATGTCATAATGCAAAATTCCATTATGATGTCATAATGTTAAATTCCATTATGATGTCATAATGTAACATTCCATTATGATGTCACAATGTAAAATTCCATTATGATGTCATAATGTAACATTCCATTATGATGTAATAATGCAAAATTCCATTATGATGTCATAATGTAACATTCCATTATGATGTCATAATGTAATATTCCATTATGATGTCATAATGCAAAATTCCATTATGATGTCATAATGTTAAATTCCATAATGATGCCATAATGCAAAATTCTATTATGATGTCATAATGCAACATTCCATTATGATGTCATAATGTAACATTCTATTATGATGTCATAATGCAAAATTCCATTATGATGTCATAATGTAACATTCCATTATGATGTCATAATGCAAAATTCCATTATGATGTCATAATGTAAAATTCCATTATGATGTCATAATGTAACATTCCATTATGATGTCATAATGTAACATTCCATTATGATGTAATAATGCAAAATTCCATTATGATGTCATAATGCAACATTCCATTATGATGTCATAATGCAAAATTCCATTATGATGTCATAATGTAACATTCCATAATGATGCCATAATGCAAAATTCTATTATGATGGCATTAAGCAACATTCCATTATGATGTCATAATGTAACATTCTATTATGATGTCATAATGCAGCATTCCATTATGATGTCATAATGTAACATTCCATTATGATGTCATAATGTAACATTCCATTATGATGTCATAATGTAAAATTCCATTATGATGTCATAATGTAACATTCCATTATGATGTTATAATGCAAAATTCCATTATGATGTCATAATGCAACATTCCATTATGATGTCATAATGCAAAATTCCATTATGATGTTATAATGTAACATTCCATAATGATGCCATAATGCAACATTCCATTATGATGTCATAATGCAACATTCCATTATGTTGTCATAATGTAACATTCTATTATGATGTCATAATGCAGCATTCCATTATGATGTCATAATGTAACATTCCATTATGATGTCATAATGTAACATTCCATTATGATGTCATAATGTAACATTCCATTATGATGTCATAATGCAAAATTCCATTATGATGATATAATTCAAAATTCCATTATGATGTCATAATGCAAAATTCCATTATGATGTCATAATGTAACATTCCATTATGATGCCATAATGCAAAATTCTATTATGATGTCATAATGCAACATTCCATTATGATGTCATAATGTAACATTCCATTATGATATCATAATGTAACATTCCATTATGATGTCATAATGCAAAATTCCATTATGATGTCATAATGTTAAATTCCATTATGATGTCATAATGTAACATTCCATTATGATGTCACAATGTAAAATTCCATTATGATGTCATAATGTAACATTCCATTATGATGTAATAATGCAAAATTCCATTATGATGTCATAATGTAACATTCCATTATGATGTCATAATGTAACATTCCATTATGATGTCATAATGCAAAATTCCATTATGATGTCATAATGTTAAATTCCATTATGATGTCATAATGTAACATTCCATTATGATGTCACAATGTAAAATTCCATTATGATGTCATAATGTAACATTCCATTATGATGTCATAATGCAAAATTCCATTATGATGTCATAATATAACATGCCATTATGATGTCATAATGCAAAATTCCATTATGATGTCATAATGTAACATTCCATTATGATGCCATAATGCAAAATTCTATTATGATGTCATAATGCAACATTCCATTATGATGTCAAAATGTAACATTCTATTATGATGTCATAATGTAACATTCCATTATGTCATAATGTAACATTCCATTATGATGTCATAATGTAACATTCCATTATGATGTCATAATGTAACATTCCATTATGATGTCATAATGTAAAATTCCATTATGATGTCATAATGTAACATTCCATTATGATGTCATAATGCAAAATTCCATTATGATGTTATAATGTAACATTCCATTATGATGTCATAATGCAAAATTCCATTATGATGTTATAATGTAACATTCCATAATGATGCCATAATGCAACATTCCATTATGATGTCATAATGCAACATTCCATTATGATGTCATAATGTAACATTCTATTATGATGTCATAATGTAACATTCCATTATGATGTTATAATGCAACATTCCATTATGATGCCACAATGCAAAATTATATTATGATGTCATAATGCAAAATTCCATTATGACATCATAATGTAACATTCCATTATGATGTCATAATGCAAAATTCCATTATGATGTCATAATGTAAAATTCCATTATGATGTCATAATGTAACATTCCATTATGATGTCATAATGTAAAATTCCATTATGATGTCATAATGTAACGTTCCATTATGATGTCATAATGCAAAATTCCATTATGATGTCATAATGCAAAATTCCATTAGGATGTCATAATGTAAAATTCCATTATGATGTCATAATGTAACATTCCATTATGATGTCATAATGTAAAATTCCATTATGATGTCATAATGCAAAATTCCATTATGATGTCATAATGCAACATTCCATTATGATGTCATAATGCAAAATTCCATTATGATGTCATAATGTAACATTCCATAATGATGCCATAATGCAAAATTCTATTATGATGTCATAATGCAACATTTCTTTATGATGTCATAATGTAACATTCTATTATGATGTCATAATGCAACATTCCATTATGATGTCATAATGTAACATTCCATTATGATGTCATAATGTAACATTCCATTATGATGTCATAATGCAAAATTCCATTATGATGTCATAATGCAAAATTCCATTATGATGTCATAATGTAACATGCCATTATGATGTCATAATGCAAAATTCCATTATGATGTCATAATGTAACATTCCATTATGATGCCATAATGCAAAATTCTATTATGATGTCATAATGCAACATTCCATTATGATGTCATAATGTAACATTCTATTATGATGTCATAATGTAACATTCCATTATGATATCATAATGTAACATTCCATTATGATGTCATAATGCAAAATTCTATTATGATGTCATAATGCAAAATTCCATTATGATGTCATAATGTAACATTCCATTATGATGTCATAATGCAAAATTCCATTATGATGTCATAATGTAACATTCCATTATGATGTCATAATGTAAACTTCGATTATGATGTCATAATGTAACATTCCATTATGATGTCATAATGTAACATTCCATTATGATGTCATAATGCAAAATTCCATTATGATGTCATAATGCAAAATTCAATTGTGATGTCATAATGTAACATTCCATTATGATGTCATAATGCAAAATTCCATTATGATGTCATAATGCAACATTCCATTATGATGGCATAATGTAACATTCCATTATGATGTCATAATGCAAAATTCCATTATAATGCCATAATGCAACATTCCATTATGATGGCATAATGTAACATTCCATTATGATGTCATAATGTAACATTCCATTATGATGCCATAATGCAAAATTCTATTATGATGTCATAATGTAACATTCCATTATGATGCCATAATGCAAAATTCTATTATGATGTCATAATGCAACATTCCATTATGATGTCATAATGTAACATTCCATAATGATGCCATAATGCAAAATTCTATTATGATGGCATTAAGCAACATTCCATTATGATGTCATAATGTAACATTCTATTATGATGTCATAATGCAACATTCCATTATGATGTCATAATGTAACATTCTATTATGATGTCATAATGTAACATTCCATTATGATGTCATAATGTAACATTCCATTATGATGTCATAATGTAACATTCCATTATGATGTCATAATGCAAAATTCCATTATGATGTCATAATGCAAAATTCCATTATGATGTCATAATGTAACATTCCATTATGATGTCATAATGCAAAATTCCATTATGATGTCATAATGTAACATTCCATTACGATGTCATAATGTAACATTCCATTATGATGTCATAATGCAACATTCCATTATGATGTCATAATGTAACATTCCATAATGATGTCATAATGTAACATTCCATAATGATGCCATAATGCAAAATTCTATTATGATGTCATAATGCAACATTCCATTATGATGTCATAATGTAACATTCTATTATGATGTCATATTGTAACATTCCATTATGATGTCATAATGTAACATTCCATTATGATGTCATAATGCAAAATTCCATTATGATGTCATAATGTAACATTCCATTATGATGCCATAATGCAAAATTCTATTATGATGTCATAATGCAACATTCCATTATGATGTCATAATGTAACATTCCATTTTGATGTCATAATGTAACATTCCATTATGATGTCATAATGCAAAATTCCATTATGATGTCATAATGCAACATTCCATTATGATGTCATAATGCAAAATTCCATTATGATGTCATAATGCAACATTCCATTATGATGGCATAATGTAACATTCCATTATGATGCCATAATGCAAAATTCTATTATGATGTCATAATGCAAAATTCCATTATGATGTCATAATGTAACATTCCATAATGATGCCATAATGCAAAATTCTATTATGATGTCATAATGCAACATTCCATTATGATGTCATAATGTAACATTCTATTATGATGTCATGATGTAACATTCCATTATGATGTCATAATGTAACATTCCATTATGATGTCATAATGCAAAATTCCATTATGATGTCATAATGTAAAATTCCATTATGATGTCATAATGCACCATTCCATTATGATGTCATAATGCAAAATTCCATTATAATGTCATAATGTAACATTCCATAATGATGCCATAATGCAAAATTCTATTATGATGTCATAATGCAACATTCCATTATGATGTCATAATGTAACATTCTATTATGATGTCATAATGCAAAATTCCATTATGATGTCATAATGTAACATTCCATTATGATGTCATAATGCAAAATTCCATTATGATGTCATAATGTAAAATTCCACTATGATGTCATAATGTAACATTCCATTATGATGTCATAATGTAACATTCCATTATGATGTAATAATGCAAAATTCCATTATGATGTCATAATGCAACATTCCATTATGATGTCATAATGCAAAATTCCATTATGATGTCATAATGTAACATTCCATAATGATGCCATAATGCAAAATTCTATTATGATGGCATTAAGCAACATTCCATTATGATGTCATAATGTAACATTCCATTATGATGTCATAATGTAAAATTCCATTATGATGTCATAATGCAAAATTCCATTATGATGTAATAATGCAAAATTCCATTATGATGTCATAATGCAACATTCCATTATGATGTCATAATGCAAAATTCCATTATGATGTCATAATGTAACATTCCATTATGATGCCATAATGCAAAATTCTATTATGATGTCATAATGCAACATTCCATTATGATGTCATAATGTAACATTCCATTTTGATGTCATAATGTAACATTCCATTATGATGTCATAATGCAAAATTCCATTATGATGTCATAATGCAACATTCCATTATGATGTCATAATGCAAAATTCCATTATGATGTCATAATGCAACATTCCATTATGATGGCATAATGTAACATTCCATTATGATGCCATAATGCAAAATTCTATTATGATGTCATAATGCAAAATTCCATTATGATGTCATAATGTAACATTCCATAATGATGCCATAATGCAAAATTCTATTATGATGTCATAATGCAACATTCCATTATGATGTCATAATGTAACATTCTATTATGATGTCATGATGTAACATTCCATTATGATGTCATAATGTAACATTCCATTATGATGTCATAATGCAAAATTCCATTATGATGTCATAATGTAAAATTCCATTATGATGTCATAATGCACCATTCCATTATGATGTCATAATGCAAAATTCCATTATAATGTCATAATGTAACATTCCATAATGATGCCATAATGCAAAATTCTATTATGATGTCATAATGCAACATTCCATTATGATGTCATAATGTAACATTCTATTATGATGTCATAATGCAAAATTCCATTATGATGTCATAATGTAACATTCCATTATGATGTCATAATGCAAAATTCCATTATGATGTCATAATGTAAAATTCCATTATGATGTCATAATGTAACATTCCATTATGATGTCATAATGTAACATTCCATTATGATGTAATAATGCAAAATTCCATTATGATGTCATAATGCAACATTCCATTATGATGTCATAATGCAAAATTCCATTATGATGTCATAATGTAACATTCCATAATGATGCCATAATGCAAAATTCTATTATGATGGCATTAAGCAACATTCCATTATGATGTCATAATGTAACATTCCATTATGATGTCATAATGTAAAATTCCATTATGATGTCATAATGCACCATTCCATTATGATGTCATAATGCAAAATTCCATTATAATGTCATAATGTAACATTCCATAATGATGCCATAATGCAAAATTCTATTATGATGTCATAATGCAACATTCCATTATGATGTCATAATGTAACATTCTATTATGATGTCATAATGCAAAATTCCATTATGATGTCATAATGTAACATTCCATTATGATGTCATAATGCAAAATTCCATTATGATGTCATAATGTAAAATTCCATTATGATGTCATAATGTAACATTCCATTATGATGTCATAATGTAACATTCCATTATGATGTAATAATGCAAAATTCCATTATGATGTCATAATGCAACATTCCATTATGATGTCATAATGCAAAATTCCATTATGATGTCATAATGTAACATTCCATAATGATGCCATAATGCAAAATTCTATTATGATGGCATTAAGCAACATTCCATTATGATGTCATAATGTAACATTCTATTATGATGTCATAATGCAGCATTCCATTATGATGTCATAATGTAACATTCCATTATGATGTCATAATTTAACATTCCATTATGATGTCATAATGCAAAATTCCATTATGATGTCATAATGCAAAATTCTATTATGATGTCATAATGTAACATTCCATTATGATGTCATAATGCAAAATTCCATTATGATGTCATAATGCAACATTCCATTATGATGGCATAATGTAACATTCCATTATGATGTCATAATGTAACATTCCATTATGATGCCATAATGCAAAATTCTATTATGATGTCATAATGTAACATTCCATTATGATGCCATAATGCAAAATTCTATTATGATGTCATAATGCAACATTCCATTATGATGTCATAATGTAACATTCCATAATGATGCCATAATGCAAAATTCTATTATGATGGCATTAAGCAACATTCCATTATGATGTCATAATGTAACATTCTATTATGATGTCATAATGCAACATTCCATTATGATGTCATAATGTAACATTCTATTATGATGTCATAATGTAACATTCCATTATGATGTCATAATGTAACATTCCATTATGATGTCATAATGTAACATTCCATTATGATGTCATAATGCAAAATTCCATTATGATGTCATAATGCAAAATTCCATTATGATGTCATAATGTAACATTCCATTATGATGTCATAATGCAAAATTCCATTATGATGTCATAATGTAACATTCCATTACGATGTCATAATGCAACATTCCATTATGATGTCATAATGTAACATTCTATTATGATGTCATAATGCAAAATTCCATTATGATGTCATAATGTAACATTCCATTATGATGTCATAATGCAAAATTCCATTATGATGTCATAATGTAAAATTCCATTATGATGTCATAATGTAACATTCCATTATGATGTCATAATGTAACATTCCATTATGATGTAATAATGCAAAATTCCATTATGATGTCATAATGCAACATTCCATTATGATGTCATAATGCAAAATTCCATTATGATGTCATAATGTAACATTCCATAATGATGCCATAATGCAAAATTCTACTATGATGGCATTAAGCAACATTCCATTATGATGTCATAATGTAACATTCTATTATGATGTCATAATGCAGCATTCCATTATGATGCCATAATGTAACATTCCATTATGATGTCATAATGTAACATTCCATTATGATGTCATAATGCAAAATTCCATTATGATGTCATAATGCAAAATTCCATTATGATGTCATAATGTAACATTCCATTATGATGTCATAATGCAACATTCCATTATGATGTCATAATGCAAAATTCCATTATGATGTCATAATGTAACATTCCATTATGATGCCATAATGCAAAATTCTATTATGATGTCATAATGCAACATTCCATTATGATGTCATAATGTAACATTCCATTTTGATGTCATAATGTAACATTCCATTATGATGTCATAATGCAAAATTCCATTATGATGTCATAATGCAACATTCCATTATGATGTCATAATGCAAAATTCAATTATGATGTCATAATGCAACATTCCATAATGATGCCATAATGTAACATTCCATTATGATGTCATAATGCAAAATTCCATTATGATGTCATAATGCAAAATTCCATTATGATGTCATAATGTAACATTCCATTATGATGTCATAATGCAAAATTCCATTATGATGTCATAATGTAACATTCCATTACGATGTCATAATGTAACATTCCATTATGATGTCATAATGTAAAATTCCTTTATGATGTCATAATGTAACATTCCATTATGATGTCATAATGCAACATTCCATTATGATGTCATAATGTAACATTCCATAATGATGTCATAATGTAACATTCCATAATGATGCCATAATGCAAAATTCTATTATGATGTCATAATGCAACATTCCATTATGATGTCATAATGTAACATTCTATTATGATGTCATATTGTAACATTCCATTATGATGTCATAATGTAACATTCCATTATGATGTCATAATGCAAAATTCCATTATGATGTCATAATGTAACATTCCATTATGATGCCATAATGCAAAATTCTATTATGATGTCATAATGCAACATTCCATTATGATGTCATAATGTAACATTCCATTTTGATGTCATAATGTAACATTCCATTATGATGTCATAATGCAAAATTCCATTATGATGTCATAATGCAACATTCCATTATGATGTCATAATGCAAAATTCAATTATGATGTCATAATGCAACATTCCATTATGATGTCATAATGCAAAATTCCATTATGATGTCATAATGCAACATTCCATTATGATGGCATAATGTAACATTCCATTATGATGCCATAATGCAAAATTCTATTATGATGTCATAATGCAAAATTCCATTATGATGTCATAATGTAACCTTCCATAATGATGCCATAATGCAAAATTCTATTATGATGTCATAATGCAACATTCCATTATGATGTCATAATGTAACATTCTATTATGATGTCATATTGTAACATTCCATTATGATGTCATAATGTAACATTCCATTATGATGTCATAATGCAAAATTCCATTATGATATCATAATGTAAAATTCCATTATGATGTCATAATGCACCATTCCATTATGATGTCATAATGCAAAATTCCATTATAATGTCATAATGTAACATTCCATAATGATGCCATAATGCAAAATTCTATTATGATGTCATAATGCAACATTCCATTATGATGTCATAATGTAACATTCTATTATGATGTCATAATGCAAAATTCCATTATGATGTCATAATGTAACATTCCATTATGATGTCATAATGCAAAATTCCATTATGATGTCATAATGTAAAATTCCATTATGATGTCATAATGTAACATTCCATTATGATGTCATAATGTAACATTCCATTATGATGTAATAATGCAAAATTCCATTATGATGTCATAATGCAACATTCCATTATGATGTCATAATGCAAAATTCCATTATGATGTCATAATGTAACATTCCATAATGATGCCATAATGCAAAATTCTATTATGATGGCATTAAGCAACATTCCATTATGATGTCATAATGTAACATTCTATTATGATGTCATAATGCAGCATTCCATTATGATGTCATAATGTAACATTTCCATTATGATGTCATAATGTAACATTCCATTATGATGTCATAATGTAAAATTCCATTATGATGTCATAATGTAACATTCCATTATGATGTTATAATGCAAAATTCCATTATGATGTCATAATGTAACATTCCATTATGATGTCATAATGTAAACTTCTATTATGATGTCATAATGTAACATTCCATTATGATGTCATAATGTAACATTCCATTATGATGTCATAATGCAAAATTCCATTATGATGTCATAATGCAAAATTCCATTGTGATGTCATAATGTAACATTCACTTATGATGTCATAATGCAAAATTCCATTATGATGTCATAATGCAACATTCCATTATGATGTCATAATATAACATTCCATTATGATGTCTTAATGTAACATTCCATTATGATGTCATAATGCAACATTCCATTATGATGTCATAATGTAACATTCCATAATGATGCCATAATGCAAAATTCTATTATGATGTCATAATGCAACATTCCATTATGATGTCATAATCTAACATTCTATTATGATGTCATAATGTAATATTCCATTATGATGTCATAATGTAACATTCCATTATGATGTCATAATGCAAAATTCCATTATGATGTCATAATGCAAAATTCCATTATGATGTCATAATGCAAAATTCCATTATGATGTCATAATGTAACATTCCATTATGATGCCATAATGCAAAATTCTATTATGATGTCATAATGCAACATTCCATTATGATGTCATAATGTAACATTCCATTATGATGTCATAATGTAACATTCCATTATGATGTCATAATGCAAAATTCCATTATGATGTCATAATGTAAAATTCCATTATGATGTCATAATGCAAAATTCCATTATGATGTCATAATGTAAAATTCCATTATGATGTCATAATGTAACATTCCATTATGATGTCATAATGTAACATTCCATTATGATGTCATAATGCAAAATTCCAATATGATGTCATAATGCAACATTCCATTATGATGTCATAATGCAAAATTCCATTATGATGTCATAATGTAACATTCCATAATGATGCCATAATGCAAAATTCTATTATGATGTCTTAATGCAACATTCCATTATGATGTCATAATGTAACATTCTATTATGATGTCATAATGCAACATTCCATTATGATGTCATAATGTAACATTCTATTATGATGTCATAATGTAACATTCCATTATGATGTCATAATGTAACATTCCATTATGATGTCCTAATGCAAAATTCCATTATGATGTCATAATGCAAAATTCCATTATGATGTCATAATATAACATGCCATTATGATGTCATAATGCAAAATTCCATTACGATGTCATAATGTTACATTCCATAATGATGCCATAATGCAAAATTCTATTATGATGTCATAATGCAACATTCCATTATGATGTCATAATGTAACATTCTATTATGATGTCATAATGTAACATTCCATTGTGATGTCATAATGTAACATTCCATTATGATGTCATAATGCAAAATTCTATTATGATGTCATAATGCAAAATTCCATTATGATGTCATAATCTAACATTCCATTATGATGTCATAATGTAACATTCCATTATGATGTCATAATGTAAAATTCCATTATGATGTCATAATGTAACATTCCATTATGATGTCATAATGCAAAATTCCATTATGATGTCATAATGCAACATTCCATTATGATGTCATAATGCAAAATTCCATTATGATGTTATAATGTAACATTCCATAATGATGCCATAATGCAACATTCCATTATGATGTCATAATGCAACATTCCATTATGATGTCATAATGTAACATTCTATTATGATGTCATAATGTAACATTCCATTATGATGTTATAATGCAACATTCCATTATGATGCCATAATGCAAAATTCTATTATGATGTCATAATGCAAAATTCCATTATGACATCATAATGTAACATTCCATTATGATGTCATAATGCAAAATTCCATTATGATGTCATAATGTAAAATTCCATTATGATGTCATAATGTAACATTCCATTATGATGTCATAATGTAAAATTCCATTATGATGTCATAATGTAACATTCCATTATGATGTCATAATGCAAAATTCCATTATGATGTCATAATGCAACATTCCATTATGATGTCATAATGCAAAATTCCATTATGATGTCATAATGTAAAATTCCATTATGATGTCATAATGTAACATTCCATTATGATGTCATAATGTAAAATTCCATTATGATGTCATAATGCAAAATTCCATTATGATGTCATAATGCAACATTCCATTATGATGTCATAATGCAAAATTCCATTATGATGTCATAATGTAACATTCCATAATGATGCCATAATGCAAAATTCTATTATGATGTCATAATGCAACATTCCTTTATGATGTCATAATGTAACATTCTATTATGATGTCATAATGCAACATTCCATTATGATGTCATAATGTAACATTCCATTATGATGTCATAATGTAACATTCCATTATGATGTCATAATGCAAAATTCCATTATGATGTCATAATGCAAAATTCCATTATGATGTCATAATGTAACATGCCATTATGATGTCATAATGCAAAATTCCATTATGATGTCATAATGTAACATTCCATTATGATGCCATAATGCAAAATTCTATTATGATGTCAAAATGCAACATTCCATTATGATGTCATAATGTAACATTCTATTATGATGTCATAATGTAACATTCCATTATGATATCATAATGTAACATTCCATTATGATGTCATAATGCAAAATTCTATTATGATGTCATAATGCAAAATTCCATTATGATGTCATAATGTAACATTCCATTATGATGTCATAATGCAAAATTCCATTATGATGTCATAATGTAACATTCCATTATGATGTCATAATGTAAACTTTTATTATGATGTAATAATGTAACATTCCATTATGATGTCATAATGTAACATTCCATTATGATGTCATAATGCAAAATTCCATTATGATGTCATAATGCAAAATTCCATTGTGATGTCATAATGTAACATTCCATTATGATGTCATAATGCAAAATTCCATTATGATGTCATAATGCAACATTCCATTATGATGGCATAATGTAACATTCCATTATGATGTCATAATGCAAAATTCTATTATGATGTCATAATGCAAAATTCCATTATGATGTCATAATGTAACATTCCATTATGATGTCATAATGTAACATTCCATTATGATGTCATAATGCAACATTCCATTATGATGTCATAATGCAAAATTCTATTATGATGTCATAATGCAACATTCCATTATGATGTCATAATGTAACATTCTATTATGATGTCATAATGTAATATTCCATTATGATGTCATAATGTAACATTCCATTATGATGTCATAATGCAAAATTCCATTATGATGTCATAATGCAACATTCCATTATGATGGCATAATGTAACATTCCATTATGATGTCATAATGCAAAATTCTATTATGATGTCATAATGCAAAATTCCATTATGATGTCATAATGTAACATTCCATTATGATGTCATAATGTAACATTCCATTATGATGTCATAATGCAACATTCCATAATGATGCCATAATGCAAAATTCTATTATGATGTCATAATGCAACATTCCATTATGATGTCATAATGTAACATTCTATTATGATGTCATAATGTAATATTCCATTATGATGTCATAATGTAACATTCCATTATGATGTCATAATGCAAAATTCCATTATGATGTCATAATGCAAAATTCCATTATGATGTCATAATGCAAAATTCCATTATGATGTCATAATGCAAAATTCCATTATGATGTCATAATGTAACATTCCATTATGATGCCATAATGCAAAATTCTATTATGATGTCATAATGCAAAATTTCATTATGACATCATAATGTAACATTCCATTATGATGTCATAATGCAAAATTCCATTATGATGTCATAATGTAAAATTCCATTATGATGTCATAATGTAACATTCCATTATGATGTCATAATGTAAAATTCCATTATGATGTCATAATGTAACATTCCATTATGATGTCATAATGCAAAATTCCATTATGATGTCATAATGCAACATTCCATTATGATGTCATAATGCAAAATTCCATTATGATGTTATAATGTAACATTCCATAATGATGCCATAATGCAACATTCCATTATGATGTCATAATGTAACATTCTATTATGATGTCATAATGCAGCATTCCATTATGATGCCATAATGTAACATTCCATTATGATGTCATAATGTAACATTCCATTATGATGTCATAATGCAAAATTCCATTATGATGTCATAATGCAAAATTCCATTATGATGTCATAATGTAACATTCCATTATGATGTCATAATGCAACATTCCATTATGATGTCATAATGCAAAATTCCATTATGATGTCATAATGTAACATTCCATTATGATGCCATAATGCAAAATTCTATTATGATGTCATAATGCAACATTCCATTATGATGTCATAATGTAACATTCCATTTTGATGTCATAATGTAACATTCCATTATGATGTCATAATGCAAAATTCCATTATGATGTCATAATGCAACATTCCATTATGATGTCATAATGCAAAATTCAATTATGATGTCATAATGCAACATTCCATAATGATGCCATAATGTAACATTCCATTATGATGTCATAATGCAAAATTCCATTATGATGTCATAATGCAAAATTCCATTATGATGTCATAATGTAACATTCCATTATGATGTCATAATGCAAAATTCCATTATGATGTCATAATGTAACATTCCATTACGATGTCATAATGTAACATTCCATTATGATGTCATAATGTAAAATTCCTTTATGATGTCATAATGTAACATTCCATTATGATGTCATAATGCAACATTCCATTATGATGTCATAATGTAACATTCCATAATGATGTCATAATGTAACATTCCATAATGATGCCATAATGCAAAATTCTATTATGATGTCATAATGCAACATTCCATTATGATGTCATAATGTAACATTCTATTATGATGTCATATTGTAACATTCCATTATGATGTCATAATGTAACATTCCATTATGATGTCATAATGCAAAATTCCATTATGATGTCATAATGTAACATTCCATTATGATGCCATAATGCAAAATTCTATTATGATGTCATAATGCAACATTCCATTATGATGTCATAATGTAACATTCCATTTTGATGTCATAATGTAACATTCCATTATGATGTCATAATGCAAAATTCCATTATGATGTCATAATGCAACATTCCATTATGATGTCATAATGCAAAATTCAATTATGATGTCATAATGCAACATTCCATTATGATGTCATAATGCAAAATTCCATTATGATGTCATAATGCAACATTCCATTATGATGGCATAATGTAACATTCCATTATGATGCCATAATGCAAAATTCTATTATGATGTCATAATGCAAAATTCCATTATGATGTCATAATGTAACCTTCCATAATGATGCCATAATGCAAAATTCTATTATGATGTCATAATGCAACATTCCATTATGATGTCATAATGTAACATTCTATTATGATGTCATATTGTAACATTCCATTATGATGTCATAATGTAACATTCCATTATGATGTCATAATGCAAAATTCCATTATGATATCATAATGTAAAATTCCATTATGATGTCATAATGCACCATTCCATTATGATGTCATAATGCAAAATTCCATTATAATGTCATAATGTAACATTCCATAATGATGCCATAATGCAAAATTCTATTATGATGTCATAATGCAACATTCCATTATGATGTCATAATGTAACATTCTATTATGATGTCATAATGCAAAATTCCATTATGATGTCATAATGTAACATTCCATTATGATGTCATAATGCAAAATTCCATTATGATGTCATAATGTAAAATTCCATTATGATGTCATAATGTAACATTCCATTATGATGTCATAATGTAACATTCCATTATGATGTAATAATGCAAAATTCCATTATGATGTCATAATGCAACATTCCATTATGATGTCATAATGCAAAATTCCATTATGATGTCATAATGTAACATTCCATAATGATGCCATAATGCAAAATTCTATTATGATGGCATTAAGCAACATTCCATTATGATGTCATAATGTAACATTCTATTATGATGTCATAATGCAGCATTCCATTATGATGTCATAATGTAACATTTCCATTATGATGTCATAATGTAACATTCCATTATGATGTCATAATGTAAAATTCCATTATGATGTCATAATGTAACATTCCATTATGATGTTATAATGCAAAATTCCATTATGATGTCATAATGTAACATTCCATTATGATGTCATAATGTAAACTTCTATTATGATGTCATAATGTAACATTCCATTATGATGTCATAATGTAACATTCCATTATGATGTCATAATGCAAAATTCCATTATGATGTCATAATGCAAAATTCCATTGTGATGTCATAATGTAACATTCACTTATGATGTCATAATGCAAAATTCCATTATGATGTCATAATGCAACATTCCATTATGATGTCATAATATAACATTCCATTATGATGTCTTAATGTAACATTCCATTATGATGTCATAATGCAACATTCCATTATGATGTCATAATGTAACATTCCATAATGATGCCATAATGCAAAATTCTATTATGATGTCATAATGCAACATTCCATTATGATGTCATAATCTAACATTCTATTATGATGTCATAATGTAATATTCCATTATGATGTCATAATGTAACATTCCATTATGATGTCATAATGCAAAATTCCATTATGATGTCATAATGCAAAATTCCATTATGATGTCATAATGCAAAATTCCATTATGATGTCATAATGTAACATTCCATTATGATGCCATAATGCAAAATTCTATTATGATGTCATAATGCAACATTCCATTATGATGTCATAATGTAACATTCCATTATGATGTCATAATGTAACATTCCATTATGATGTCATAATGCAAAATTCCATTATGATGTCATAATGTAAAATTCCATTATGATGTCATAATGCAAAATTCCATTATGATGTCATAATGTAAAATTCCATTATGATGTCATAATGTAACATTCCATTATGATGTCATAATGTAACATTCCATTATGATGTCATAATGCAAAATTCCAATATGATGTCATAATGCAACATTCCATTATGATGTCATAATGCAAAATTCCATTATGATGTCATAATGTAACATTCCATAATGATGCCATAATGCAAAATTCTATTATGATGTCTTAATGCAACATTCCATTATGATGTCATAATGTAACATTCTATTATGATGTCATAATGCAACATTCCATTATGATGTCATAATGTAACATTCTATTATGATGTCATAATGTAACATTCCATTATGATGTCATAATGTAACATTCCATTATGATGTCCTAATGCAAAATTCCATTATGATGTCATAATGCAAAATTCCATTATGATGTCATAATATAACATGCCATTATGATGTCATAATGCAAAATTCCATTACGATGTCATAATGTTACATTCCATTATGATGCCATAATGCAAAATTCTATTATGATGTCATAATGCAACATTCCATTATGATGTCATAATGTAACATTCTATTATGATGTCATAATGTAACATTCCATTGTGATGTCATAATGTAACATTCCATTATGATGTCATAATGCAAAATTCTATTATGATGTCATAATGCAAAATTCCATTATGATGTCATAATCTAACATTCCATTATGATGTCATAATGTAACATTCCATTATGATGTCATAATGTAAAATTCCATTATGATGTCATAATGTAACATTCCATTATGATGTCATAATGCAAAATTCCATTATGATGTCATAATGCAACATTCCATTATGATGTCATAATGCAAAATTCCATTATGATGTTATAATGTAACATTCCATAATGATGCCATAATGCAACATTCCATTATGATGTCATAATGCAACATTCCATTATGATGTCATAATGTAACATTCTATTATGATGTCATAATGTAACATTCCATTATGATGTTATAATGCAACATTCCATTATGATGCCATAATGCAAAATTCTATTATGATGTCATAATGCAAAATTCCATTATGACATCATAATGTAACATTCCATTATGATGTCATAATGCAAAATTCCATTATGATGTCATAATGTAAAATTCCATTATGATGTCATAATGTAACATTCCATTATGATGTCATAATGTAAAATTCCATTATGATGTCATAATGTAACATTCCATTATGATGTCATAATGCAAAATTCCATTATGATGTCATAATGTAAAATTCCATTATGATGTCATAATGCAAAATTCCATTATGATGTCATAATGTAAAATTCCATTATGATGTCATAATGTAACATTCCATTATGATGTCATAATGTAAAATTCCATTATGATGTCATAATGCAAAATTCCATTATGATGTCATAATGCAACATTCCATTATGATGTCATAATGCAAAATTCCATTATGATGTCATAATGTAACATTCCATAATGATGCCATAATGCAAAATTCTATTATGATGTCATAATGCAACATTCCTTTATGATGTCATAATGTAACATTCTATTATGATGTCATAATGCAACATTCCATTATGATGTCATAATGTAACATTCCATTATGATGTCATAATGTAACATTCCATTATGATGTCATAATGCAAAATTCCATTATGATGTCATAATGCAAAATTCCATTATGATGTCATAATGTAACATGCCATTATGATGTCATAATGCAAAATTCCATTATGATGTCATAATGTAACATTCCATTATGATGCCATAATGCAAAATTCTATTATGATGTCAAAATGCAACATTCCATTATGATGTCATAATGTAACATTCTATTATGATGTCATAATGTAACATTCCATTATGATATCATAATGTAACATTCCATTATGATGTCATAATGCAAAATTCTATTATGATGTCATAATGCAAAATTCCATTATGATGTCATAATGTAACATTCCATTATGATGTCATAATGCAAAATTCCATTATGATGTCATAATGTAACATTCCATTATGATGTCATAATGTAAACTTTTATTATGATGTAATAATGTAACATTCCATTATGATGTCATAATGTAACATTCCATTATGATGTCATAATGCAAAATTCCATTATGATGTCATAATGCAAAATTCCATTGTGATGTCATAATGTAACATTCCATTATGATGTCATAATGCAAAATTCCATTATGATGTCATAATGCAACATTCCATTATGATGGCATAATGTAACATTCCATTATGATGTCATAATGCAAAATTCTATTATGATGTCATAATGCAAAATTCCATTATGATGTCATAATGTAACATTCCATTATGATGTCATAATGTAACATTCCATTATGATGTCATAATGCAACATTCCATTATGATGTCATAATGCAAAATTCTATTATGATGTCATAATGCAACATTCCATTATGATGTCATAATGTAACATTCTATTATGATGTCATAATGTAATATTCCATTATGATGTCATAATGTAACATTCCATTATGATGTCATAATGCAAAATTCCATTATGATGTCATAATGCAACATTCCATTATGATGGCATAATGTAACATTCCATTATGATGTCATAATGCAAAATTCTATTATGATGTCATAATGCAAAATTCCATTATGATGTCATAATGTAACATTCCATTATGATGTCATAATGTAACATTCCATTATGATGTCATAATGCAACATTCCATAATGATGCCATAATGCAAAATTCTATTATGATGTCATAATGCAACATTCCATTATGATGTCATAATGTAACATTCTATTATGATGTCATAATGTAATATTCCATTATGATGTCATAATGTAACATTCCATTATGATGTCATAATGCAAAATTCCATTATGATGTCATAATGCAAAATTCCATTATGATGTCATAATGCAAAATTCCATTATGATGTCATAATGCAAAATTCCATTATGATGTCATAATGTAACATTCCATTATGATGCCATAATGCAAAATTCTATTATGATGTCATAATGCAAAATTTCATTATGACATCATAATGTAACATTCCATTATGATGTCATAATGCAAAATTCCATTATGATGTCATAATGTAAAATTCCATTATGATGTCATAATGTAACATTCCATTATGATGTCATAATGTAAAATTCCATTATGATGTCATAATGTAACATTCCATTATGATGTCATAATGCAAAATTCCATTATGATGTCATAATGCAACATTCCATTATGATGTCATAATGCAAAATTCCATTATGATGTTATAATGTAACATTCCATAATGATGCCATAATGCAACATTCCATTATGATGTCATAATGCAACATTCCATTATGATGTCATAATGTAACATTCTATTATGATGTCATAATGTAACATTCCATTATGATGTCATAATGTAACATTCCATAATGATGTCATAATGCAAAATTCCATTATGATGAAATAATACAAAATACCATTATGATGTCATAATGCAAAATTCCATTATGATGTCATAATGTAACATTCCATTATGATGCCATAATGCAAAATTCTATTATGATGTCATAATGCAACATTCCATTATGATGTCATAATGTAACATTCCATTATGATGTCATAATGTAACATTCCATTATGATGTCATAATGCAAAATTCCATTATGATGTCATAATGTTAAATTCCATTATGATGTCATAATGTAACATTCCATTATGATGTCACAATGTAAAATTCCATTATGATGTCATAATGTAACATTCCATTATGATGTAATAATGCAAAATTCCATTATGATGTCATAATGTAACATTCCATTATGATGTCATAATGTAACATTCCATTATGATGTCATAATGTAACATTCTATTATGATGTCATAATGTAACATTCCATTATGATGTCATAATGTAACATTCCATAATGATGTCATAATGCAAAATTCCATTATTATGATATAATACAAAATTCCATTATGATGTCAGAATGCAAAATTCCATTATGATGTCATAATGTAACATTCCATTATGATGCCATAATGCAAAATTCTATTATGATGTCAGAATGCAACATTCCATTATGATGTCATAATGTAACATTCCATTATGATGTCATAATGTAACTTTCCATTATGATGTCATAATGCAAAATTCCATTGTGATGTCATAATGTTAAATTCCATTATGATGTCATAATGTAACATTCCATTATGATGTCACAATGTAAAATTCCATTATGATGTCATAATGTAACATTCCATTATGATGTCATAATGCAAAATTCCATTATGATGTCATAATATAACATGCCATTATGATGTCATAATGCAAAATTCCATTATGATGTCATAATGTAACATTCCATTATGATGCCATAATGCAAAATTCTATTATGATGTCATAATGCAACATTCCATTATGATGTCATAATGTAACATTCTGTTATGATGTCATAATGTAACATTCCATTATGATGTCATAATGTAACATTCCATTATGATGTCATAATGCAAAATTCCATTATGATGTCATAATGCAAAATTCCATTGTGATGTCATAATGTAACATTCACTTATGATGTCATAATGCAAAATTCCATTATGATGTCATAATGTAACATTCCATTATGATGTCATAATGTAAACTTCTATTATGATGTCATAATGTAACATTCCATTATGATGTCATAATGTAACATTCCATTATGATGTCATAATGCAAAATTCCATTATGATGTCATAATGCAAAATTCCATTGTGATGTCATAATGTAACATTCACTTATGATGTCATAATGCAAAATTCCATTATGATGTCATAATGCAACATTCCATTATGATGGCATAATGTAACATTCCATTATGATGTCATAATGCAAAATTCTATTATGATGTCATAATGCAAAATTCCATTATGATGTTATAATGTAACATTCCATAATGATGCCATAATGCAACATTCCATTATGATGTCATAATGCAACATTCCATTATGATGTCATAATGTAACATTCCATTATGATGCCATAATGCAAAATTCTATTATGATGTCATAATGCAACATTCCATTATGATGTCATAATGTAACATTCTATTATGATGTCATAATGTAACATTCCATTATGATGTCATAATGTAACATTCCATTATTATGTCATAATGCAAAATTCTATTATAATGTCATAATGCAAAATTCCATTATGATGTCATAATGTAACATTCCATTATGATGTCATAATGTAACATTCCATTATGATGTCATAATGTAAAATTCCATTATGATGTCATAATGTAACATTCCATTATGATGTCATAATGTAAAATTCCATTATGATGTCATAATGTAACATTCCATTATGATGTCATAATGCAAAATTCCATTATGATGTCATAATGCAACATTCCATTATGATGTCATAATGCAAAATTCCATTATGATGTCATAATGTAAAATTCCATTATGATGTCATAATGTAACATTCCATTATGATGTCATGATGTAAAATTCCATTATGATGTCATAATGCAAAATTCCATTATGATGTCATAATGCAACATTCCATTATGATGTCATAATGCAAAATTCCATTATGATGTCATAATGTAACATTCCATAATGATGCCATAATGCAAAATTCTATTATGATGTCATAATGCAACATTCCTTTATGATGTCATAATGTAACATTCTATTATGATGTCATAATGCAACATTCCATTATGATGTCATAATGTAACATTCCATTATGATGTCATAATGTAACATTCCATTATGATGTCATAATGCAAAATTCCATTATGATGTCATAATGCAAAATTCCATTATGATGTCATAATGTAACATGCCATTATGATGTCATAATGCAAAATTCCATTATGATGTCATAATGTAACATTCCATTATGATGCCATAATGCAAAATTCTATTATGATGTCATAATGCAACATTCCATTATGATGTCATAATGTAACATTCTATTATGATGTCATAATGTAACATTCCATTATGATATCATAATGTAACATTCCATTATGATGTCATAATGCAAAATTCTATTATGATGTCATAATGCAAAATTCCATTATGATGTCATAATGTAACATTCCATTATGATGTCATAATGCAAAATTCCATTATGATGTCATAATGTAACATTCCATTATGATGTCATAATGTAAACTTCTATTATGATGTCATAATGTAACATTCCATTATGATGTCATAATGTAACATTCCATTATGATGTCATAATGCAAAATTCCATTATGATGTCATAATGCAAAATTCCATTGTGATGTCATAATGTAACATTCACTTATGATGTCATAATGCAAAATTCCATTATGATGTCATAATGCAACATTCCATTATGATGGCATAATGTAACATTCCATTATGATGTCATAATGCAAACTTCTATTATGATGTCATAATGCAAAATTCCATTATGATGTCATAATATAACATTCCATTATGATGTCATAATGTAACATTCCATTATGATGTCATAATGCAACATTCCATTATGATGTCATAATGTAACATTCCATAATGATGCCATAATACAAAATTCTATTATGATGTCATAATGCAACATTCCATTATGATGTCATAATCTAACATTCTATTATGATGTCATAATGTAATATTCCATTATGATGTCATAATGTAACATTCCATTATGATGTCATAATGCAAAATTCCATTATGATGTCATAATGCAAAATTCCATTATGATGTCATAATGCAAAATTCCATTATGATGTCATAATGCAAAATTCCATTATGATGTCATAATGTAACATTCCATTATGATGCCATAATGCAAAATTCTATTATGATGTCATAATGCAACATTCCATTATGATGTCATAATGTAACATTCCATTTTGATGTCATAATGTAACATTCCATTATGATGTCATAATGCAACATTCCATTATGATGTCATAATGCAACATTCCATTATGATGGCATAATGTAACATTCCATTATGATGCCATAATGCAAAATTCTATTATGATGTCATAGTGCAAAATTCCATTATGATGTCATAATGTAAAATTCCATTATGATGTCATAATGTAACATTCCATTATGATGTCATAATGTAAAATTCCATTATGATGTCATAATGTAACATTCCATTATGATGTCATAATGCAAAATTCCATTATGATGTCATAATGTAAAATTCCATTATGATGTCATAATGTAACATTCCATTATGATGTCATAATGTAAAATTCCATTATGATGTCATAATGTAACATTCCATTATGATGTCATAATGCAAAATTCCATTATGATGTCATAATGCAACATTCCATTATGATGTCATAGTGCAAAATTCCATTATGATGTTATAATGTAACATTCCATAATGATGCCATAATGCAACATTCCATTATGATGTCATAATGCAACATTCCATTATGATGTCATAATGTAACATTCTATTATGATGTCATAATGTAACATTCCATTATGATGTCATAATGTAACATTCCATTATGATGTCATAATGCAAAATTCCATTATGATGATATAATACAAAATTCCATTATGATGTCATAATGCAAAATTCCATTATGATGTCATAATGTAACATTCCATAATGATGCCATAATGCAACATTCCATTATGATGTCATAATGCAACATTCCATTATGATGTCATAATGTAACATTCCATTATGATGCCATAATGTAACATTCCATAATGATGCCATAATGCAAAATTCTATTATGATGTCATAATGCAACATTCCATTATGATGTCATAATATAACATTCCATTATGATGTCATAATGTAACATTCCATTATGATGTCATAATGCAACATTCCATTATGATGTCATAATGTAACATTCCATAATGATGCCATAATGCAAAATTCTATTATGATGTCATAATGCAACATTCCATTATGATGTCATAATCTAACATTCTATTATGATGTCATAATGTAATATTCCATTATGATGTCATAATGTAACATTCCATTATGATGTCATAATGCAAAATTCCATTATGATGTCATAATGCAAAATTCCATTATGATGTCATAATGCAAAATTCCATTATGATGTCATAATGCAAAATTCCATTATGATGTCATAATGTAACATTCCATTATGATGCCATAATGCAAAATTCTATTATGATGTCATAATGCAACATTCCATTATGATGTCATAATGTAACATTCCATTTTGATGTCATAATGTAACATTCCATTATGATGTCATAATGCAAAATTCCATTATGATGTCATAATGCAACATTCCATTATGATGTCATAATGCAACATTCCATTATGATGGCATAATGTAACATTCCATTATGATGCCATAATGCAAAATTCTATTATGATGTCATAGTGCAAAATTCCATTATGATGTCATAATGTAAAATTCCATTATGATGTCATAATGTAACATTCCATTATGATGTCATAATGTAAAATTCCATTATGATGTCATAATGTAACATTCCATTATGATGTCATAATGCAAAATTCCATTATGATGTCATAATGTAAAATTCCATTATGATGTCATAATGTAACATTCCATTATGATGTCATAATGTAAAATTCCATTATGATGTCATAATGTAACATTCCATTATGATGTCATAATGCAAAATTCCATTATGATGTCATAATGCAACATTCCATTATGATGTCATAGTGCAAAATTCCATTATGATGTTATAATGTAACATTCCATAATGATGCCATAATGCAACATTCCATTATGATGTCATAATGCAACATTCCATTATGATGTCATAATGTAACATTCTATTATGATGTCATAATGTAACATTCCATTATGATGTCATAATGTAACATTCCATTATGATGTCATAATGCAAAATTCCATTATGATGATATAATACAAAATTCCATTATGATGTCATAATGCAAAATTCCATTATGATGTCATAATGTAACATTCCATAATGATGCCATAATGCAACATTCCATTATGATGTCATAATGCAACATTCCATTATGATGTCATAATGTAACATTCCATTATGATGCCATAATGCAAAATTCTATTATGATGTCATAATGCAACATTCCATTATGATGTCATAATGTAACATTCTATTATGATGTCATAATGTAACATTCCATTATGATGTCATAATGTAACATTCCATTATGATGTCATAATGCAAAATTCTATTATGATGTCATAATGCAAAATTCCATTATGATGTCATAATGTAACATTCCATTATGTGTCATTATGTAACATTCCATTATGATGTCATAATGTAAAATTCCATTATGATGTCATAATGCAACATTCCATTATGATGTCATAATGTAAAATTCCATTATGATGTCATAATGTAACATTCCATTATGATGTCATAATGCAAAATTCCATTATGATGTCATAATGCAACATTCCATTATGATGTCATAATGCAAAATTCCATTATGATGTCATAATGTAAAATTCCATTATGATGTCATAATGTAACATTCCATTATGATGTCATAATGTAAAATTCCATTATGATGTCATAATGCAAAATTCCATTATGATGTCATAATGCAACATTCCATTATGATGTCATAGTGCAAAATTCCATTATGATGTTATAATGTAACATTCCATAATGATGCCATAATGCAACATTCCATTATGATGTCATAATGCAACATTCCATTATGATGTCATAATGTAACATTCTATTATGATGTCATAATGTAACATTCCATTATGATGTCATAATGTAACATTCCATTATGATGTCATAATGCAAAATTCCATTATGATGATATAATACAAAATTCCATTATGATGTCATAATGCAAAATTCCATTATGATGTCATAATGTAACATTCCATAATGATGCCATAATGCAACATTCCATTATGATGTCATAATGCAACATTCTATTATGATGTCATAATGTAACATTCCATTATGATGCCATAATGCAAAATTCTATTATGATGTCATAATGCAACATTCCATTATGATGTCATAATTAGAGATGAGCGAACGTGTCCGTAACGGACACATCCGCACCCGGACACCGGCTTTAGCGAACACTGGAGTGTTCGCGCGTAAGTGTCCGGGTGCCGCCGGGGGGCGGGGAGATGCGCGGCGGCGCGGGCGGCAGTAGCGGGGAACAGGGGGGAGCCCTCTCTCTCTCCCTCTCCCCCCCGCTCCCCGCCGCACCCCCCCGCGCTGCCACGGCGGCCCCCGAACTTTTTCGCCCGAACACCGAGGTGTTCGCAAAGTTCGGTGTTCGGGCGAAAAAGGGGCGGGGCCGAACGTGTTCGCTCATCTCTAGTCATAATGTAACATTCTATTATGATGTCATAATGTAACATTCCATTATGATGTCATAATGTAACATTCCATTATGATGTCATAATGCAAAATTCTATTATGATGTCATAATGCAAAATTCCATTATGATGTCATAATGTAACATTCCATTATGTGTCATAATGTAACATTCCATTATGATGTCATAATGTAAAATTCCATTATGATGTCATAATGTAACATTCCATTATGATGTCATAATGTAAAATTCCATTATGATGTCATAATGTAACATTCCATTATGATGTCATAATGCAAAATTCCATTATGATGTCATAATGCAACATTCCATTATGATGTCATAATGCAAAATTCCATTATGATGTCATAATGTAAAATTCCATTATGATGTCATAATGTAACATTCCATTATGATGTCATAATGTAAAATTCCATTATGATGTCATAATGCAAAATTCCATTATGATGTCATAATGCAACATTCCATTATGATGTCATAATGCAAAATTCCATTATGATGTCATAATGTAACATTCCATAATGATGCCATAATGCAAAATTCTATTATGATGTCATAATGCAACATTCCTTTATGATGTCATAATGTAACATTCTATTATGATGTCATAATGCAACATTCCATTATGATGTCATAATGTAACATTCCATTATGATGTCATAATGTAACATTCCATTATGATGTCATAATGCAAAATTCCATTATGATGTCATAATGCAAAATTCCATTATGATGTCATAATGTAACATGCCATTATGATGTCATAATGCAAAATTCCATTATGATGTCATAATGTAACATTCCATTATGATGCCATAATGCAAAATTCTATTATGATGTCATAATGCAACATTCCATTATGATGTCATAATGTAACATTCTATTATGATGTCATAATGTAACATTCCATTATGATATCATAATGTAACATTCCATTATGATGTCATAATGCAAAATTCTATTATGATGTCATAATGCAAAATTCCATTATGATGTCATAATGTAACATTCCATTATGATGTCATAATGCAAAATTCCATTATGATGTCATAATGTAACATTCCATTATGATGTCATAATGTAAACTTCTATTATGATGTCATAATGTAACATTCCATTATGATGTCATAATGTAACATTCCATTATGATGTCATAATGCAAAATTCCATTATGATGTCATAATGCAAAATTCCATTGTGATGTCATAATGTAACATTCACTTATGATGTCATAATGCAAAATTCCATTATGATGTCATAATGCAACATTCCATTATGATGGCATAATGTAACATTCCATTATGATGTCATAATGCAAAATTCTATTATGATGTCATAATGCAAAATTCCATTATGATGTCATAATATAACATTCCATTATGATGTCATAATGTAACATTCCATTATGATGTCATAATGCAACATTCCATTATGATGTCATAATGTAACATTCCATAATGATGCCATAATACAAAATTCTATTATGATGTCATAATGCAACATTCCATTATGATGTCATAATCTAACATTCTATTATGATGTCATAATGTAATATTCCATTATGATGTCATAATGTAACATTCCATTATGATGTCATAATGCAAAATTCCATTATGATGTCATAATGCAAAATTCCATTATGATGTCATAATGCAAAATTCCATTATGATGTCATAATGCAAAATTCCATTATGATGTCATAATGTAACATTCCATTATGATGCCATAATGCAAAATTCTATTATGATGTCATAATGCAACATTCCATTATGATGTCATAATGTAACATTCCATTTTGATGTCATAATGTAACATTCCATTATGATGTCATAATGCAACATTCCATTATGATGTCATAATGCAACATTCCATTATGATGGCATAATGTAACATTCCATTATGATGCCATAATGCAAAATTCTATTATGATGTCAGTGCAAAATTCCATTATGATGTCATAATGTAAAATTCCATTATGATGTCATAATGTAACATTCCATTATGATGTCATAATGTAAAATTCCATTATGATGTCATAATGTAACATTCCATTATGATGTCATAATGCAAAATTCCATTATGATGTCATAATGTAAAATTCCATTATGATGTCATAATGTAACATTCCATTATGATGTCATAATGTAAAATTCCATTATGATGTCATAATGTAACATTCCATTATGATGTCATAATGCAAAATTCCATTATGATGTCATAATGCAACATTCCATTATGATGTCATAGTGCAAAATTCCATTATGATGTTATAATGTAACATTCCATAATGATGCCATAATGCAACATTCCATTATGATGTCATAATGCAACATTCCATTATGATGTCATAATGTAACATTCTATTATGATGTCATAATGTAACATTCCATTATGATGTCATAATGTAACATTCCATTACGATGTCATAATGCAAAATTCCATTATGATGATATAATACAAAATTCCATTATGATGTCATAATGCAAAATTCCATTATGATGTCATAATGTAACATTCCATAATGATGCCATAATGCAACATTCCATTATGATGTCATAATGCAACATTCCATTATGATGTCATAATGTAACATTCCATTATGATGCCATAATGTAACATTCCATAATGATGCCATAATGCAAAATTCTATTATGATGTCATAATGCAACATTCCATTATGATGTCATAATATAACATTCCATTATGATGTCATAATGTAACATTCCATTATGATGTCATAATGCAACATTCCATTATGATGTCATAATGTAACATTCCATAATGATGCCATAATGCAAAATTCTATTATGATGTCATAATGCAACATTCCATTATGATGTCATAATCTAACATTCTATTATGATGTCATAATGTAATATTCCATTATGATGTCATAATGTAACATTCCATTATGATGTCATAATGCAAAATTCCATTATGATGTCATAATGCAAAATTCCATTATGATGTCATAATGCAAAATTCCATTATGATGTCATAATGCAAAATTCCATTATGATGTCATAATGTAACATTCCATTATGATGCCATAATGCAAAATTCTATTATGATGTCATAATGCAACATTCCATTATGATGTCATAATGTAACATTCCATTTTGATGTCATAATGTAACATTCCATTATGATGTCATAATGCAAAATTCCATTATGATGTCATAATGCAACATTCCATTATGATGTCATAATGCAACATTCCATTATGATGGCATAATGTAACATTCCATTATGATGCCATAATGCAAAATTCTATTATGATGTCATAGTGCAAAATTCCATTATGATGTCATAATGTAAAATTCCATTATGATGTCATAATGTAACATTCCATTATGATGTCATAATGTAAAATTCCATTATGATGTCATAATGTAACATTCCATTATGATGTCATAATGCAAAATTCCATTATGATGTCATAATGTAAAATTCCATTATGATGTCATAATGTAACATTCCATTATGATGTCATAATGTAAAATTCCATTATGATGTCATAATGTAACATTCCATTATGATGTCATAATGCAAAATTCCATTATGATGTCATAATGCAACATTCCATTATGATGTCATAGTGCAAAATTCCATTATGATGTTATAATGTAACATTCCATAATGATGCCATAATGCAACATTCCATTATGATGTCATAATGCAACATTCCATTATGATGTCATAATGTAACATTCTATTATGATGTCATAATGTAACATTCCATTATGATGTCATAATGTAACATTCCATTATGATGTCATAATGCAAAATTCCATTATGATGATATAATACAAAATTCCATTATGATGTCATAATGCAAAATTCCATTATGATGTCATAATGTAACATTCCATAATGATGCCATAATGCAACATTCCATTATGATGTCATAATGCAACATTCCATTATGATGTCATAATGTAACATTCCATTATGATGCCATAATGCAAAATTCTATTATGATGTCATAATGCAACATTCCATTATGATGTCATAATGTAACATTCTATTATGATGTCATAATGTAACATTCCATTATGATGTCATAATGTAACATTCCATTATGATGTCATAATGCAAAATTCTATTATGATGTCATAATGCAAAATTCCATTATGATGTCATAATGTAACATTCCATTATGTGTCATAATGTAACATTCCATTATGATGTCATAATGTAAAATTCCATTATGATGTCATAATGCAACATTCCATTATGATGTCATAATGTAAAATTCCATTATGATGTCATAATGTAACATTCCATTATGATGTCATAATGCAAAATTCCATTATGATGTCATAATGTAAAATTCCATTATGATGTCATAATGTAACATTCCATTATGATGCCATAATGCAAAATTCTATTATGATGTCATAATGCAACATTCCATTATGATGTCATAATGTAACATTCTATTATGATGTCATAATGTAACATTCCATTATGATATCATAATGTAACATTCCATTATGATGTCATAATGCAAAATTCTATTATGATGTCATAATGCAAAATTCCATTATGATGTCATAATGTAACATTCCATTATGATGTCATAATGCAAAATTCCATTATGATGTCATAATGTAACATTCCATTATGATGTCATAATGTAAACTTCTATTATGATGTCATAATGTAACATTCCATTATGATGTCATAATGTAACATTCCATTATGATGTCATAATGCAAAATTCCATTATGATGTCATAATGCAAAATTCCATTGTGATGTCATAATGTAACATTCACTTATGATGTCATAATGCAAAATTCCATTATGATGTCATAATGCAACATTCCATTATGATGGCATAATGTAACATTCCATTATGATGTCATAATGCAAAATTCTATTATGATGTCATAATGCAAAATTCCATTATGATGTCATAATATAACATTCCATTATGATGTCATAATGTAACATTCCATTATGATGTCATAATGCAACATTCCATTATGATGTCATAATGTAACATTCCATAATGATGCCATAATACAAAATTCTATTATGATGTCATAATGCAACATTCCATTATGATGTCATAATCTAACATTCTATTATGATGTCATAATGTAATATTCCATTATGATGTCATAATGTAACATTCCATTATGATGTCATAATGCAAAATTCCATTATGATGTCATAATGCAAAATTCCATTATGATGTCATAATGCAAAATTCCATTATGATGTCATAATGCAAAATTCCATTATGATGTCATAATGTAACATTCCATTATGATGCCATAATGCAAAATTCTATTATGATGTCATAATGCAACATTCCATTATGATGTCATAATGTAACATTCCATTTTGATGTCATAATGTAACATTCCATTATGATGTCATAATGCAACATTCCATTATGATGTCATAATGCAACATTCCATTATGATGGCATAATGTAACATTCCATTATGATGCCATAATGCAAAATTCTATTATGATGTCAGTGCAAAATTCCATTATGATGTCATAATGTAAAATTCCATTATGATGTCATAATGTAACATTCCATTATGATGTCATAATGTAAAATTCCATTATGATGTCATAATGTAACATTCCATTATGATGTCATAATGCAAAATTCCATTATGATGTCATAATGTAAAATTCCATTATGATGTCATAATGTAACATTCCATTATGATGTCATAATGTAAAATTCCATTATGATGTCATAATGTAACATTCCATTATGATGTCATAATGCAAAATTCCATTATGATGTCATAATGCAACATTCCATTATGATGTCATAGTGCAAAATTCCATTATGATGTTATAATGTAACATTCCATAATGATGCCATAATGCAACATTCCATTATGATGTCATAATGCAACATTCCATTATGATGTCATAATGTAACATTCTATTATGATGTCATAATGTAACATTCCATTATGATGTCATAATGTAACATTCCATTACGATGTCATAATGCAAAATTCCATTATGATGATATAATACAAAATTCCATTATGATGTCATAATGCAAAATTCCATTATGATGTCATAATGTAACATTCCATAATGATGCCATAATGCAACATTCCATTATGATGTCATAATGCAACATTCCATTATGATGTCATAATGTAACATTCCATTATGATGCCATAATGTAACATTCCATAATGATGCCATAATGCAAAATTCTATTATGATGTCATAATGCAACATTCCATTATGATGTCATAATATAACATTCCATTATGATGTCATAATGTAACATTCCATTATGATGTCATAATGCAACATTCCATTATGATGTCATAATGTAACATTCCATAATGATGCCATAATGCAAAATTCTATTATGATGTCATAATGCAACATTCCATTATGATGTCATAATCTAACATTCTATTATGATGTCATAATGTAATATTCCATTATGATGTCATAATGTAACATTCCATTATGATGTCATAATGCAAAATTCCATTATGATGTCATAATGCAAAATTCCATTATGATGTCATAATGCAAAATTCCATTATGATGTCATAATGCAAAATTCCATTATGATGTCATAATGTAACATTCCATTATGATGCCATAATGCAAAATTCTATTATGATGTCATAATGCAACATTCCATTATGATGTCATAATGTAACATTCCATTTTGATGTCATAATGTAACATTCCATTATGATGTCATAATGCAAAATTCCATTATGATGTCATAATGCAACATTCCATTATGATGTCATAATGCAACATTCCATTATGATGGCATAATGTAACATTCCATTATGATGCCATAATGCAAAATTCTATTATGATGTCATAGTGCAAAATTCCATTATGATGTCATAATGTAAAATTCCATTATGATGTCATAATGTAACATTCCATTATGATGTCATAATGTAAAATTCCATTATGATGTCATAATGTAACATTCCATTATGATGTCATAATGCAAAATTCCATTATGATGTCATAATGTAAAATTCCATTATGATGTCATAATGTAACATTCCATTATGATGTCATAATGTAAAATTCCATTATGATGTCATAATGTAACATTCCATTATGATGTCATAATGCAAAATTCCATTATGATGTCATAATGCAACATTCCATTATGATGTCATAGTGCAAAATTCCATTATGATGTTATAATGTAACATTCCATAATGATGCCATAATGCAACATTCCATTATGATGTCATAATGCAACATTCCATTATGATGTCATAATGTAACATTCTATTATGATGTCATAATGTAACATTCCATTATGATGTCATAATGTAACATTCCATTATGATGTCATAATGCAAAATTCCATTATGATGATATAATACAAAATTCCATTATGATGTCATAATGCAAAATTCCATTATGATGTCATAATGTAACATTCCATAATGATGCCATAATGCAACATTCCATTATGATGTCATAATGCAACATTCCATTATGATGTCATAATGTAACATTCCATTATGATGCCATAATGCAAAATTCTATTATGATGTCATAATGCAACATTCCATTATGATGTCATAATGTAACATTCTATTATGATGTCATAATGTAACATTCCATTATGATGTCATAATGTAACATTCCATTATGATGTCATAATGCAAAATTCTATTATGATGTCATAATGCAAAATTCCATTATGATGTCATAATGTAACATTCCATTATGTGTCATAATGTAACATTCCATTATGATGTCATAATGTAAAATTCCATTATGATGTCATAATGCAACATTCCATTATGATGTCATAATGTAAAATTCCATTATGATGTCATAATGTAACATTCCATTATGATGTCATAATGCAAAATTCCATTATGATGTCATAATGTAAAATTCCATTATGATGTCATAATGCAAAATTCCATTATGATGTCATAATGTAAAATTCCATTATGATGTCATAATGTAACATTCCATTATGATGTCATAATGTAACATTCCATTATGATGTCATAATGCAAAATTCCAATATGATGTCATAATGCAACATTCCATTATGATGTCATAATGCAAAATTCCATTATGATTTCATAATGTAACATTCCATAATGATGCCATAATGCAAAATTCTATTATGATGTCATAATGCAACATTCCATTATGATGTCATAATGTAACATTCTATTATGATGTCATAATGCAACATTCCATTATGATGTCATAATGTAACATTCTATTATGATGTCATAATGTAACATTCCATTATGATGTCATAATGTAACATTCCATTATGATGTCCTAATGCAAAATTCCATTATGATGTCATAATGCAAAATTCCATTATGATGTCATAATGCAACATTCCATTATGATGTCATAATGTAACATTCTATTATGATGTCATAATGCAACATTCCATTATGATGTCATAATGTAACATTCTATTATGATGTCATAATGTAACATTCCATTATGATGTCATAATGTAACATTCCATTATGATGTCCTAATGCAAAATTCCATTATGATGTCATAATGCAAAATTCCATTATGATGTCATAATATAACATGCCATTATGATGTCATAATGCAAAATTCCATTATGATGTCATAATGTAACATTCCATTATGATGCCATAATGCAAAATTCTATTATGATGTCATAATGCAACATTCCATTATGATGTCATAATGTAACATTCTATTATGATGTCATAATGTAACATTCCATTGTGATGTCATAATGTAACATTCCATTATGATGTCATAATGCAAAATTCTATTATGATGTCATAATGCAAAATTCCATTATGATGTCATAATGTAACATTCCATTATGATGTCATAATGTAACATTCCATTATGATGTCATAATGCAAAATTCCATTATGATGTCATAATGTAACATTCCATTATGATGTCATAATGCAAAATTCCATTATGATGTCATAATGCAACATTCCATTATGATGTCATAATGCAAAATTCCATTATGATGTTATAATGTAACATTCCATAATGATGCCATAATGCAACATTCCATTATGATGTCATAATGCAACATTCCATTATGATGTCATAATGTAACATTCTATTATGATGTCATAATGTAACATTCCATTATGATGTTATAATGCAACATTCCATTATGATGCCATAATGCAAAATTCTATTATGATGTCATAATGCAAAATTCCATTATGACATCATAATGTAACATTCCATTATGATGTCATAATGCAAAATTCCATTATGATGTCATAATGCAAAATTCCATTATGATGTCATAATGTAAAATTCCATTATGATGTCATAATGTAACATTCCATTATGATGTCATAATGTAAAATTCCATTATGATGTCATAATGTAACATTCCATTATGATGTCATAATGCAAAATTCCATTATGATGTCATAATGCAACATTCCATTATGATGTCATAATGCAAAATTCCATTATGATGTCATAATGTAAAATTCCATTATGATGTCATAATGTAACATTCCATTATGATGTCATAATGTAAAATTCCATTATGATGTCATAATGCAAAATTCCATTATGATGTCATAATGCAACATTCCATTATGATGTCATAATGCAAAATTCCATTATGATGTCATAATGTAACATTCCATAATGATGCCATAATGCAAAATTCTATTATGATGTCATAATGCAACATTCCTTTATGATGTCATAATGTAACATTCTATTATGATGTCATAATGCAACATTCCATTATGATGTCATAATGTAACATTCCATTATGATGTCATAATGTAACATTCCATTATGATGTCATAATGCAAAATTCCATTATGATGTCATAATGCAAAATTCCATTATGATGTCATAATGTAACATGCCATTATGATGTCATAATGCAAAATTCCATTATGATGTCATAATGTAACATTCCATTATGATGCCATAATGCAAAATTCTATTATGATGTCATAATGCAACATTCCATTATGATGTCATAATGTAACATTCTATTATGATGTCATAATGTAACATTCCATTATGATATCATAATGTAACATTCCATTATGATGTCATAATGCAAAATTCTATTAAGATGTCATAATGCAAAATTCCATTATGATGTCATAATGTAACATTCCATTATGATGTCATAATGCAAAATTCCATTATGATGTCATAATGTAACATTCCATTATGATGTCATAATGTAAACTTCTATTATGATGTAATAATGTAACATTCCATTATGATGTCATAATGTAACATTCCATTATGATGTCATAATGCAAAATTCCATTATGATGTCATAATGCAACATTCCATTATGATGTCATAATGTAACATTCCATTATGATGTCATAATGTAACATTCCATTATGATGTCATAATGCAAAATTCCATTATGATGTCATAATGTTAAATTCCATTATGATGTCATAATGTAACATTCCATTATGATGTCACAATGTAAAATTCCATTATGATGTCATAATGTAACATTCCATTATGATGTCATAATGCAAAATTCCATTATGATGTCATAATATAACATGCCATTATGATGTCATAATGCAAAATTCCATTATGATGTCATAATGTAACATTCCATTATGATGCCATAATGCAAAATTCTATTATGATGTCATAGTGCAACATTCCATTATGATGTCATAATGTAACATTCTGTTATGATGTCATAATGTAACATTCCATTATGATGTCATAATGTAACATTCCATTATGATGTCATAATGCAAAATTCCATTATGATGTCATAATGCAAAATTCCATTATGATGTCATAATGTAACATTCCATTATGATGTCATAATGTAACATTCCATTATGATGTCATAATGTAAAATTCCATTATGATGTCATAATGTAACATTCCATTATGATGTCATAATGCAAAATTCCATTATGATGTCATAATGCAACATTCCATTATGATGTCATAATGCAAAATTCCATTATGATGTTATAATGTAACATTCCATAATGATGCCATAATGCAACATTCCATTATGATGTCATAATGCAACATTCCATTATGATGTCATAATGTAACATTCCATTATGATGCCATAATGCAAAATTCTATTATGATGTCATAATGCAACATTCCATTATGATGTCATAATGTAACATTCTATTATGATGTCATAATGTAACATTCCATTATGATGTCATAATGTAACATTCCATTATTATGTCATAATGCAAAATTCTATTATAATGTCATAATGCAAAATTCCATTATGATGTCATAATGTAACATTCCATTATGATGTCATAATGTAACATTCCATTATGATGTCATAATGTAAAATTCCATTATGATGTCATAATGTAACATTCCATTATGATGTCATAATGTAAAATTCCATTATGATGTCATAATGTAACATTCCATTATGATGTCATAATGCAAAATTCCATTATGATGTCATAATGCAACATTCCATTATGATGTCATAATGCAAAATTCCATTATGATGTCATAATGTAAAATTCCATTATGATGTCATAATGTAACATTCCATTATGATGTCATAATGTAAAATTCCATTATGATGTCATAATGCAAAATTCCATTATGATGTCATAATGCAACATTCCATTATGATGTCATAATGCAAAATTCCATTATGATGTCATAATGTAACATTCCATAATGATGCCATAATGCAAAATTCTATTATGATGTCATAATGCAACATTCCTTTATGATGTCATAATGTAACATTCTATTATGATGTCATAATGTAACATTCCATTATGATATCATAATGTAACATTCCATTATGATGTCATAATGCAAAATTCTATTATGATGTCATAATGCAAAATTCCATTATGATGTCATAATGTAACATTCCATTATGATGTCATAATGCAAAATTCCATTATGATGTCATAATGTAACATTCCATTATGATGTCATAATGTAAACTTCTATTATGATGTCATAATGTAACATTCCATTATGATGTCATAATGTAACATTCCATTATGATGTCATAATGCAAAATTCCATTATGATGTCATAATGCAAAATTCCATTGTGATGTCATAATGTAACATTCACTTATGATGTCATAATGCAAAATTCCATTATGATGTCATAATGCAACATTCCATTATTATGGCATAATGTAACATTCCATTATGATGTCATAATGCAAAATTCTATTATGATGTCATAATGCAAAATTCCATTATGATGTCATAATATAACATTCCATTATGATGTCATAATGTAACATTCCATTATGATGTCATAATGCAACATTCCATTATGATGTCATAATGTAACATTCCATAATGATGCCATAATGCAAAATTCTATTATGATGTCATAATGCAACATTCCATTATGATGTCATAATCTAACATTCTATTATGATGTCATAATGTAATATTCCATTATGATGTCATAATGTAACATTCCATTATGATGTCATAATGCAAAATTCCATTATGATGTCATAATGCAAAATTCCATTATGATGGCATAATGCAAAATTCCATTATGATGTCATAATGCAAAATTCCATTATGATGTCATAATGCAACATTCCATTATGATGTCATAATGTAACATTCCATTATGATGTCATAATGTAACATTCCATTATGATGTCATAATGCAAAATTCCATTATGATGTCATAATGCAAAATTCCATTATGATGTCATAATGTAACATGCCATTATGATGTCATAATGCAAAATTCCATTATGATGTCATAATGTAACATTCCATTATGATGCCATAATGCAAAATTCTATTATGATGTCATAATGCAACATTCCATTATGATGTCATAATGTAACATTCTATTATGATGTCATAATGTAACATTCCATTATGATATCATAATGTAACATTCCATTATGATGTCATAATGCAAAATTCTATTATGATGTCATAATGCAAAATTCCATTATGATGTCATAATGTAACATTCCATTATGATGTCATAATGCAAAATTCCATTATGATGTCATAATGTAACATTCCATTATGATGTCATAATGTAAACTTCTATTATGATGTAATAATGTAACATTCCATTATGATGTCATAATGTAACATTCCATTATGATGTCATAATGCAAAATTCCATTATGATGTCATAATGCAAAATTCCATTGTGATGTCATAATGTAACATTCCATTATGATGTCATAATGCAAAATTCCATTATGATGTCATAATGCAACATTCCATTATGATGGCATAATGTAACATTCCATTATGATGTCATAATGTAACATTCCATTATGATGTCATAATGCAACATTCCATTATGATGTCATAATGTAACATTCCATAATGATGCCATAATGCAAAATTCTATTATGATGTCATAATGCAACATTCCATTATGATGTCATAATGTAACATTCTATTATGATGTCATAATGTAATATTCCATTATGATGTCATAATGTAACATTCCATTATGATGTCATAATGCAAAATTCCATTATGATGTCATAATGCAAAATTCCATTATGATGTCATAATGCAAAATTCCATTATGATGTCATAATGCAAAATTCCATTATGATGTCATAATGTAACATTCCATTATGATGCCATAATGCAAAATTCTATTATGATGTCATAATGCAACATTCCATTATGATGTCATAATGTAACATTCCATTTTGATGTCATAATGCAAAATTCCATTATGATGTCATAATGCAAAATTCCATTATGATGTCATAATGCAAAATTCCATTATGATGTCATAATGCAACATTCTATTATGATGTCATAATGCAACATTCCATTATGATGGCATAATGTAACATTCCATTATGATGCCATAATGCAAAATTCTATTATGATGTCATAATGCAAAATTCCATTATGACATCATAATGTAACATTCCATTATGATGTCATAATGCAAAATTCCATTATGATGTCATAATGTAAAATTCCATTATGATGTCATAATGTAACATTCCATTATGATGTCATAATGTAAAATTCCATTATGATGTCATAATGTAACATTCCATTATGATGTCATAATGCAAAATTCCATTATGATGTCATAATGCAACATTCCATTATGATGTCATAATGCAAAATTCCATTATGATGTTATAATGTAACATTCCATAATGATGCCATAATGCAACATTCCATTATGATGTCATAATGCAACATTCCATTATGATGTCATAATGTAACATTCTATTATGATGTCATAATGTAACATTCCATTATGATGTCATAATGTAACATTCCATAATGATGTCATAATGCAAAATTCCATTATGATGATATAATACAAAATTCCATTATGATGTCATAATGCAAAATTCCATTATGATGTCATAATGTAACATTCCATTATGATGCCATAATGCAAAATTCTATTATGATGTCATAATGCAACATTCCATTATGATGTCATAATGTAACATTCCATTATGATGTCATAATGTAACATTCCATTATGATGTCATAATGCAAAATTCCATTATGATGTCATAATGTTAAATTCCATTATGATGTCATAATGTAACATTCCATTATGATGTCACAATGTAAAATTCCATTATGATGTCATAATGTAACATTCCATTATGATGTAATAATGCAAAATTCCATTATGATGTCATAATGTAACATTCCATTATGATGTCATAATGTAACATTCCATTATGATGTCATAATGTAACATTCTATTATGATGTCATAATGTAACATTCCATTATGATGTCATAATGTAACATTCCATAATGATGTCATAATGCAAAATTCCATTATTATGATATAATACAAAATTCCATTATGATGTCAGAATGCAAAATTCCATTATGATGTCATAATGTAACATTCCATTATGATGCCATAATGCAAAATTCTATTATGATGTCATAATGCAACATTCCATTATGATGTCATAATGTAACATTCCATTATGATGTCATAATGTAACATTCCATTATGATGTCATAATGCAAAATTCCATTATGATGTCATAATGTTAAATTCCATTATGATGTCATAATGTAACATTCCATTATGATGTCACAATGTAAAATTCCATTATGATGTCATAATGTAACATTCCATTATGATGTAATAATGCAAAATTCCATTATGATGTCATAATCCAACATTCCATTATGATGTCATAATGCAAAATTCCATTATGATGTCATAATGTAACATTCCATAATGATGCCATAATGCAAAATTCTACTATGATGGCATTAAGCAACATTCCATTATGATGTCATAATGTAACATTCTATTATGATGTCATAATGCAGCATTCCATTATGATGTCATAATGTAACATTCCATTATGATGTCATAATGTAACATTCCATTATGATGTCATAATGCAAAATTCCATTATGATGTCATAATGCAAAATTCCATTATGATGTCATAATGTAACATTCCATTATGATGTCATAATGCAAAATTCCATTATGATGTCATAATGCAACATTCCATTATGATGGCATAATGTAACATTCCATTATGATGCCATAATGCAAAATTCTATTATGATGTCATAATGTAACATTCCATTATGATGCCATAATGCAAAATTCTATTATGATGTCATAATGCAACATTCCATTATGATGTCATAATGTAACATTCCATAATGATGCCATAATGCAAAATTCTATTATGATGGCATTAAGCAACATTCCATTATGATGTCATAATGTAACATTCTATTATGATGTCATAATGCAACATTCCATTATGATGTCATAATGTAACATTCTATTATGATGTCATAATGTAACATTCCATTATGATGTCATAATCTAACATTCCATTATGATGTCATAATGTAACATTCCATTATGATGTCATAATGCAAAATTCCATTATGATGTCATAATGCAAAATTCCATTATGATGTCATAATGTAACATTCCATTATGATGTCATAATGCAAAATTCCATTATGATGTCATAATGTAACATTCCATTACGATGTCATAATGTAACATTCCATTATGATGTCATAATGTAAAATTCCTTTATGATGTCATAATGTAACATTCCATTATGATGTCATAATGCAACATTCCATTATGATGTCATAATGTAACATTCCATAATGATGTCATAATGTAACATTCCATAATGATGCCATAATGCAAAATTCTATTATGATGTCATAATGCAACATTCCATTATGATGTCATATTGTAACATTCTATTATGATGTCATATTGTAACATTCCATTATGATGTCATAATGTAACATTCCATTATGATGTCATAATGCAAAATTCCATTATGATGTCATAATGTAACATTCCATTATGATGCCATAATGCAAAATTCTATTATGATGTCATAATGCAACATTCCATTATGATGTCATAATGTAACATTCCATTTTGATGTCATAATGTAACATTCCATTATGATGTCATAATGCAAAATTCCATTATGATGTCATAATGCAACATTCCATTATGATGTCATAATGCAAAATTCAATTATGATGTCATAATGCAACATTCCATTATGATGTCATAATGCAAAATTCCATTATGATGTCATAATGCAACATTCCATTATGATGGCATAATGTAACATTCCATTATGATGCCATAATGCAAAATTCTATTATGATGTCATAATGCAAAATTCCATTATGATGTCATAATGTAACATTCTATTATGATGTCATATTGTAACATTCCATTATGATGTCATAATGTAACATTCCATTATGATGTCATAATGCAAAATTCCATTATGATATCATAATGTAAAATTCCATTATGATGTCATAATGCACCATTCCATTATGATGTCATAATGCAAAATTCCATTATAATGTCATAATGTAACATTCCATAATGATGCCATAATGCAAAATTCTATTATGATGTCATAATGCAACATTCCATAATGATGTCATAATGTAACATTCTATTATGATGTCATAATGCAAAATTCCATTATGATGTCATAATGTAACATTCCATTATGATGTCATAATGCAAAATTCCATTATGATGTCATAATGTAAAATTCCATTATGATGTCATAATGTAACATTCCATTATGATGTCATAATGTAACATTCCATTATGATGTAATAATGCAAAATTCCATTATGATGTCATAATGCAACATTCCATTATGATGTCATAATGCAAAATTCCATTATGATGTCATAATGTAACATTCCATAATGATGCCATAATGCAAAATTCTATTATGATGGCATTAAGCAACATTCCATTATGATGTCATAATGTAACATTCTATTATGATGTCATAATGCAGCATTCCATTATGATGTCATAATGTAACATTCCATTATGATGTCATAATGTAAAATTCCATTATGATGTCATAATGTAAAATTCCATTATGATGTCATAATGTAACATTCCATTATGATGTTATAATGCAAAATTCCATTATGATGTCATAATGCAACATTCCATTATGATGTCATAATGCAAAATTCCATTATGATGTTATAATGTAACATTCCATAATGATGCCATAATGCAACATTCCATTATGATGTCATAATGCAACATTCCATTATGATGTCATAATGTAACATTCTATTATGATGTCATAATGTAACATTCCATTATGATGTCATAATGTAACATTCCATTATGATGTCATAATGCAAAATTCCATTATGATGATATAATTCAAAATTCCATTATGATGTCATAATGCAAAATTCCATTATGATGTCATAATGTAACATTCCATTATGATGCCATAATGCAAAATTCTATTATGATGTCATAATGCAACATTCCATTATGATGTCATAATGTAACATTCCATTATGATATCATAATGTAACATTCCATTATGATGTCATAATGCAAAATTCCATTATGATGTCATAATGTAACATTCCATTATGATGCCATAATGCAAAATTCTATTATGATGTCATAATGCAACATTCCATTATGATGTCATAATGTAACATTCCATTATGATATCATAATGTAACATTCCATTATGATGTCATAATGTTAAATTCCATTATGATGTCATAATGTAACATTCCATTATGATGTCACAATGTAAAATTCCATTATGATGTCATAATGTAACATTCCATTATGATGTAATAATGCAAAATTCCATTATGATGTCATAATGTAACATTCCATTATGATGTCATAATGTAACATTCCATTATGATGTCATAATGCAAAATTCCATTATGATGTCATAATGTTAAATTCCATTATGATGTCATAATGTAACATTCCATTATGATGTCACAATGTAAAATTCCATTATGATGTCATAATGTAACATTCCATTATGATGTCATAATGCAAAATTCCATTATGATGTCATAATATAACATGCCATTATGATGTCATAATGCAAAATTCCATTATGATGTCATAATGTAACATTCCATTATGATGCCATAATGCAAAATTCTATTATGATGTCATAATGCAACATTCCATTATGATGTCATAATGTAACATTCTATTATGATGTCATAATGTAACATTCCATTATGATGTCATAATGTAACATTCCATTATGATGTCATAATGCAAAATTCTATTATGATGTCATAATGCAAAATTCCATTATGATGTCATAATGTAACATTCCATTATGATGTCATAATGTAACATTCCATTATGATGTCATAATGTAAAATTCCATTATGATGTCATAATGTAACATTCCATTATGATGTCATAATGCAAAATTCCATTATGATGTTATAATGTAACATTCCATAATGATGCCATAATGCAACATTCCATTATGATGTCATAATGCAACATTCCATTATGATGTCATAATGTAACATTCTATTATGATGTCATAATGTAACATTCCATTATGATGTTATAATGCAACATTCCATTATGATGCCATAATGCAAAATTCTATTATGATGTCATAATGCAAAATTCCATTATGACATCATAATGTAACATTCCATTATGATGTCATAATGCAAAATTCCATTATGATGTCATAATGTAAAATTCCATTATGATGTCATAATGTAACATTCCATTATGATGTCATAATGTAAAATTCCATTATGATGTCATAATGTAACGTTCCATTATGATGTCATAATGCAAAATTCCATTATGATGTCATAATGCAAAATTCCATTAGGATGTCATAATGTAAAATTCCATTATGATGTCATAATGCAAAATTCCATTATGATGTCATAATGTAACATTCCATAATGATGCCATAATGAAAAATTCTATTATGATGCCATAATGCAAAATTCTATTATGATGTCATAATGCAAAATTCCATTATGATGTCATAATGTAACCTTCCATAATGATGCCATAATGCAAAATTCTATTATGATGTCATAATGCAACATTCCATTATGATGTCATAATGTAACATTCTATTATGATGTCATATTGTAACATTCCATTATGATGTCATAATGTAACATTCCATTATGATGTCATAATGCAAAATTCCATTATGATGTCATAATGTAAAATTCCATTATGATGTCATAATGCACCATTCCATTATGATGTCATAATGCAAAATTCCATTATAATGTCATAATGTAACATTCCATAATGATGCCATAATGCAAAATTCTATTATGATGTCATAATGCAACATTCCATTATGATGTCATAATGTAACATTCTATTATGATGTCATAATGCAAAATTCCATTATGATGTCATAATGTAACATTCCATTATGATGTCATAATGCAAAATTCCATTATGATGTCATAATGTAAAATTCCATTATGATGTCATAATGTAACATTCCATTATGATGTCATAATGTAACATTCCATTATGATGTAATAATGCAAAATTCCATTATGATGTCATAATGCAACATTCCATTATGATGTCATAATCTAAAATTCCATTATGATGTCATAATGTAACATTCCATAATGATGCCATAATGCAAAATTCTATTATGATGGCATTAAGCAACATTCCATTATGATGTCATAATGTAACATTCTATTATGATGTCATAATGCAGCATTCCATTATGATGTCATAATGTAACATTCCATTATGATGTCATAATGTAACATTCCATTATGATGTCATAATGTAAAATTCCATTATGATGTCATAATGTAACATTCCATTATGATGTTATAATGCAAAATTCCATTATGATGTCATAATGCAACATTCCATTATGATGTCATAATGCAAAATTCCATTATGATGTTATAATGTAACATTCCATAATGATGCCATAATGCAACATTCCATTATGATGTCATAATGCAACATTCCATTATGATGTCATAATGTAACATTCTATTATGATGTCATAATGTAACATTCCATTATGATGTCATAATGTAACATTCCATTATGATGTCATAATGCAAAATTCCATTATGATGATATAATTCAAAATTCCATTATGATGTCATAATGCAAAATTCCATTATGATGTCATAATGTAACATTCCATTATGATGCCATAATGCAAAATTCTATTATGATGTCATAATGCAACATTCCATTATGATGTCATAATGTAACATTCCATTATGATATCATAATGTAACATTCCATTATGATGTCATAATGCAAAATTCCATTATGATGTCATAATGTTAAATTCCATTATGATGTCATAATGTAACATTCCATTATGATGTCACAATGTAAAATTCCATTATGATGTCATAATGTAACATTCCATTATGATGTAATAATGCAAAATTCCATTATGATGTCATAATGTAACATTCCATTATGATGTCATAATGTAATATTCCATTATGATGTCATAATGCAAAATTCCATTATGATGTCATAATGTTAAATTCCATAATGATGCCATAATGCAAAATTCTATTATGATGTCATAATGCAACATTCCATTATGATGTCATAATGTAACATTCTATTATGATGTCATAATGCAAAATTCCATTATGATGTCATAATGTAACATTCCATTATGATGTCATAATGCAAAATTCCATTATGATGTCATAATGTAAAATTCCATTATGATGTCATAATGTAACATTCCATTATGATGTCATAATGTAACATTCCATTATGATGTAATAATGCAAAATTCCATTATGATGTCATAATGCAACATTCCATTATGATGTCATAATGCAAAATTCCATTATGATGTCATAATGTAACATTCCATAATGATGCCATAATGCAAAATTCTATTATGATGGCATTAAGCAACATTCCATTATGATGTCATAATGTAACATTCTATTATGATGTCATAATGCAGCATTCCATTATGATGTCATAATGTAACATTCCATTATGATGTCATAATGTAACATTCCATTATGATGTCATAATGTAAAATTCCATTATGATGTCATAATGTAACATTCCATTATGATGTTATAATGCAAAATTCCATTATGATGTCATAATGCAACATTCCATTATGATGTCATAATGCAAAATTCCATTATGATGTTATAATGTAACATTCCATAATGATGCCATAATGCAACATTCCATTATGATGTCATAATGCAACATTCCATTATGTTGTCATAATGTAACATTCTATTATGATGTCATAATGCAGCATTCCATTATGATGTCATAATGTAACATTCCATTATGATGTCATAATGTAACATTCCATTATGATGTCATAATGTAACATTCCATTATGATGTCATAATGCAAAATTCCATTATGATGATATAATTCAAAATTCCATTATGATGTCATAATGCAAAATTCCATTATGATGTCATAATGTAACATTCCATTATGATGCCATAATGCAAAATTCTATTATGATGTCATAATGCAACATTCCATTATGATGTCATAATGTAACATTCCATTATGATATCATAATGTAACATTCCATTATGATGTCATAATGCAAAATTCCATTATGATGTCATAATGTTAAATTCCATTATGATGTCATAATGTAACATTCCATTATGATGTCACAATGTAAAATTCCATTATGATGTCATAATGTAACATTCCATTATGATGTAATAATGCAAAATTCCATTATGATGTCATAATGTAACATTCCATTATGATGTCATAATGTAACATTCCATTATGATGTCATAATGCAAAATTCCATTATGATGTCATAATGTTAAATTCCATTATGATGTCATAATGTAACATTCCATTATGATGTCACAATGTAAAATTCCATTATGATGTCATAATGTAACATTCCATTATGATGTCATAATGCAAAATTCCATTATGATGTCATAATATAACATGCCATTATGATGTCATAATGCAAAATTCCATTATGATGTCATAATGTAACATTCCATTATGATGCCATAATGCAAAATTCTATTATGATGTCATAATGCAACATTCCATTATGATGTCAAAATGTAACATTCTATTATGATGTCATAATGTAACATTCCATTATGTCATAATGTAACATTCCATTATGATGTCATAATGTAACATTCCATTATGATGTCATAATGTAACATTCCATTATGATGTCATAATGTAAAATTCCATTATGATGTCATAATGTAACATTCCATTATGATGTCATAATGCAAAATTCCATTATGATGTTATAATGTAACATTCCATTATGATGTCATAATGCAAAATTCCATTATGATGTTATAATGTAACATTCCATAATGATGCCATAATGCAACATTCCATTATGATGTCATAATGCAACATTCCATTATGATGTCATAATGTAACATTCTATTATGATGTCATAATGTAACATTCCATTATGATGTTATAATGCAACATTCCATTATGATGCCACAATGCAAAATTATATTATGATGTCATAATGCAAAATTCCATTATGACATCATAATGTAACATTCCATTATGATGTCATAATGCAAAATTCCATTATGATGTCATAATGTAAAATTCCATTATGATGTCATAATGTAACATTCCATTATGATGTCATAATGTAAAATTCCATTATGATGTCATAATGTAACGTTCCATTATGATGTCATAATGCAAAATTCCATTATGATGTCATAATGCAAAATTCCATTAGGATGTCATAATGTAAAATTCCATTATGATGTCATAATGTAACATTCCATTATGATGTCATAATGTAAAATTCCATTATGATGTCATAATGCAAAATTCCATTATGATGTCATAATGCAACATTCCATTATGATGTCATAATGCAAAATTCCATTATGATGTCATAATGTAACATTCCATAATGATGCCATAATGCAAAATTCTATTATGATGTCATAATGCAACATTTCTTTATGATGTCATAATGTAACATTCTATTATGATGTCATAATGCAACATTCCATTATGATGTCATAATGTAACATTCCATTATGATGTCATAATGTAACATTCCATTATGATGTCATAATGCAAAATTCCATTATGATGTCATAATGCAAAATTCCATTATGATGTCATAATGTAACATGCCATTATGATGTCATAATGCAAAATTCCATTATGATGTCATAATGTAACATTCCATTATGATGCCATAATGCAAAATTCTATTATGATGTCATAATGCAACATTCCATTATGATGTCATAATGTAACATTCTATTATGATGTCATAATGTAACATTCCATTATGATATCATAATGTAACATTCCATTATGATGTCATAATGCAAAATTCTATTATGATGTCATAATGCAAAATTCCATTATGATGTCATAATGTAACATTCCATTATGATGTCATAATGCAAAATTCCATTATGATGTCATAATGTAACATTCCATTATGATGTCATAATGTAAACTTCGATTATGATGTCATAATGTAACATTCCATTATGATGTCATAATGTAACATTCCATTATGATGTCATAATGCAAAATTCCATTATGATGTCATAATGCAAAATTCAATTGTGATGTCATAATGTAACATTCCATTATGATGTCATAATGCAAAATTCCATTATGATGTCATAATGCAACATTCCATTATGATGGCATAATGTAACATTCCATTATGATGTCATAATGCAAAATTCCATTATAATGCCATAATGCAACATTCCATTATGATGGCATAATGTAACATTCCATTATGATGTCATAATGTAACATTCCATTATGATGCCATAATGCAAAATTCTATTATGATGTCATAATGTAACATTCCATTATGATGCCATAATGCAAAATTCTATTATGATGTCATAATGCAACATTCCATTATGATGTCATAATGTAACATTCCATAATGATGCCATAATGCAAAATTCTATTATGATGGCATTAAGCAACATTCCATTATGATGTCATAATGTAACATTCTATTATGATGTCATAATGCAACATTCCATTATGATGTCATAATGTAACATTCTATTATGATGTCATAATGTAACATTCCATTATGATGTCATAATGTAACATTCCATTATGATGTCATAATGTAACATTCCATTATGATGTCATAATGCAAAATTCCATTATGATGTCATAATGCAAAATTCCATTATGATGTCATAATGTAACATTCCATTATGATGTCATAATGCAAAATTCCATTATGATGTCATAATGTAACATTCCATTACGATGTCATAATGTAACATTCCATTATGATGTCATAATGCAACATTCCATTATGATGTCATAATGTAACATTCCATAATGATGTCATAATGTAACATTCCATAATGATGCCATAATGCAAAATTCTATTATGATGTCATAATGCAACATTCCATTATGATGTCATAATGTAACATTCTATTATGATGTCATATTGTAACATTCCATTATGATGTCATAATGTAACATTCCATTATGATGTCATAATGCAAAATTCCATTATGATGTCATAATGTAACATTCCATTATGATGCCATAATGCAAAATTCTATTATGATGTCATAATGCAACATTCCATTATGATGTCATAATGTAACATTCCATTTTGATGTCATAATGTAACATTCCATTATGATGTCATAATGCAAAATTCCATTATGATGTCATAATGCAACATTCCATTATGATGTCATAATGCAAAATTCCATTATGATGTCATAATGCAACATTCCATTATGATGGCATAATGTAACATTCCATTATGATGCCATAATGCAAAATTCTATTATGATGTCATAATGCAAAATTCCATTATGATGTCATAATGTAACATTCCATAATGATGCCATAATGCAAAATTCTATTATGATGTCATAATGCAACATTCCATTATGATGTCATAATGTAACATTCTATTATGATGTCATGATGTAACATTCCATTATGATGTCATAATGTAACATTCCATTATGATGTCATAATGCAAAATTCCATTATGATGTCATAATGTAAAATTCCATTATGATGTCATAATGCACCATTCCATTATGATGTCATAATGCAAAATTCCATTATAATGTCATAATGTAACATTCCATAATGATGCCATAATGCAAAATTCTATTATGATGTCATAATGCAACATTCCATTATGATGTCATAATGTAACATTCTATTATGATGTCATAATGCAAAATTCCATTATGATGTCATAATGTAACATTCCATTATGATGTCATAATGCAAAATTCCATTATGATGTCATAATGTAAAATTCCACTATGATGTCATAATGTAACATTCCATTATGATGTCATAATGTAACATTCCATTATGATGTAATAATGCAAAATTCCATTATGATGTCATAATGCAACATTCCATTATGATGTCATAATGCAAAATTCCATTATGATGTCATAATGTAACATTCCATAATGATGCCATAATGCAAAATTCTATTATGATGGCATTAAGCAACATTCCATTATGATGTCATAATGTAACATTCCATTATGATGTCATAATGTAAAATTCCATTATGATGTCATAATGCAAAATTCCATTATGATGTAATAATGCAAAATTCCATTATGATGTCATAATGCAACATTCCATTATGATGTCATAATGCAAAATTCCATTATGATGTCATAATGTAACATTCCATTATGATGCCATAATGCAAAATTCTATTATGATGTCATAATGCAACATTCCATTATGATGTCATAATGTAACATTCCATTTTGATGTCATAATGTAACATTCCATTATGATGTCATAATGCAAAATTCCATTATGATGTCATAATGCAACATTCCATTATGATGTCATAATGCAAAATTCCATTATGATGTCATAATGCAACATTCCATTATGATGGCATAATGTAACATTCCATTATGATGCCATAATGCAAAATTCTATTATGATGTCATAATGCAAAATTCCATTATGATGTCATAATGTAACATTCCATAATGATGCCATAATGCAAAATTCTATTATGATGTCATAATGCAACATTCCATTATGATGTCATAATGTAACATTCTATTATGATGTCATGATGTAACATTCCATTATGATGTCATAATGTAACATTCCATTATGATGTCATAATGCAAAATTCCATTATGATGTCATAATGTAAAATTCCATTATGATGTCATAATGCACCATTCCATTATGATGTCATAATGCAAAATTCCATTATAATGTCATAATGTAACATTCCATAATGATGCCATAATGCAAAATTCTATTATGATGTCATAATGCAACATTCCATTATGATGTCATAATGTAACATTCTATTATGATGTCATAATGCAAAATTCCATTATGATGTCATAATGTAACATTCCATTATGATGTCATAATGCAAAATTCCATTATGATGTCATAATGTAAAATTCCATTATGATGTCATAATGTAACATTCCATTATGATGTCATAATGTAACATTCCATTATGATGTAATAATGCAAAATTCCATTATGATGTCATAATGCAACATTCCATTATGATGTCATAATGCAAAATTCCATTATGATGTCATAATGTAACATTCCATAATGATGCCATAATGCAAAATTCTATTATGATGGCATTAAGCAACATTCCATTATGATGTCATAATGTAACATTCCATTATGATGTCATAATGTAAAATTCCATTATGATGTCATAATGCACCATTCCATTATGATGTCATAATGCAAAATTCCATTATAATGTCATAATGTAACATTCCATAATGATGCCATAATGCAAAATTCTATTATGATGTCATAATGCAACATTCCATTATGATGTCATAATGTAACATTCTATTATGATGTCATAATGCAAAATTCCATTATGATGTCATAATGTAACATTCCATTATGATGTCATAATGCAAAATTCCATTATGATGTCATAATGTAAAATTCCATTATGATGTCATAATGTAACATTCCATTATGATGTCATAATGTAACATTCCATTATGATGTAATAATGCAAAATTCCATTATGATGTCATAATGCAACATTCCATTATGATGTCATAATGCAAAATTCCATTATGATGTCATAATGTAACATTCCATAATGATGCCATAATGCAAAATTCTATTATGATGGCATTAAGCAACATTCCATTATGATGTCATAATGTAACATTCTATTATGATGTCATAATGCAGCATTCCATTATGATGTCATAATGTAACATTCCATTATGATGTCATAATTTAACATTCCATTATGATGTCATAATGCAAAATTCCATTATGATGTCATAATGCAAAATTCTATTATGATGTCATAATGTAACATTCCATTATGATGTCATAATGCAAAATTCCATTATGATGTCATAATGCAACATTCCATTATGATGGCATAATGTAACATTCCATTATGATGTCATAATGTAACATTCCATTATGATGCCATAATGCAAAATTCTATTATGATGTCATAATGTAACATTCCATTATGATGCCATAATGCAAAATTCTATTATGATGTCATAATGCAACATTCCATTATGATGTCATAATGTAACATTCCATAATGATGCCATAATGCAAAATTCTATTATGATGGCATTAAGCAACATTCCATTATGATGTCATAATGTAACATTCTATTATGATGTCATAATGCAACATTCCATTATGATGTCATAATGTAACATTCTATTATGATGTCATAATGTAACATTCCATTATGATGTCATAATGTAACATTCCATTATGATGTCATAATGTAACATTCCATTATGATGTCATAATGCAAAATTCCATTATGATGTCATAATGCAAAATTCCATTATGATGTCATAATGTAACATTCCATTATGATGTCATAATGCAAAATTCCATTATGATGTCATAATGTAACATTCCATTACGATGTCATAATGTAACATTCCATTATGATGTCATAATGTAAAATTCCTTTATGATGTCATAATGTAACATTCCATTATGATGTCATAATGCAACATTCCATTATGATGTCATAATGTAACATTCCATAATGATGTCATAATGTAACATTCCATAATGATGCCATAATGCAAAATTCTATTATGATGTCATAATGCAACATTCCATTATGATGTCATAATGTAACATTCCATTATGATGTCATAATGCAAAATTCCATTATGATGTCATAATGTAAAATTCCATTATGATGTCATAATGTAACATTCCATTATGATGTCATAATGTAACATTCCATTATGATGTAATAATGCAAAATTCCATTATGATGTCATAATGCAACATTCCATTATGATGTCATAATGCAAAATTCCATTATGATGTCATAATGTAACATTCCATAATGATGCCATAATGCAAAATTCTATTATGATGGCATTAAGCAACATTCCATTATGATGTCATAATGTAACATTCCATTATGATGTCATAATGTAAAATTCCATTATGATGTCATAATGCACCATTCCATTATGATGTCATAATGCAAAATTCCATTATAATGTCATAATGTAACATTCCATAATGATGCCATAATGCAAAATTCTATTATGATGTCATAATGCAACATTCCATTATGATGTCATAATGTAACATTCTATTATGATGTCATAATGCAAAATTCCATTATGATGTCATAATGTAACATTCCATTATGATGTCATAATGCAAAATTCCATTATGATGTCATAATGTAAAATTCCATTATGATGTCATAATGTAACATTCCATTATGATGTCATAATGTAACATTCCATTATGATGTAATAATGCAAAATTCCATTATGATGTCATAATGCAACATTCCATTATGATGTCATAATGCAAAATTCCATTATGATGTCATAATGTAACATTCCATAATGATGCCATAATGCAAAATTCTATTATGATGGCATTAAGCAACATTCCATTATGATGTCATAATGTAACATTCTATTATGATGTCATAATGCAGCATTCCATTATGATGTCATAATGTAACATTCCATTATGATGTCATAATTTAACATTCCATTATGATGTCATAATGCAAAATTCCATTATGATGTCATAATGCAAAATTCTATTATGATGTCATAATGTAACATTCCATTATGATGTCATAATGCAAAATTCCATTATGATGTCATAATGCAACATTCCATTATGATGGCATAATGTAACATTCCATTATGATGCCATAATGCAAAATTCTATTATGATGTCATAATGTAACATTCCATTATGATGCCATAATGCAAAATTCTATTATGATGTCATAATGTAACATTCCATTATGATGCCATAATGCAAAATTCTATTATGATGTCATAATGCAACATTCCATTATGATGTCATAATGTAACATTCCATAATGATGCCATAATGCAAAATTCTATTATGATGGCATTAAGCAACATTCCATTATGATGTCATAATGTAACATTCTATTATGATGTCATAATGCAACATTCCATTATGATGTCATAATGTAACATTCTATTATGATGTCATAATGTAACATTCCATTATGATGTCATAATGTAACATTCCATTATGATGTCATAATGTAACATTCCATTATGATGTCATAATGCAAAATTCCATTATGATGTCATAATGCAAAATTCCATTATGATGTCATAATGTAACATTCCATTATGATGTCATAATGCAAAATTCCATTATGATGTCATAATGTAACATTCCATTACGATGTCATAATGTAACATTCCATTATGATGTCATAATGTAAAATTCCTTTATGATGTCATAATGTAACATTCCATTATGATGTCATAATGCAACATTCCATTATGATGTCATAATGTAACATTCCATATTGATGTCATAATGTAACATTCCATAATGATGCCATAATGCAAAATTCTATTATGATGTCATAATGCAACATTCCATTATGATGTCATAATGTAACATTCTATTATGATGTCATATTGTAACATTCCATTATGATGTCATAATGTAACATTCCATTATGATGTCATAATGCAAAATTCCATTATGATGTCATAATGTAACATTCCATTATGATGCCATAATGCAAAATTCTATTATGATGTCATAATGCAACATTCCATTATGATGTCATAATGTAACATTCCATTTTGATGTCATAATGTAACATTCCATTATGATGTCATAATGCAAAATTCCATTATGATGTCATAATGCAACATTCCATTATGATGTCATAATGCAAAATTCAATTATGATGTCATAATGCAACATTCCATTATGATGTCATAATGCAAAATTCCATTATGATGTCATAATGCAACATTCCATAATGATGGCATAATGTAACATTCCATTATGATGCCATAATGCAAAATTCTATTATGATGTCATAATGCAAAATTCCATTATGATGTCATAATGTAACATTCCATAATGATGCCATAATGCAAAATTCTATTATGATGTCATAATGCAACATTCCATTATGATGTCATAATGTAACATTCTATTATGATGTCATAATGTAACATTCCATTATGATGTCATAATGCAAAATTCCATTATGATGTCATAATGTAAAATTCCATTATGATGTCATAATGCACCATTCCATTATGATGTCATAATGCAAAATTCCATTATAATGTCATAATGTAACATTCCATAATGATGCCATAATGCAAAATTCTATTATGATGTCATAATGCAACATTCCATTATGATGTCATAATGTAACATTCTATTATGATGTCATAATGCAAAATTCCATTATGATGTCATAATGTAACATTCCATTATGATGTCATAATGCAAAATTCCATTATGATGTCATAATGTAAAATTCCATTATGATGTCATAATGTAACATTCCATTATGATGTCATAATGTAACATTCCATTATGATGTAATAATGCAAAATTCCATTATGATGTCATAATGCAACATTCCATTATGATGTCATAATGCAAAATTCCATTATGATGTCATAATGTAACATTCCATAATGATGCCATAATGCAAAATTCTACTATGATGGCATTAAGCAACATTCCATTATGATGTCATAATGTAACATTCTATTATGATGTCATAATGCAGCATTCCATTATGATGTCATAATGTAACATTCCATTATGATGTCATAATGTAACATTCCATTATGATGTCATAATGCAAAATTCCATTATGATGTCATAATGCAAAATTCCATTATGATGTCATAATGTAACATTCCATTATGATGTCATAATGCAAAATTCCATTATGATGTCATAATGCAACATTCCATTATGATGGCATAATGTAACATTCCATTATGATGCCATAATGCAAAATTCTATTATGATGTCATAATGTAACATTCCATTATGATGCCATAATGCAAAATTCTATTATGATGTCATAATGCAACATTCCATTATGATGTCATAATGTAACATTCCATAATGATGCCATAATGCAAAATTCTATTATGATGGCATTAAGCAACATTCCATTATGATGTCATAATGTAACATTCTATTATGATGTCATAATGCAACATTCCATTATGATGTCATAATGTAACATTCTATTATGATGTCATAATGTAACATTCCATTATGATGTCATAATGTAACATTCCATTATGATGTCATAATGTAACATTCCATTATGATGTCATAATGCAAAATTCCATTATGATGTCATAATGCAAAATTCCATTATGATGTCATAATGTAACATTCCATTATGATGTCATAATGCAAAATTCCATTATGATGTCATAATGTAACATTCCATTACGATGTCATAATGTAACATTCCATTATGATGTCATAATGTAAAATTCCTTTATGATGTCATAATGTAACATTCCATTATGATGTCATAATGCAACATTCCATTATGATGTCATAATGTAACATTCCATAATGATGTCATAATGTAACATTCCATAATGATGCCATAATGCAAAATTCTATTATGATGTCATAATGCAACATTCCATTATGATGTCATAATGTAACATTCTATTATGATGTCATATTGTAACATTCCATTATGATGTCATAATGTAACATTCCATTATGATGTCATAATGCAAAATTCCATTATGATGCCATAATGTAACATTCCATTATGATGCCATAATGCAAAATTCTATTATGATGTCATAATGCAACATTCCATTATGATGTCATAATGTAACATTCCATTTTGATGTCATAATGTAACATTCCATTATGATGTCATAATGCAAAATTCCATTATGATGTCATAATGCAACATTCCATTATGATGTCATAATGCAAAATTCAATTATGATGTCATAATGCAACATTCCATTATGATGTCATAATGCAAAATTCCATTATGATGTCATAATGCAACATTCCATTATGATGGCATAATGTAACATTCCATTATGATGCCATAATGCAAAATTCTATTATGATGTCATAATGCAAAATTCCATTATGATGTCATAATGTAACCTTCCATAATGATGCCATAATGCAAAATTCTATTATGATGTCATAATGCAACATTCCATTATGATGTCATAATGTAACATTCTATTATGATGTCATATTGTAACATTCCATTATGATGTCATAATGTAACATTCCATTATGATGTCATAATGCAAAATTCCATTATGATATCATAATGTAAAATTCCATTATGATGTCATAATGCACCATTCCATTATGATGTCATAATGCAAAATTCCATTATAATGTCATAATGTAACATTCCATAATGATGCCATAATGCAAAATTCTATTATGATGTCATAATGCAACATTCCATTATGATGTCATAATGTAACATTCTATTATGATGTCATAATGCAAAATTCCATTATGATGTCATAATGTAACATTCCATTATGATGTCATAATGCAAAATTCCATTATGATGTCATAATGTAAAATTCCATTATGATGTCATAATGTAACATTCCATTATGATGTCATAATGTAACATTCCATTATGATGTAATAATGCAAAATTCCATTATGATGTCATAATGCAACATTCCATTATGATGTCATAATGCAAAATTCTATTATGATGGCATTAAGCAACATTCCATTATGATGTCATAATGTAACATTCTATTATGATGTCATAATGCAGCATTCCATTATGATGTCATAATGTAACATTTCCATTATGATGTCATAATGTAACATTCCATTATGATGTCATAATGTAAAATTCCATTATGATGTCATAATGTAACATTCCATTATGATGTTATAATGCAAAATTCCATTATGATGTCATAATGTAACATTCCATTATGATGTCATAATGTAAACTTCTATTATGATGTCATAATGTAACATTCCATTATGATGTCATAATGTAACATTCCATTATGATGTCATAATGCAAAATTCCATTATGATGTCATAATGCAAAATTCCATTGTGATGTCATAATGTAACATTCACTTATGATGTCATAATGCAAAATTCCATTATGATGTCATAATGCAACATTCCATTATGATGGCATAATGTAACATTCCATTATGATGTCATAATGCAAAATTCTATTATGATGTCATAATGCAAAATTCCATTATGATGTCATAATATAACATTCCATTATGATGTCTTAATGTAACATTCCATTATGATGTCATAATGCAACATTCCATTATGATGTCATAATGTAACATTCCATAATGATGCCATAATGCAAAATTCTATTATGATGTCATAATGCAACATTCCATTATGATGTCATAATCTAACATTCTATTATGATGTCATAATGTAATATTCCATTATGATGTCATAATGTAACATTCCATTATGATGTCATAATGCAAAATTCCATTATGATGTCATAATGCAAAATTCCATTATGATGTCATAATGCAAAATTCCATTATGATGTCATAATGTAACATTCCATTATGATGCCATAATGCAAAATTCTATTATGATGTCATAATGCAACATTCCATTATGATGTCATAATGTAACATTCCATTATGATGTCATAATGTAACATTCCATTATGATGTCATAATGCAAAATTCCATTATGATGTCATAATGTAAAATTCCATTATGATGTCATAATGCAAAATTCCATTATGATGTCATAATGTAAAATTCCATTATGATGTCATAATGCAAAATTCCAATATGATGTCATAATGCAACATTCCATTATGATGTCATAATGCAAAATTCCATTATGATGTCATAATGTAACATTCCATAATGATGCCATAATGCAAAATTCTATTATGATGTCTTAATGCAACATTCCATTATGATGTCATAATGTAACATTCTATTATGATGTCATAATGCAACATTCCATTATGATGTCATAATGTAACATTCTATTATGATGTCATAATGTAACATTCCATTATGATGTCATAATGTAACATTCCATTATGATGTCCTAATGCAAAATTCCATTATGATGTCATAATGCAAAATTCCATTATGATGTCATAATATAACATGCCATTATGATGTCATAATGCAAAATTCCATTACGATGTCATAATATTACATTCCATTATGATGCCATAATGCAAAATTCTATTATGATGTCATAATGCAACATTCCATTATGATGTCATAATGTAACATTCTATTATGATGTCATAATGTAACATTCCATTGTGATGTCATAATGTAACATTCCATTATGATGTCATAATGCAAAATTCTATTATGATGTCATAATGCAAAATTCCATTATGATGTCATAATCTAACATTCCATTATGATGTCATAATGTAACATTCCATTATGATGTCATAATGTAAAATTCCATTATGATGTCATAATGTAACATTCCATTATGATGTCATAATGCAAAATTCCATTATGATGTCATAATGCAACATTCCATTATGATGTCATAATGCAAAATTCCATTATGATGTTATAATGTAACATTCCATAATGATGCCATAATGCAACATTCCATTATGATGTCATAATGCAACATTCCATTATGATGTCATAATGTAACATTCTATTATGATGTCATAATGTAACATTCCATTATGATGTTATAATGCAACATTCCATTATGATGCCATAATGCAAAATTCTATTATGATGTCATAATGCAAAATTCCATTATGACATCATAATGTAACATTCCATTATGATGTCATAATGCAAAATTCCATTATGATGTCATAATGTAAAATTCCATTATGATGTCATAATGTAACATTCCATTATGATGTCATAATGTAAAATTCCATTATGATGTCATAATGTAACATTCCATTATGATGTCATAATGCAAAATTCCATTATGATGTCATAATGCAACATTCCATTATGATGTCATAATGCAAAATTCCATTATGATGTCATAATGTAAAATTCCATTATGATGTCATAATGTAACATTCCATTATGATGTCATAATGTAAAATTCCATTATGATGTCATAATGCAAAATTCCATTATGATGTCATAATGCAACATTCCATTATGATGTCATAATGCAAAATTCCATTATGATGTCATAATGTAACATTCCATAATGATGCCATAATGCAAAATTCTATTATGATGTCATAATGCAACATTCCTTTATGATGTCATAATGTAACATTCTATTATGATGTCATAATGCAACATTCCATTATGATGTCATAATGTAACATTCCATTATGATGTCATAATGTAACATTCCATTATGATGTCATAATGCAAAATTCCATTATGATGTCATAATGCAAAATTCCATTATGATGTCATAATGTAACATGCCATTATGATGTCATAATGCAAAATTCCATTATGATGTCATAATGTAACATTCCATTATGATGCCATAATGCAAAATTCTATTATGATGTCAAAATGCAACATTCCATTATGATGTCATAATGTAACATTCTATTATGATGTCATAATGTAACATTCCATTATGATATCATAATGTAACATTCCATTATGATGTCATAATGCAAAATTCTATTATGATGTCATAATGCAAAATTCCATTATGATGTCATAATGTAACATTCCATTATGATGTCATAATGCAAAATTCCATTATGATGTCATAATGTAACATTCCATTATGATGTCATAATGCAAAACTTCTATTATGATGTAATAATGTAACATTCCATTATGATGTCATAATGTAACATTCCATTATGATGTCATAATGCAAAATTCCATTATGATGTCATAATGCAAAATTCCATTGTGATGTCATAATGTAACATTCCATTATGATGTCATAATGCAAAATTCCATTATGATGTCATAATGCAACATTCCATTATGATGGCATAATGTAACATTCCATTATGATGTCATAATGCAAAATTCTATTATGATGTCATAATGCAAAATTCCATTATGATGTCATAATGTAACATTCCATTATGATGTCATAATGTAACATTCCATTATGATGTCATAATGCAACATTCCATTATGATGTCATAATGCAAAATTCTATTATGATGTCATAATGCAACATTCCATTATGATGTCATAATGTAACATTCTATTATGATGTCATAATGTAATATTCCATTATGATGTCATAATGTAACATTCCATTATGATGTCATAATGCAAAATTCCATTATGATGTCATAATGCAACATTCCATTATGATGGCATAATGTAACATTCCATTATGATGTCATAATGCAAAATTCTATTATGATGTCATAATGCAAAATTCCATTATGATGTCATAATGTAACATTCCATTATGATGTCATAATGTAACATTCCATTATGATGTCATAATGCAACATTCCATAATGATGCCATAATGCAAAATTCTATTATGATGTCATAATGCAACATTCCATTATGATGTCATAATGTAACATTCTATTATGATGTCATAATGTAATATTCCATTATGATGTCATAATGTAACATTCCATTATGATGTCATAATGCAAAATTCCATTATGATGTCATAATGCAAAATTCCATTATGATGTCATAATGCAAAATTCCATTATGATGTCATAATGCAAAATTCCATTATGATGTCATAATGTAACATTCCATTATGATGCCATAATGCAAAATTCTATTATGATGTCATAATGCAAAATTTCATTATGACATCATAATGTAACATTCCATTATGATGTCATAATGCAAAATTCCATTATGATGTCATAATGTAAAATTCCATTATGATGTCATAATGTAACATTCCATTATGATGTCATAATGTAAAATTCCATTATGATGTCATAATGTAACATTCCATTATGATGTCATAATGCAAAATTCCATTATGATGTCATAATGCAACATTCCATTATGATGTCATAATGCAAAATTCCATTATGATGTTATAATGTAACATTCCATAATGATGCCATAATGCAACATTCCATTATGATGTCATAATGCAACATTCCATTATGATGTCATAATGTAACATTCTTTTATGATGTCATAATGTAACATTCCATTATGATGTCATAATGTAACATTCCATAATGATGTCATAATGCAAAATTCCATTATGATGAAATAATACAAAATACCATTATGATGCCATAATGCAAAATTCTATTATGATGTCATAATGCAACATTCCATTATGATGTCATAATGTAACATTCCATTATGATGTCATAATGTAACATTCCATTATGATGTCATAATGCAAAATTCGATTATGATGTCATAATGTTAAATTCCATTATGATGTCATAATGTAACATTCCATTATGATGTCACAATGTAAAATTCCATTATGATGTCATAATGTAACATTCCATTATGATGTAATAATGCAAAATTCCATTATGATGTCATAATGTAACATTCCATTATGATGTCATAATGTAACATTCCATTATGATGTCATAATGTAACATTCTATTATGATGTCATAATGTAACATTCCATTATGATGTCATAATGTAACATTCCATAATGATGTCATAATGCAAAATTCCATTATTATGATATAATACAAAATTCCATTATGATGTCAGAATGCAAAATTCCATTATGATGTCATAATGTAACATTCCATTATGATGCCATAATGCAAAATTCTATTATGATGTCATAATGCAACATTCCATTATGATGTCATAATGTAACATTCCATTATGATGTCATAATGTAACTTTCCATTATGATGTCATAATGCAAAATTCCATTATGATGTCATAATGTTAAATTCCATTATGATGTCATAATGTAACATTCCATTATGATGTCACAATGTAAAATTCCATTTTGATGTCATAATGTAACATTCCATTATGATGTCATAATGCAAAATTCCATTATGATGTCATAATATAACATGCCATTATGATGTCATAATGCAAAATTCCATTATGATGTCATAATGTAACATTCCATTATGATGCCATAATGCAAAATTCTATTATGATGTCATAATGCAACATTCCATTATGATGTCATAATGTAACATTCTGTTATGATGTCATAATGTAACATTCCATTATGATGTCATAATGTAACATTCCATTATGATGTCATAATGCAAAATTCCATTATGATGTCATAATGCAAAATTCCATTATGATGTCATTATGTAACATTCCATTATGATGTCATTATGTAACATTCCATTATGATGTCATAATGTAACATTCCATTATGATGTCATAATGTAAAATTCCATTATGATGTCATAATGTAACATTCCATTATGATGTCATAATGCAAAATTCCATTATGATGTCATAATGCAACATTCCATTATGATGTCATAATGCAAAATTCCATTATGATGTTATAATGTAACATTCCATAATGATGCCATAATGCAACATTCCATTATGATGTCATAATGCAACATTCCATTATGATGTCATAATGTAACATTCCATTATGATGCCATAATGCAAAATTCTATTATGATGTCATAATGCAACATTCCATTATGATGTCATAATGTAACATTCTATTATGATGTCATAATGTAACATTCCATTATGATGTCATAATGTAACATTCCATTATTATGTCATAATGCAAAATTCTATTATAATGTCATAATGCAAAATTCCATTATGATGTCATAATGTAACATTCCATTATGATGTCATAATGTAACATTCCATTATGATGTCATAATGTAAAATTCCATTATGATGTCATAATGTAACATTCCATTATGATGTCATAATGTAAAATTCCATTATGATGTCATAATGTAACATTCCATTATGATGTCATAATGCAAAATTCCATTATGATGTCATAATGCAACATTCCATTATGATGTCATAATGCAAAATTCCATTATGATGTCATAATGTAAAATTCCATTATGATGTCATAATGTAACATTCCATTATGATGTCATGATGTAAAATTCCATTATGATGTCATAATGCAAAATTCCATTATGATGTCATAATGCAACATTCCATTATGATGTCATAATGCAAAATTCCATTATGATGTCATAATGTAACATTCCATAATGATGCCATAATGCAAAATTCTATTATGATGTCATAATGCAACATTCCTTTATGATGTCATAATGTAACATTCTATTATGATGTCATAATGCAACATTCCATTATGATGTCATAATGTAACATTCCATTATGATGTCATAATGTAACATTCCATTACGATGTCATAATGCAAAATTCCATTATGATGTCATAATGCAAAATTCCATTATGATGTCATAATGTAACATGCCATTATGATGTCATAATGCAAAATTCCATTATGATGTCATAATGTAACATTCCATTATGATGCCATAATGCAAAATTCTATTATGATGTCATAATGCAACATTCCATTATGATGTCATAATGTAACATTCTATTATGATGTCATAATGTAACATTCCATTATGATATCATAATGTAACATTCCATTATGATGTCATAATGCAAAATTCTATTATGATGTCATAATGCAAAATTCCATTATGATGTCATAATGTAACATTCCATTATGATGTCATAATGCAAAATTCCATTATGATGTCATAATGTAACATTCCATTATGATGTCATAATGTAAACTTCTATTATGATGTCATAATGTAACATTCCATTATGATGTCATAATGTAACATTCCATTATGATGTCATAATGCAAAATTCCATTATGATGTCATAATGCAAAATTCCATTGTGATGTCATAATGTAACATTCACTTATGATGTCATAATGCAAAATTCCATTATGATGTCATAATGCAACATTCCATTATGATGGCATAATGTAACATTCCATTATGATGTCATAATGCAAAATTCTATTATGATGTCATAATGCAAAATTCCATTATGATGTCATAATATAACATTCCATTATGATGTCATAATGTAACATTCCATTATGATGTCATAATGCAACATTCCATTATGATGTCATAATGTAACATTCCATAATGATGCCATAATACAAAATTCTATTATGATGTCATAATGCAACATTCCATTATGATGTCATAATCTAACATTCTATTATGATGTCATAATGTAATATTCCATTATGATGTCATAATGTAACATTCCATTATGATGTCATAATGCAAAATTCCATTATGATGTCATAATGCAAAATTCCATTATGATGTCATAATGCAAAATTCCATTATGATGTCATAATGCAAAATTCCATTATGATGTCATAATGTAACATTCCATTATGATGCCATAATGCAAAATTATATTATGATGTCATAATGCAACATTCCATTATGATGTCATAATGTAACATTCCATTTTGATGTCATAATGTAACATTCCATTATGATGTCATAATGCAAAATTCCATTATGATGTCATAATGCAACATTCCATTATGATGTCATAATGCAACATTCCATTATGATGGCATAATGTAACATTCCATTATGATGCCATAATGCAACATTCCATTATGATGTCATAATGTAAAATTCCATTATGATGTCATAATGTAACATTCCATTATGATGTCATAATGTAAAATTCCATTATGATGTCATAATGTAACATTCCATTATGATGTCATAATGCAAAATTCCATTATGATGTCATAATGTAAAATTCCATTATGATGTCATAATGTAACATTCCATTATGATGTCATAATGTAAAATTCCATTATGATGTCATAATGTAACATTCCATTATGATGTCATAATGCAAAATTCCATTATGATGTCATAATGCAACATTCCATTATGATGTCATAGTGCAAAATTCCATTATGATGTTATAATGTAACATTCCATAATGATGCCATAATGCAACATTCCATTATGATGTCATAATGCAACATTCCATTATGATGTCATAATGTAACATTCTATTATGATGTCATAATGTAACATTCCATTATGATGTCATAATGTAACATTCCATTATGATGTCATAATGCAAAATTCCATTATGATGATATAATACAAAATTCCATTATGATGCCATAATGCAACATTCCATTATGATGTCATAATGCAACATTCCATTATGATGTCATAATGTAACATTCCATTATGATGCCATAATGTAACATTCCATAATGATGCCATAATGCAAAATTCTATTATGATGTCATAATGCAACATTCCATTATGATGTCATAATATAACATTCCATTATGATGTCATAATGTAACATTCCATTATGATGTCATAATGCAACATTCCATTATGATGTCATAATGTAACATTCCATAATGATGCCATAATGCAAAATTCTATTATGATGTCATAATGCAACATTCCATTATGATGTCATAATCTAACATTCTATTATGATGTCATAATGTAATATTCCATTATGATGTCATAATGTAACATTCCATTATGATGTCATAATGCAAAATTCCATTATGATGTCATAATGCAAAATTCCATTATGATGTCATAATGCAAAATTCCATTATGATGTCATAATGCAAAATTCCATTATGATGTCATAATGTAACATTCCATTATGATGCCATAATGCAAAATTCTATTATGATGTCATAATGCAACATTCCATTATGATGTCATAATGTAACATTCCATTTTGATGTCATAATGTAACATTCCATTATGATGTCATAATGCAAAATTCCATTATGATGTCATAATGCAACATTCCATTATGATGTCATAATGCAACATTCCATTATGATGGCATAATGTAACATTCCATTATGATGCCATAATGCAAAATTCTATTATGATGTCATAGTGCAAAATTCCATTATGATGTCATAATGTAAAATTCCATTATGATGTCATAATGTAACATTCCATTATGATGTCATAATGTAAAATTCCATTATGATGTCATAATGTAACATTCCATTATGATGTCATAATGTAAAATTCCATTATGATGTCATAATGTAACATTCCATTATGATGTCATAATGCAAAATTCCATTATGATGTCATAATGTAAAATTCCATTATGATGTCATAATGTAACATTCCATTATGATGTCATAATGTAAAATTCCATTATGATGTCATAATGTAACATTCCATTATGATGTCATAATGCAAAATTCCATTATGATGTCATAATGCAACATTCCATTATGATGTCATAGTGCAAAATTCCATTATGATGTTATAATGTAACATTCCATAATGATGCCATAATGCAACATTCCATTATGATGTCATAATGCAACATTCCATTATGATGTCATAATGTAACATTCTATTATGATGTCATAATGTAACATTCCATTATGATGTCATAATGTAACATTCCATTATGATGTCATAATGCAAAATTCCATTATGATGATATAATACAAAATTCCATTATGATGTCATAATGCAAAATTCCATTATGATGTCATAATGTAACATTCCATAATGATGCCATAATGCAACATTCCATTATGATGTCATAATGCAACATTCCATTATGATGTCATAATGTAACATTCCATTATGATGCCATAATGTAACATTCCATAATGATGCCATAATGCAAAATTCTATTATGATGTCATAATGCAACATTCCATTATGATGTCATAATATAACATTCCATTATGATGTCATAATGTAACATTCCATTATGATGTCATAATGCAACATTCCATTATGATGTCATAATGTAACATTCCATAATGATGCCATAATGCAAAATTCTATTATGATGTCATAATGCAACATTCCATTATGATGTCATAATCTAACATTCTATTATGATGTCATAATGTAATATTCCATTATGATGTCATAATGTAACATTCCATTATGATGTCATAATGCAAAATTCCATTATGATGTCATAATGCAAAATTCCATTATGATGTCATAATGCAAAATTCCATTATGATGTCATAATGCAAAATTCCATTATGATGTCATAATGTAACATTCCATTATGATGCCATAATGCAAAATTCTATTATGATGTCATAATGCAACATTCCATTATGATGTCATAATGTAACATTCCATTTTGATGTCATAATGTAACATTCCATTATGATGTCATAATGCAAAATTCCATTATGATGTCATAATGCAACATTCCATTATGATGTCATAATGCAACATTCCATTATGATGGCATAATGTAACATTCCATTATGATGCCATAATGCAAAATTCTATTATGATGTCATAGTGCAAAATTCCATTATGATGTCATAATGTAAAATTCCATTATGATGTCATAATGTAACATTCCATTATGATGTCATAATGTAAAATTCCATTATGATGTCATAATGTAACATTCCATTATGATGTCATAATGCAAAATTCCATTATGATGTCATAATGTAAAATTCCATTATGATGTCATAATGTAACATTCCATTATGATGTCATAATGTAAAATTCCATTATGATGTCATAATGTAACATTCCATTATGATGTCATAATGCAAAATTCCATTATGATGTCATAATGCAACATTCCATTATGATGTCATAGTGCAAAATTCCATTATGATGTTATAATGTAACATTCCATAATGATGCCATAATGCAACATTCCATTATGATGTCATAATGCAACATTCCATTATGATGTCATAATGTAACATTCTATTATGATGTCATAATGTAACATTCCATTATGATGTCATAATGTAACATTCCATTATGATGTCATAATGCAAAATTCCATTATGATGATATAATACAAAATTCCATTATGATGTCATAATGCAAAATTCCATTATGATGTCATAATGTAACATTCCATAATGATGCCATAATGCAACATTCCATTATGATGTCATAATGCAACATTCCATTATGATGTCATAATGTAACATTCCATTATGATGCCATAATGCAAAATTCTATTATGATGTCATAATGCAACATTCCATTATGATGTCATAATGTAACATTCCATTATGATGTCATAATGTAACATTCCATTATGATGTCATAATGTAACATTCCATTATGATGTCATAATGCAAAATTCTATTATGATGTCATAATGCAAAATTCCATTATGATGTCATAATGTAACATTCCATTATGTGTCATAATGTAACATTCCATTATGATGTCATAATGTAAAATTCCATTATGATGTCATAATGCAACATTCCATTATGATGTCATAATGTAAAATTCCATTATGATGTCATAATGTAAAATTCCATTATGATGTCATAATGTAACATTCCATTATGATGTCATAATGCAAAATTCCATTATGATGTCATAATGCAACATTCCATTATGATGTCATAATGCAAAATTCCATTATGATGTCATAATGTAAAATTCCATTATGATGTTATAATGTAACATTCCATTATGATGTCATAATGTAAAATTCCATTATGATGTCATAATGCAAAATTCCATTATGATGTCATAATGCAACATTCCATTATGATGTCATAGTGCAAAATTCCATTATGATGTTATAATGTAACATTCCATAATGATGCCATAATGCAACATTCCATTATGATGTCATAATGCAACATTCCATTATGATGTCATAATGTAACATTCTATTATGATGTCATAATGTAACATTCCATTATGATGTCATAATGTAACATTCCATTATGATGTCATAATGCAAAATTCCATTATGATGATATAATACAAAATTCCATTATGATGTCATAATGCAAAATTCCATTATGATGTCATAATGTAACATTCCATAATGATGTCATAATGCAACATTCTATTATGATGTCATAATGTAACATTCCATTATGATGCCATAATGCAAAATTCTATTATGATGTCATAATGCAACATTCCATTATGATGTCATAATTAGAGATGAGCGAACGTGTCCGTAACGGACACATCCGCACCCGGACACCGGCTTTAGCGAACACTGGAGTGTTCGCGCGTAAGTGTCCGGGTGCCGCCGGGGGGCGGGGAGATGCGCGGCGGCGCGGGCGGCAGTAGCGGGGAACAGGGGGGAGCCCTCTCTCTCTCCCTCTCCCCCCCGCTCCCCGCCGCACCCCCCCGCGCTGCCACGGCGGCCCCCGAACTTTTTCGCCCGAACACCGAGGTGTTCGCAAAGTTCGGTGTTCGGGCGAAAAAGGGGCGGGGCCGAACGTGTTCGCTCATCTCTAGTCATAATGTAACATTCTATTATGATGTCATAATGTAACATTCCATTATGATGTCATAATGTAACATTCCATTATGATGTCATAATGCAAAATTCTATTATGATGTCATAATGCAAAATTCCATTATGATGTCATAATGTAACATTCCATTATGTGTCATAATGTAACATTCCATTATGATGTCATAATGTAAAATTCCATTATGATGTCATAATGTAACATTCCATTATGATGTCATAATGTAAAATTCCATTATGATGTCATAATGTAACATTCCATTATGATGTCATAATGCAAAATTCCATTATGATGTCATAATGCAACATTCCATTATGATGTCATAATGCAAAATTCCATTATGATGTCATAATGTAAAATTCCATTATGATGTCATAATGTAACATTCCATTATGATGTCATAATGTAAAATTCCATTATGATGTCATAATGCAAAATTCCATTATGATGTCATAATGCAACATTCCATTATGATGTCATAATGCAAAATTCCATTATGATGTCATAATGTAACATTCCATAATGATGCCATAATGCAAAATTCTATTATGATGTCATAATGCAACATTCCTTTATGATGTCATAATGTAACATTCTATTATGATGTCATAATGCAACATTCCATTATGATGTCATAATGTAACATTCCATTATGATGTCATAATGTAACATTCCATTATGATGTCATAATGCAAAATTCCATTATGATGTCATAATGCAAAATTCCATTATGATGTCATAATGTAACATGCCATTATGATGTCATAATGCAAAATTCCATTATGATGTCATAATGCAACATGCCATTATGATGCCATAATGCAAAATTCCATTATGATGTCATAATGTAACATTCCATTATGATGCCATAATGCAAAATTCTATTATGATGTCATAATGCAACATTCCATTATGATGTCATAATGTAACATTCTATTATGATGTCATAATGTAACATTCCATTATGATATCATAATGTAACATTCCATTATGATGTCATAATGCAAAATTCTATTATGATGTCATAATGCAAAATTCCATTATGATGTCATAATGTAACATTCCATTATGATGTCATAATGCAAAATTCCATTATGATGTCATAATGTAACATTCCATTATGATGTCATAATGTAAACTTCTATTATGATGTCATAATGTAACATTCCATTATGATGTCATAATGTAACATTCCATTATGATGTCATAATGCAAAATTCCATTATGATGTCATAATGCAAAATTCCATTGTGATGTCATAATGTAACATTCACTTATGATGTCATAATGCAAAATTCCATTATGATGTCATAATGCAACATTCCATTATGATGGCATAATGTAACATTCCATTATGATGTCATAATGCAAAATTCTATTATGATGTCATAATGCAAAATTCCATTATGATGTCATAATATAACATTCCATTATGATGTCATAATGTAACATTCCATTATGATGTCATAATGCAACATTCCATTATGATGTCATAATGTAACATTCCATAATGATGCCATAATGCAAAATTCTATTATGATGTCATAATGCAACATGCCATTATGATGTCATAATCTAACATTCTATTATGATGCCATAATGTAATATTCCATTATGATGTCATAATGTAACATTCCATTATGATGTCATAATGCAAAATTCCATTATGATGTCATAATGCAAAATTCCATTATGATGTCATAATGCAAAACTCCATTATGATGTCATAATGCAAAATTCCATTATGATGTCATAATGTAACATTCCATTATGATGCCATAATGCAAAATTCTATTATGATGTCATAATGCAACATTCCATTATGATGTCATAATGTAACATTCCATTATGATGTCATAATGTAACATTCCATTATGATGTCATAATGCAAAAGTCCATTATGATGTCATAATGTAAAATTCCATTATGATGTCATAATGCAAAATTCCATTATGATGTCATAATGTAAAAGTCCATTATGATGTCATAATGTAAAATTCCATTATGATGTCATAATGCAAAATTCCATTATGATGTCATAATGTAAAATTCCATTATGATGTCATAATGTAACATTCCATTATGATGTCATAATGTAACATTCCATTATGATGTCATAATGCAAAATTCCAATATGATGTCATAATGCAACATTCCATTATGATGTCATAATGCAAAATTCCATTATGATGTCCTAATGTAAAATTCCATTATGATGTCATAATGTAACATTCCATTATGATGTCCTAATGCAAAATTCCATTATGATGTCATAATGCAAAATTCCATTATGATGTCATAATGCAACATTCCATTATGATGTCATAATGTAACATTCTATTATGATGTCATAATGCAACATTCCATTATGATGTCATAATGTAACATTCTATTATGATGTCATAATGTAACATTCCATTATGATGTCATAATGTAACATTCCATTATGATGTCCTAATGCAAAATTCCATTATGATGTCATAATGCAAAATTCCATTATGATGTCATAATATAACATGCCATTATGATGTCATAATGCAAAATTCCATTATGATGTCATAATGTAACATTCCATTATGATGCCATAATGCAAAATTCTATTATGATGTCATAATGCAACATTCCATTATGATGTCATAATGTAACATTCTATTATGATGTCATAATGTAACATTCCATTGTGATGTCATAATGTAACATTCCATTATGATGTCATAATGCAAAATTCTATTATGATGTCATAATGCAAAATTCCATTATGATGTCATAATGTAACATTCCATTATGATGTCATAATGTAACATTCCATTATGATGTCATAATGCAAAATTCCATTATGATGTCATAATGTAACATTCCATTATGATGTCATAATGCAAAATTCCATTATGATGTCATAATGCAACATTCCATTATGATGTCATAATGCAAAATTCCATTATGATGTTATAATGTAACATTCCATTATGATGTTATAATGCAACATTCCATTATGATGCCATAATGCAAAATTCCATTATGATGTCATAATGTAACATTCCATTATGATGTCCTAATGCAAAATTCCATTATGATGTCATAATGCAAAATTCCATTATGATGTCATAATGCAACATTCCATTATGATGTCATAATGTAACATTCCATTATGATGTCATAATGTAACATTCCATTATGATGTCATAATGCAAAATTCCATTATGATGTCATAATGTAACATTCCATTATGATGTCATAATGCAAAATTCCATTATGATGTCATAATGCAACATTCCATTATGATGTCATAATGCAAAATTCCATTATGATGTTATAATGTAACATTCCATTATGATGTTATAATGCAACATGCCATTATGATGTCATAATGCAAAATTCCATTATGATGTCATAATGTAACATTCCATTATGATGCCATAATGCAAAATTCTATTATGATGTCATAATGCAACATTCCATTATGATGTCATAATGTAACATTCTATTATGATGTCATAATGTAACATTCCATTGTGATGTCATAATGTAACATTCCATTATGATGTCATAATGCAAAATTCTATTATGATGTCATAATGCAAAATTCCATTATGATGTCATAATGTAACATTCCATTATGATGTCATAATGTAACATTCCATTATGATGTCATAATGCAAAATTCCATTATGATGTCATAATGTAACATTCCATTATGATGTCATAATGCAAAATTCCATTATGATGTCATAATGCAACATTCCATTATGATGTCATAATGCAAAATTCCATTATGATGTTATAATGTAACATTCCATAATGATGCCATAATGCAACATTCCATTATGATGTCATAATGCAACATTCCATTATGATGTCATAATGTAACATTCTATTATGATGTCATAATGTAACATTCCATTATGATGTTATAATGCAACATTCCATTATGATGCCATAATGCAAAATTCCATTATGATGTCATAATGTAACATTCCATTATGATGTCCTAATGCAAAATTCCATTATGATGTCATAATGCAAAATTCCATTATGATGTCATAATGCAACATTCCATTATGATGTCATAATGTAACATTCTATTATGATGTCATAATGCAACATTCCATTATGATGTCATAATGTAACATTCTATTATGATGTCATAATGTAACATTCCATTATGATGTCATAATGTAACATTCCATTATGATGTCCTAATGCAAAATTCCATTATGATGTCATAATGCAAAATTCCATTATGATGTCATAATATAACATGCCATTATGATGTCATAATGCAAAATTCCATTATGATGTCATAATGTAACATTCCATTATGATGCCATAATGCAAAATTCTATTATGATGTCATAATGCAACATTCCATTATGATGTCATAATGTAACATTCTATTATGATGTCATAATGTAACATTCCATTGTGATGTCATAATGTAACATTCCATTATGATGTCATAATGCAAAATTCTATTATGATGTCATAATGCAAAATTCCATTATGATGTCATAATGTAACATTCCATTATGATGTCATAATGTAACATTCCATTATGATGTCATAATGCAAAATTCCATTATGATGTCATAATGTAACATTCCATTATGATGTCATAATGCAAAATTCCATTATGATGTCATAATGCAACATTCCATTATGATGTCATAATGCAAAATTCCATTATGATGTTATAATGTAACATTCCATAATGATGCCATAATGCAACATTCCATTATGATGTCATAATGCAACATTCCATTATGATGTCATAATGTAACATTCTATTATGATGTCATAATGTAACATTCCATTATGATGTTATAATGCAACATTCCATTATGATGCCATAATGCAAAATTCTATTATGATGTCATAATGCAAAATTCCATTATGACATCATAATGTAACATTCCATTATGATGTCATAATGCAAAATTCCATTATGATGTCATAATGTAAAATTCCATTATGATGTCATAATGTAACATTCCATTATGATGTCATAATGTAAAATTCCATTATGATGTCATAATGTAACATTCCATTATGATGTCATAATGCAAAATTCCATTATGATGTCATAATGCAACATTCCATTATGATGTCATAATGCAAAATTCCATTATGATGTCATAATGTAAAATTCCATTATGATGTCATAATGTAACATTCCATTATGATGTCATAATGTAAAATTCCATTATGATGTCATAATGCAAAATTCCATTATGATGTCATAATGCAACATTCCATTATGATGTCATAATGCAAAATTCCATTATGATGTCATAATGTAACATTCCATAATGATGCCATAATGCAAAATTCTATTATGATGTCATAATGCAACATTCCTTTATGATGTCATAATGTAACATTCTATTATGATGTCATAATGCAACATTCCATTATGATGTCATAATGTAACATTCCATTATGATGTCATAATGTAACATTCCATTATGATGTCATAATGCAAAATTCCATTATGATGTCATAATGCAAAATTCCATTATGATGTCATAATGTAACATGCCATTATGATGTCATAATGCAAAATTCCATTATGATGTCATAATGTAACATTCCATTATGATGCCATAATGCAAAATTCTATTATGATGTCATAATGCAACATTCCATTATGATGTCATAATGTAACATTCTATTATGATGTCATAATGTAACATTCCATTATGATATCATAATGTAACATTCCATTATGATGTCATAATGCAAAATTCTATTAAGATGTCATAATGCAAAATTCCATTATGATGTCATAATGTAACATTCCATTATGATGTCATAATGTAACATTCCATTATGATGTCATAATGTAACATTCCATTATGATGTCATAATGTAACATTCCATTATGATGTCATAATGTAAACTTCTATTATGATGTAATAATGTAACATTCCATTATGATGTCATAATGTAACATTCCATTATGATGTCATAATGCAAAATTCCATTATGATGTCATAATGCAAAATTCCATTGTGATGTCATAATGTAACATTCCATTATGATGTCATAATGCAAAATTCCATTATGATGTCATAATGCAACATTCCATTATGATGGCATAATGTAACATTCCATTATGATGTCATAATGCAAAATTCTATTATGATGTCATAATGCAAAATTCCATTATGATGTCATAATGTAACATTCCATTATGATGTCATAATGTAACATTCCATTATGATGTCATAATGCAACATTCCATTATGATGTCATAATGTAACATTCCATAATGATGCCATAATGCAAAATTCTATTATGATGTCATAATGCAACATTACATTATGATGTCATAATGTAACATTCTATTATGATGTCATAATGTAATATTCCATTATGATGTCATAATGTAACATTCCATTATGATGTCATAATGCAAAATTCCATTATGATGTCATAATGCAAAATTCCATTATGATGTCGTAATGCAAAATTCCATTATGATGTCATAATGCAAAATTCCATTATGATGTCATAATGTAACATTCCATTATGATGCCATAATGCAAAATTCTATTATGATGTCATAATGCAACATTCCATTATGATGTCATAATGTAACATTCCATTTTGATGTCATAATGCAAAATTCCATTATGATGTCATAATGCAAAATTCCATTATGATGTCATAATGCAACATTCTATTATGATGTCATAATGCAACATTCCATTATGATGGCATAATGTAACATTCCATTATGATGCCATAATGCAAAATTCTATTATGATGTCATAATGCAAAATTCCATTATGACATCATAATGTAACATTCCATTATGATGTCATAATGCAAAATTCCATTATGATGTCATAATGTAAAATTCCATTATGATGTCATAATGTAACATTCCATTATGATGTCATAATGTAAAATTCCATTATGATGTCATAATGTAACATTCCATTATGATGTCATAATGCAAAATTCCATTATGATGTCATAATACAACATTCCATTATGATGTCATAATGCAAAATTCCATTATGATGTTATAATGTAACATTCCATAATGATGCCATAATGCAACATTCCATTATGATGTCATAATGCAACATTCCATTATGATGTCATAATGTAACATTCTATTATGATGTCATAATGTAACATTCCATTATGATGTCATAATGTAACATTCCATAATGATGTCATAATGCAAAATTCCATTATGATGATATAGTACAAAATTCCATTATGATGTCATAATGCAAAATTCCATTATGATGTCATAATGTAACATTCCATTATGATGCCATAATGCAAAATTCTATATTGATGTCATAATGCAACATTCCATTATGATGTCATAATGTAACATTCCATTATGATGTCATAATGTAACATTCCATTATGATGTCATAATGCAAAATTCCATTATGATGTCATAATGTTAAATTCCATTATGATGTCATAATGTAACATTCCATTATGATGTCACAATGTAAAATTCCATTATGATGTCATAATGTAACATTCCATTATGATGTAATAATGCAAAATTCCATTATGATGTCATAATGTAACATTCCATTATGATGTCATAATGTAACATTCCATTATGATGTCATAATGTAACATTCTATTATGATGTCATAATGTAACATTCCATTATGATGTCATAATGTAACATTCCATAATGATGTCATAATGCAAAATTCCATTATTATGATATAATACAAAATTCCATTATGATGTCAGAATGCAAAATTCCATTATGATGTCATAATGTAACATTCCATTATGATGCCATAATGCAAAATTCTATTATGATGTCATAATGCAACATTCCATTATGATGTCATAATGTAACATTCCATTATGATGTCATAATGTAACATTCCATTATGATGTCATAATGCAAAATTCCATTATGATGTCATAATGTTAAATTCCATTATGATGTCATAATGTAACATTCCATTATGATGTCACAATGTAAAATTCCATTATGATGTCATAATGTAACATTCCATTATGATGTCATAATGCAAAATTCCATTATGATGTCATAATATAACATGCCATTATGATGTCATAATGCAAAATTCCATTATGATGTCATAATGTAACATTCCATTATGATGCCATAATGCAAAATTCTATTATGATGTCATAGTGCAACATTCCATTATGATGTCATAATGTAACATTCTGTTATGATGTCATAATGTAACATTCCATTATGATGTCATAATGTAACATTCCATTATGATGTCATAATGCAAAATTCCATTATGATGTCATAATGCAAAATTCCATTATGATGTCATAATGTAACATTCCATTATGATGTCATAATGTAACATTCCATTATGATGTCATAATGTAAAATTCCATTATGATGTCATAATGTAACATTCCATTATGATGTCATAATGCAAAATTCCATTATGATGTCATAATGCAACATTCCATTATGATGTCATAATGCAAAATTCCATTATGATGTTATAATGTAACATTCCATAATGATGCCATAATGCAACATTCCATTATGATGTCATAATGCAACATTCCATTATGATGTCATAATGTAACATTCCATTATGATGCCATAATGCAAAATTCTATTATGATGTCATAATGCAACATTCCATTATGATGTCATAATGTAACATTCTATTATGATGTCATAATGTAACATTCCATTATGATGTCATAATGTAACATTCCATTATTATGTCATAATGCAAAATTCTATTATAATGTCATAATGCAAAATTCCATTATGATGTCATAATGTAACATTCCATTATGATGTCATAATGTAACATTCCATTATGATGTCATAATGTAAAATTCCATTATGATGTCATAATGTAACATTCCATTATGATGTCATAATGTAAAATTCCATTATGATGTCATAATGTAACATTCCATTATGATGTCATAATGCAAAATTCCATTATGATGTCATAATGCAACATTCCATTATGATGTCATAATGCAAAATTCCATTATGATGTCATAATGTAAAATTCCATTATGATGTCATAATGTAACATTCCATTATGATGTCATAATGTAAAATTCCATTATGATGTCATAATGCAAAATTCCATTATGATGTCATAATGCAACATTCCATTATGATGTCATAATGCAAAATTCCATTATGATGTCATAATGTAACATTCCATAATGATGCCATAATGCAAAATTCTATTATGATGTCATAATGCAACATTCCTTTATGATGTCATAATGTAACATTCTATTATGATGTCATAATGTAACATTCCATTATGATATCATAATGTAACATTCCATTATGATATCATAATGTAACATTCCATTATGATGTCATAATGCAAAATTCTATTATGATGTCATAATGCAAAATTCCATTATGATGTCATAATGTAACATTCCATTATGATGTCATAATGCAAAATTCCATTATGATGTCATAATGTAACATTCCATTATGATGTCATAATGTAAACTTCTATTATGATGTCATAATGTAACATTCCATTATGATGTCATAATGTAACATTCCATTATGATGTCATAATGCAAAATTCCATTATGATGTCATAATGCAAAATTCCATTGTGATGTCATAATGTAACATTCACTTATGATGTCATAATGCAAAATTCCATTATGATGTCATAATGCAACATTCCATTATTATGGCATAATGTAACATTCCATTATGATGTCATAATGCAAAATTCTATTATGATGTCATAATGCAAAATTCCATTATGATGTCATAATATAACATTCCATTATGATGTCATAATGTAACATTCCATTATGATGTCATAATGCAACATTCCATTATGATGTCATAATGTAACATTCCATAATGATGCCATAATGCAAAATTCTATTATGATGTCATAATGCAACATTCCATTATGATGTCATAATCTAACATTCTATTATGATGTCATAATGTAATATTCCATTATGATGTCATAATGTAACATTCCATTATGATGTCATAATGCAAAATTCCATTATGATGTCATAATGCAAAATTCCATTATGATGTCATAATGCAAAATTCCATTATGATGTCATAATGCAAAATTCCATTATGATGTCATAATGCAACATTCCATTATGATGTCATAATGTAACATTCCATTATGATGTCATAATGTAACATTCCATTATGATGTCATAATGCAAAATTCCATTATGATGTCATAATGCAAAATTCCATTATGATGTCATAATGTAACATGCCATTATGATGTCATAATGCAAAATTCCATTATGATGTCATAATGTAACATTCCATTATGATGCCATAATGCAAAATTCTATTATGATGTCATAATGCAACATTCCATTATGATGTCATAATGTAACATTCTATTATGATGTCATAATGTAACATTCCATTATGATATCATAATGTAACATTCCATTATGATGTCATAATGCAAAATTCTATTATGATGTCATAATGCAAAATTCCATTATGATGTCATAATGTAACATTCCATTATGATGTCATAATGCAAAATTCCATTATGATGTCATAATGTAACATTCCATTATGATGTCATAATGTAAACTTCTATTATGATGTAATAATGTAACATTCCATTATGATGTCATAATGTAACATTCCATTATGATGTCATAATGCAAAATTCCATTATGATGTCATAATGCAAAATTCCATTGTGATGTCATAATGTAACATTCCATTATGATGTCATAATGCAAAATTCCATTATGATGTCATAATGCAACATTCCATTATGATGGCATAATGTAACATTCCATTATGATGTCATAATGCAAAATTCTATTATGATGTCATAATGCAAAATTTAATTATGATGTCATAATGTAACATTCCATTATGATGTCATAATGTAACATTCCATTATGATGTCATAATGCAACATTCCATTATGATGTCATAATGTAACATTCCATAATGATGCCATAATGCAAAATTCTATTATGATGTCATAATGCAACATTCCATTATGATGTCATAATGTAACATTCTATTATGATGTCATAATGTAATATTCCATTATGATGTCATAATGTAACATTCCATTATGATGTCATAATGCAAAATTCCATTATGATGTCATAATGCAAAATTCCATTATGATGTCATAATGCAAAATTCCATTATGATGTCATAATGCAAAATTCCATTATGATGTCATAATGTAACATTCCATTATGATGCCATAATGCAAAATTCTATTATGATGTCATAATGCAACATTCCATTATGATGTCATAATGTAACATTCCATTTTGATGTCATAATGCAAAATTCCATTATGATGTCATAATGCAAAATTCCATTATGATGTCATAATGCAACATTCTATTATGATGTCATAATGCAACATTCCATTATGATGGCATAATGTAACATTCCATTATGATGCCATAATGCAAAATTCTATTATGATGTCATAATGCAAAATTCCATTATGACATCATAATGTAACATTCCATTATGATGTCATAATGCAAAATTCCATTATGATGTCATAATGTAAAATTCCATTATGATGTCATAATGTAACATTCCATTATGATGTCATAATGTAAAATTCCATTATGATGTCATAATGTAACATTCCATTATGATGTCATAATGCAAAATTCCATTATGATGTCATAATGCAACATTCCATTATGATGTCATAATGCAAAATTCCATTATGATGTTATAATGTAACATTCCATAATGATGCCATAATGCAACATTCCATTATGATGTCATAATGCAACATTCCATTATGATGTCATAATGTAACATTCTATTATGATGTCATAATGTAACATTCCATTATGATGTCATAATGTAACATTCCATAATGATGTCATAATGCAAAATTCCATTATGATGATATAATACAAAATTCCATTATGATGTCATAATGCAAAATTCCATTATGATGTCATAATGTAACATTCCATTATGATGCCATAATGCAAAATTCTATTATGATGTCATAATGCAACATTCCATTATGATGTCATAATGTAACATTCCATTATGATGTCATAATGTAACATTCCATTATGATGTCATAATGCAAAATTCCATTATGATGTCATAATGTTAAATTCCATTATGATGTCATAATGTAACATTCCATTATGATGTCACAATGTAAAATTCCATTATGATGTCATAATGTAACATTCCATTATGATGTAATAATGCAAAATTCCATTATGATGTCATAATGTAACATTCCATTATGATGTCATAATGTAACATTCCATTATGATGTCATAATGTAACATTCTATTATGATGTCATAATGTAACATTCCATTATGATGTCATAATGTAACATTCCATAATGATGTCATAATGCAAAATTCCATTATTATGATATAATACAAAATTCCATTATGATGTCAGAATGCAAAATTCCATTATGATGTCATAATGTAACATTCCATTATGATGCCATAATGCAAAATTCTATTATGATGTCATAATGCAACATTCCATTATGATGTCATAATGTAACATTCCATTATGATGTCATAATGTAACATTCCATTATGATGTCATAATGCAAAATTCCATTATGATGTCATAATGTTAAATTCCATTATGATGTCATAATGTAACATTCCATTATGATGTCACAATGTAAAATTCCATTATGATGTCATAATGTAACAATCCATTATGATGTCATAATGCAAAATTCCATTATGATGTCATAATATAACATGCCATTATGATGTCATAATGCAAAATTCCATTATGATGTCATAATGTAACATTCCATTATGATGCCATAATGCAAAATTCTATTATGATGTCATAATGCAACATTCCATTATGATGTCATAATGTAACATTCTGTTATGATGTCATAATGTAACATTCCATTATGATGTCATAATGTAACATTCCATTATGATGTCATAATGCAAAATTTCATTATGATGTCATAATGCAAAATTCCATTATGATGTCATAATGTAACATTCCATTATGATGTCATAATGTAACATTCCATTATGATGTCATAATGTAAAATTCCATTATGATGTCATAATGTAACATTCCATTATGATGTCATAATGCAAAATTCCATTATGATGTCATAATGCAACATTCCATTATGATGTCATAATGCAAAATTCCATTATGATGTTATAATGTAACATTCCATAATGATGCCATAATGCAACATTCCATTATGATGTCATAATGCAACATTCCATTATGATGTCATAATGTAACATTCCATTATGATGCCATAATGCAAAATTCTATTATGATGTCATAATGCAACATTCCATTATGATGTCATAATGTAACATTCCATTATGATGTCATAATGTAACATTCCATTATGATGTCATAATGTAACATTCCATTATTATGTCATAATGCAAAATTCTATTATAATGTCATAATGCAAAATTCCATTATGATGTCATAATGTAACATTCCATTATGATGTCATAATGTAACATTCCATTATGATGTCATAATGTAAAATTCCATTATGATGTCATAATGTAACATTCCATTATGATGTCATAATGTAAAATTCCATTATGATGTCATAATGTAACATTCCATTATGATGTCATAATGCAAAATTCCATTATGATGTCATAATGCAACATTCCATTATGATGTCATAATGCAAAATTCCATTATGATGTCATAATGTAAAATTCCATTATGATGTCATAATGTAACATTCCATTATGATGTCATAATGTAAAATTCCATTATGATGTCATAATGCAAAATTCCATTATGATGTCATAATGCAACATTCCATTATGATGTCATAATGCAAAATTCCATTATGATGTCATAATGTAACATTCCATAATGATGCCATAATGCAAAATTCTATTATGATGTCATAATGCAACATTCCTTTATGATGTCATAATGTAACATTCTATTATGATGTCATAATGCAACATTCCATTATGATGTCATAATGTAACATTCCATTATGATGTCATAATGTAACATTCCATTATGATGTCATAATGCAAAATTCCATTATGATGTCATAATGCAAAATTCCATTATGATGTCATAATGTAACATGCCATTATGATGTCATAATGCAAAATTCCATTATGATGTCATAATGTAACATTCCATTATGATGCCATAATGCAAAATTCTATTATGATGTCATAATGCAACATTCCATTATGATGTCATAATGTAACATTCTATTATGATGTCATAATGTAACATTCCATTATGATGTCATAATGTAACATTCCATTATGATGTCATAATGCAAAATTCTATTATGATGTCATAATGCAAAATTCCATTATGATGTCATAATGTAACATTCCATTATGATGTCATAATGCAAAATTCCATTATGATGTCATAATGTAACATTCCATTATGATGTCATAATGTAAACTTCTATTATGATGTCATAATGTAACATTCCATTATGATGTCATAATGTAACATTCCATTATGATGTCATAATGCAAAATTCCATTATGATGTCATAATGCAAAATTCCATTGTGATGTCATAATGTAACATTCACTTATGATGTCATAATGCAAAATTCCATTATGATGTCATAATGCAACATTCCATTATGATGGCATAATGTAACATTCCATTATGATGTCATAATGCAAAATTCTATTATGATGTCATAATGCAAAATTCCATTATGATGTCATAATATAACATTCCATTATGATGTCATAATGTAACATTCCATTATGATGTCATAATGCAACATTCCATTATGATGTCATAATGTAACATTCCATAATGATGCCATAATGCAAAATTCTATTATGATGTCATAATGCAACATTCCATTATGATGTCATAATCTAACATTCTATTATGATGTCATAATGTAATATTCCATTATGATGTCATAATGTAACATTCCATTATGATGTCATAATGCAAAATTCCATTATGATGTCATAATGCAAAATTCCATTATGATGTCATAATGCAAAATTCCATTATGATGTCATAATGCAAAATTCCATTATGATGTCATAATGTAACATTCCATTATGATGCCATAATGCAAAATTCTATTATGATGTCATAATGCAACATTCCATTATGATGTCATAATGTAACATTCCATTTTGATGTCATAATGTAACATTCCATTATGATGTCATAATGCAAAATTCCATTATGATGTCATAATGCAACATTCCATTATGATGTCATAATGCAACATTCCATTATGATGGCATAATGTAACATTCCATTATGATGCCATAATGCAAAATTCTATTATGATGTCATAGTGCAAAATTCCATTATGACATCATAATGTAACATTCCATTATGATGTCATAATGCAAAATTCCATTATGATGTCATAATGTAAAATTCCATTATGATGTCATAATGTAACATTCCATTATGATGTCATAATGTAAAATTCCATTATGATGTCATAATGTAACATTCCATTATGATGTCATAATGCAAAATTCCATAATGATGTCATAATGCAACATTCCATTATGATGTCATAGTGCAAAATTCCATTATGATGTTATAATGTAACATTCCATAATGATGCCATAATGCAACATTCCATTATGATGTCATAATGCAACATTCCATTATGATGTCATAATGCAACATTCTATTATGATGTCATAATGTAACATTCCATTATGATGTCATAATGTAACATTCCATTATGATGTCATAATGCAAAATTCCATTATGATGATATAATACAAAATTCCATTATGATGTAATAATGCAAAATTCCATTATGATGTCATAATGTAACATTCCATAATGATGCCATAATGCAACATTCCATTATGATGTCATAATGCAACATTCCATTATGATGTCATAATGTAACATTCCATTATGATGCCATAATGCAAAATTCTATTATGATGTCATAATGCAACATTCCATTATGATGTCATAATGTAACATTCTATTATGATGTCATAATGTAACATTCCATTATGATGTCATAATGTAACATTCCATTATGATGTCATAATGCAAAATTCTATTATGATGTCATAATGCAAAATTCCATTATGATGTCATAATGTAACATTCCATTATGTGTCATAATGTAACATTCCATTATGATGTCATAATGTAACATTCCATTATGATGTCATAATGTAACATTCCATTATGATGTCATAATGTAAAATTCCATTATGATGTCATAATGTAACATTCCATTATGATGTCATAATGCAAAATTCCATTATGATGTCATAATGCAACATTCCATTATGATGTCATAATGCAAAATTCCATTATGATGTCATAATGTAAAATTCCATTATGATGTCATAATGTAACATTCCATTATGATGTCATAATGTAAAATTCCATTATGATGTCATAATGCAAAATTCCATTATGATGTCATAATGCAACATTCCATTATGATGTCATAGTGCAAAATTCCATTATGATGTTATAATGTAACATTCCATAATGATGCCATAATGCAACATTCCATTATGATGTCATAATGCAACATTCCATTATGATGTCATAATGTAACATTCTATTATGATGTCATAATGTAACATTCCATTATGATGTCATAATGTAACATTCCATTATGATGTCATAATGCAAAATTCCATTATGATGATATAATACAAAATTCCATTATGATGTCATAATGCAAAATTCCATTATGATGTCATAATGTAACATTCCATAATGATGCCATAATGCAACATTCCATTATGATGTCATAATGCAACATTCCATTATGATGTCATAATGTAACATTCCATTATGATGCCATAATGCAAAATTCTATTATGATGTCATAATGCAACATTCCATTATGATGTCATAATGTAACATTCTATTATGATGTCATAATGTAACATTCCATTATGATGTCATAATGTAACATTCCATTATGATGTCATAATGCAAAATTCTATTATGATGTCATAATGCAAAATTCCATTATGATGTCATAATGTAACATTCCATTATGTGTCATAATGTAACATTCCATTATGATGTCATAATGTAAAATTCCATTATGATGTCATAATGTAACATTCCATTATGATGTCATAATGTAAAATTCCATTATGATGTCATAATGTAACATTCCATTATGATGTCATAATGCAAAATTCCATTATGATGTCATAATGCAACATTCCATTATGATGTCATAATGCAAAATTCCATTATGATGTCATAATGTAAAATTCCATTATGATGTCATAATGTAACATTCCATTTTGATGTCATAATGTAAAATTCCATTATGATGTCATAATGCAAACTTCCATTATGATGTCATAATGCAACATTCCATTATGATGTCATAATGCAAAATTCCATTATGATGTCATAATGTAACATTCCATAATGATGCCATAATGCAAAATTCTATTATGATGTCATAATGCAACATTCCTTTATGATGTCATAATGTAACATTCTATTATGATGTCATAATGCAACATTCCATTATGATGTCATAATGTAACATTCCATTATGATGTCATAATGTAACATTCCATTATGATGTCATAATGCAAAATTCCATTATGATGTCATAATGCAAAATTCCATTATGATGTCATAATGTAACATGCCATTATGATGTCATAATGCAAAATTCCATTATGATGTCATAATGTAACATTCCATTATGATGCCATAATGCAAAATTCTATTATGATGTCATAATGCAACATTCCATTATGATGTCATAATGTAACATTCTATTATGATGTCATAATGTAACATTCCATTATGATATCATAATGTAACATTCCATTATGATGTCATAATGCAAAATTCTATTATGTCATAATGCAAAATTCCATTATGATGTCATAATGTAACATTCCATTATGATGTCATAATGCAAAATTCCATTATGATGTCATAATGTAACATTCCATTATGATGTCATAATGTAAACTTCTATTATGATGTCATAATGTAACATTCCATTATGTGTCATAATGTAACATTCCATTATGATGTCATAATGTAAAATTCCATTATGATGTCATAATGTAACATTCCATTATGATGTCATAATGTAAAATTCCATTATGATGTCATAATGTAACATTCCATTATGATGTCATAATGCAAAATTCCATTATGATGTCATAATGCAACATTCCATTATGATGTCATAATGCAAAATTCCATTATGATGTCATAATGTAAAATTCCATTATGATGTCATAATGTAACATTCCATTTTGATGTCATAATGTAAAATTCCATTATGATGTCATAATGCAAACTTCCATTATGATGTCATAATGCAACATTCCATTATGATGTCATAATGCAAAATTCCATTATGATGTCATAATGTAACATTCCATAATGATGCCATAATGCAAAATTCTATTATGATGTCATAATGCAACATTCCTTTATGATGTCATAATGTAACATTCTATTATGATGTCATAATGCAACATTCCATTATGATGTCATAATGTAACATTCCATTATGATGTCATAATGTAACATTCCATTATGATGTCATAATGCAAAATTCCATTATGATGTCATAATGCAAAATTCCATTATGATGTCATAATGTAACATGCCATTATGATGTCATAATGCAAAATTCCATTATGATGTCATAATGTAACATTCCATTATGATGCCATAATGCAAAATTCTATTATGATGTCATAATGCAACATTCCATTATGATGTCATAATGTAACATTCTATTATGATGTCATAATGTAACATTCCATTATGATATCATAATGTAACATTCCATTATGATGTCATAATGCAAAATTCTATTATGATGTCATAATGCAAAATTCCATTATGATGTCATAATGTAACATTCCATTATGATGTCATAATGCAAAATTCCATTATGATGTCATAATGTAACATTCCATTATGATGTCATAATGTAAACTTCTATTATGATGTCATAATGTAACATTCCATTATGATGTCATAATGTAACATTCCATTATGATGTCATAATGCAAAATTCCATTATGATGTCATAATGCAAAATTCCATTGTGATGTCATAATGTAACATTCACTTATGATGTCATAATGCAAAATTCCATTATGATGTCATAATGCAACATTCCATTATGATGGCATAATGTAACATTCCATTATGATGTCATAATGCAAAATTCTATTATGATGTCATAATGCAAAATTCCATTATGATGTCATAATATAACATTCCATTATGATGTCATAATGTAACATTCCATTATGATGTCATAATGCAACATTCCATTATGATGTCATAATGTAACATTCCATAATGATGACATAATGCAAAATTCTATTATGATGCCATAATGCAACATTCCATTATGATGTCATAATCTAACATTCTATTATGATGTCATAATGTAATATTCCATTATGATGTCATAATGTAACATTCCATTATGATGTCATAATGCAAAATTCCATTATGATGTCATAATGCAAAATTCCATTATGATGTCATAATGCAAAATTCCATTATGATGTTATAATGTAACATTCCATTATGATGTCATAATGTAACATTCCATTATGATGTCATAATGTAAAATTCCATTATGATGTCATAATGTAACATTTCATTATGATGTCATAATGCAAAATTCCATTATGATGTCATAATGCAACATTCCATTATGATGTCATAATGTAAAATTCCATTATGATGTTATAATGTAACATTCCATAATGATGCCATAATGCAACATTCCATTATGATGTCATAATGCAACATTCCATTATGATGTCATAATGTAACATTCCATTATGATGCCATAATGCAAAATTCTATTATGATGTCATAATGCAACATTCCATTATGATGTCATAATGTAACATTCTATTATGATGTCATAATGTAACATTCCATTATGATGTCATAATGTAACATTCCATTATGATGTCATAATGTAACATTCCATTATTATGTCATAATGCAAAATTCTATTATATTGTCATAATGCAAAATTCCATTATGATGTCATAATGTAACATTCCATTATGATGTCATAATGTAACATTCCATTATGATGTCATAATGTAAAATTCCATTATGATGTCATAATGTAACATTCCATTATGATGTCATAATGTAAAATTCCATTATGATGTCATAATGTAACATTCCATTATGATGTCATAATGCAAAATTCCATTATGATGTCATAATGCAACATTCCATTATGATGTCATAATGCAAAATTCCATTATGATGTCATAATGTAAAATTCCATTATGATGTCATAATGTAACATTCCATTATGATGTCATAATGTAAAATTCCATTATGATGTCATAATGCAAAATTCCATTATGATGTCATAATGCAACATTCCATTATGATGTCATAATGCAAAATTCCATTATGATGTCATAATGTAACATTCCATAATGATGCCATAATGCAAAATTCTATTATGATGTCATAATGCAACATTCCTTTATGATGTCATAATGTAACATTCTATTATGATGTCATAATGCAACATTCCATTATGATGTCATAATGTAACATTCCATTATGATGTCATAATGTAACATTCCATTATGATGTCATAATGCAAAATTCCATTATGATGTCATAATGCAAAATTCCATTATGATGTCATAATGTAACATGCCATTATGATGTCATAATGCAAAATTCCATTATGATGTCATAATGTAACATTCCATTATGATGCCATAATGCAAAATTCTATTATGATGTCATAATGCAACATTCCATTATGATGTCATAATGTAACATTCTATTATGATGTCATAATGTAACATTCCATTATGATATCATAAGGTAACATTCCATTATGATGTCATAATGCAAAATTCTATTATGATGTCATAATGCAAAATTCCATTATGATGTCATAATGTAACATTCCATTATGATGTCATAATGCAAAATTCCATTATGATGTCATAATGTAACATTCCATTATGATGTCATAATGTAAACTTCTATTATGATGTCATAATGTAACATTCCATTATGATGTCATAATGTAACATTCCATTATGATGTCATAATGCAAAATTCCATTATGATGTCATAATGCAAAATTCCATTGTGATGTCATAATGTAACATTCACTTATGATGTCATAATGCAAAATTCCATTATGATGTCATAATGCAACATTCCATTATGATGGCATAATGTAACATTCCATTATGATGTCATAATGCAAAATTCTATTATGATGTCATAATGCAAAATTCCATTATGATGTCATAATATAACATTCCATTATGATGTCATAATGTAACATTCCATTATGATGTCATAATGCAACATTCCATTATGATGTCATAATGTAACATTCCATAATGATGCCATAATGCAAAATTCTATTATGATGTCATAATGCAACATTCCATTATGATGTCATAATCTAACATTCTATTATGATGTCATAATGTAATATTCCATTATGATGTCATAATGTAACATTCCATTATGATGTCATAATGCAAAATTCCATTATGATGTCATAATGCAAAATTCCATTATGATGTCATAATGCAAAATTCCATTATGATGTCATAATGCAAAATTCCATTATGATGTCATAATGTAACATTCCCTTATGATGCCATAATGCAAAATTCTATTATGATGTCATAATGCAACATTCCATTATGATGTCATAATGTAACATTCCATTTTGATGTCATAATGTAACATTCCATTATGATGTCATAATGCAAAATTCCATTGTGATGTCATAATGCAACATTCCATTATGATGTCATAATGCAACATTCCATTATGATGGCATAATGTAACATTCCATTATGATGCCATAATGCAAAATTCTATTATGATGTCATAGTGCAAAATTCCATTATGACATCATAATGTAACATTCCATTATGATGTCATAATGCAAAATTCCATTATGATGTCATAATGTAAAATTCCATTATGATGTCATAATGTAACATTCCATTATGATGTCATAATGTAAAATTCCATTATGATGTCATAATGTAACATTCCATTATGATGTCATAATGCAAAATTCCATTATGATGTCATAATGCAACATTCCATTATGATGTCATAGTGCAAAATTCCATTATGATGTTATAATGTAACATTCCATAATGATGCCATAATGCAACATTCCATTATGATGTCATAATGCAACATTCCATTATGATGTCATAATGTAACATTCCATTATGATGCCATAATGCAAAATTCTATTATGATGTCATAATGCAACATTCCATTATGATGTCATAATGTAACATTCTATTATGATGTCATAATGTAACATTCCTTTATGATGTCATAATGTAACATTCCATTATGATGTCATAATGCAAAATTCTATTATGATGTCATAATGCAAAATTCCATTATGATGTCATAATGTAACATTCCATTATGTGTCATAATGTAACATTCCATTATGATGTCATAATGTAAAATTCCATTATGATGTCATAATGTAACATTCCATTATGATGTCATAATGTAAAATTCCATTATGATGTCATAATGTAACATTCCATTATGATGTCATAATGCAAAATTCCATTATGATGTCATAATGCAACATTCCATTATGATGTCATAATGCAAAATTCCATTATGATGTCATAATGTAAAATTCCATTATGATGTCATAATGTAACATTCCATTATGATGTCATAATGTAAAATTCCATTATGATGGCATAATGCAAAATTCCATTATGATGTCATAATGCAACATTCCATTATGATGTCATAATGCAAAATTCCATTATGATGTCATAATGTAACATTCCATAATGATGCCATAATGCAAAATTCTATTATGATGTCATAATGCAACATTCCTTTATGATGTCATAATGTAACATTCTATTATGATGTCATAATGCAACATTCCATTATGATGTCATAATGTAACATTCCATTATGATGTCATAATGTAACATTCCATTATGATGTCATAATGCAAAATTCCATTATGATGTCATAATGCAAAATTCCATTATGATGTCATAATGTAACATGCCATTATGATGTCATAATGCAAAATTCCATTATGATGTCATAATGTAACATTCCATTATGATGCCATAATGCAAAATTCTATTATGATGTCATAATGCAACATTCCATTATGATGTCATAATGTAACATTCCATTATGATATCATAATGTAACATTCCATTATGATGTCATAATGCAAAATTCTATTATGATGTCATAATGCAAAATTCCATTATGATGTCATAATGTAACATTCCATTATGATGTCATAATGCAAAATTCCATTATGATGTCATAATGTAACATTCCATTATGATGTCATAATGTAAACTTCTATTATGATGCCATAATGTAACATTCCATTATGATGTCATAATGTAACATTCCATTATGATGTCATAATGCAAAATTCCATTATGATGTCATAATGCAAAATTCCATTGTGATGTCATAATGTAACATTCACTTATGATGTCATAATGCAAAATTCCATTATGATGTCATAATGCAACATTCCATTATGATGGCATAATGTAACATTCCATTATGATGTCATAATGCAAAATTCTATTATGATGTCATAATGCAAAATTCCATTATGATGTCATAATATAACATTCCATTATGATGTCATAATGTAACATTCCATTATGATGTCATAATGCAACATTCCATTATGATGTCATAATGTAACATTCCATAATGATGCCATAATGCAAAATTCTATTATGATGTCATAATGCAACATTCCATTATGATGTCATAATCTAACATTCTATTATGATGTCATAATGTAATATTCCATTATGATGTCATAATGTAACATTCCATTATGATGTCATAATGCAAAATTCCATTATGATTTCATAATGCAAAATTCCATTATGATGTCATAATGCAAAATTCCATTATGATGTCATAATGCAAAATTCCATTATGATGTCATAATGTAACATTCCATTATGATGCCATAATGCAAAATTCTATTATGATGTCATAATGCAACATTCCATTATGATGTCATAATGTAACATTCCATTTTGATGTCATAATGTAACATTCCATTATGATGTCATAATGCAAAATTCCATTATGATGTCATAATGCAACATTCCATTATGATGTCATAATGCAACATTCCATTATGATGGCATAATGTAACATTCCATTATGATGCCATAATGCAAAATTCTATTATGATGTCATAATGCAAAATTCCATTATGACATCATAATGTAACATTCCATTATGATGTCATAATGCAAAATTCCATTATGATGTCATAATGTAAAATTCCATTATGATGTCATAATGTAAAATTCCATTATGATGTCATAATGTAACATTCCATTATGATGTCATAATGCAAAATTCCATTATGATGTCATAATGCAACATTCCATTATGATGTCATAATGCAAAATTCCATTATGATGTTATAATGTAACATTCCATAATGATGCCATAATGCAACATTCCATTATGATGTCATAATGCAACATTCCATTATGATGTCATAATGTAACATTCTATTATGATGTCATAATGTAACATTCCATTATGATGTCATAATGTAACATTCCATTATGATGTCATAATGCAAAATTCCATTATGATGATATAATACAAAATTCCATTATGATGTCATAATGCAAAATTCCATTATGATGTCATAATGTAACATTCCATTATGATGCCATAATGCAAAATTCTATTATGATGTCATAATGCAACATTCCATTATGATGTAATAATGTAACATTCCATTATGGTGTCATAATGTAACATTCCATTATGATGTCATAATGCAAAATTCCATTATGATGTCATAATGTTAAATTCCATTATGATGTCATAATGTAACATTCCATTATGATGTCACAATGTAAAATTCAATTATGATGTCATAATGTAACATTCCATTATGATGTAATAATGCAAAATTCCATTATGATGTCATAATGCAAAATTCCATTATGATGTCATAATGTAACATTCCATTATGATGCCATAATGCAAAATTCTATTATGATGTCATAATGCAACATTCCATTATGATGTCATAATGTAACATTCCATTTTGATGTCATAATGTAACATTCCATTATGATGTCATAATGCAAAATTCCATTATGATGTCATAATGCAACATTCCATTATGATGTCATAATGCAACATTCCATTATGATGGCATAATGTAACATTCCATTATGATGCCATAATGCAAAATTCTATTATGATGTCATAATGCAAAATTCCATTATGACATCATAATGTAACATTCCATTATGATGTCATAATGCAAAATTCCATTATGATGTCATAATGTAAAATTCCATTATGATGTCATAATGTAAAATTCCATTATGATGTCATAATGTAACATTCCATTATGATGTCATAATGCAAAATTCCATTATGATGTCATAATGCAACATTCCATTATGATGTCATAATGCAAAATTCCATTATGATGTTATAATGTAACATTCCATAATGATGCCATAATGCAACATTCCATTATGATGTCATAATGCAACATTCCATTATGATGTCATAATGTAACATTCTATTATGATGTCATAATGTAACATTCCATTATGATGTCATAATGTAACATTCCATAATGATGCCATAATGCAAAATTCTATTATGATGTCATAATGCAACATTCCATTATGATGTCATAATGTAACATTCTATTATGATGTCATATTGTAACATTCCATTATGATGTCATAATGTAACATTCCATTATGATGTCATAATGCAAAATTCCATTATGATGTCATAATGTAACATTCCATTATGATGCCATAATGCAAAATTCTATTATGATGTCATAATGCAACATTCCATTATGATGTCATAATGTAACATTCCATTTTGATGTCATAATGTAACATTCCATTATGATGTCATAATGCAAAATTCCAATATGATGTCATAATGCAACATTCCATTATGATGTCATAATGCAAAATTCAATTATGATGTCATAATGCAACATTCCATTATGATGTCATAATGCAAAATTCCATTATGATGTCATAATGCAACATTCCATTATGATGGCATAATGTAACATTCCATTATGATGCCATAATGCAAAATTCTATTATGATGTCATAATGCAAAATTCCATTATGATGTCATAATGTAACATTCCATTATGATGTCATAATGTAACATTCTATTATGATGTCATAATGTAACATTCCATTATGATGTCATAATGCAAAATTCCATTATGATGTCATAATGTAAAATTCCATTATGATGTCATAATGCACCATTCCATTATGATGTCATAATGCAAAATTCCATTATAATGTCATAATGTAACATTCCATAATGATGCCATAATGCAAAATTCTATTATGATGTCATAATGCAACATTCCATTATGATGTCATAATGTAACATTCTATTATGATGTCATAATGCAAAATTCCATTATGATGTCATAATGTAACATTCCATTATGATGTCATAATGCAAAATTCCATTATGATGTCATAATGTAAAATTCCATTATGATGTCATAATGTAACATTCCATTATGATGTCATAATGTAACATTCCATTATGATGTAATAATGCAAAATTCCATTATGATGTCATAATGCAACATTCCATTATGATGTCATAATGCAAAATTCCATTATGATGTCATAATGTAACATTCCATAATGATGCCATAATGCAAAATTCTACTATGATGGCATTAAGCAACATTCCATTATGATGTCATAATGTAACATTCTATTATGATGTCATAATGCAGCATTCCATTATGATGTCATAATGTAACATTCCATTATGATGTCATAATGTAACATTCCATTATGATGTCATAATGCAAAATTCCATTATGATGTCATAATGCAAAATTCCATTATGATGTCATAATGTAACATTCCATTATGATGTCATAATGCAAAATTCCATTATGATGTCATAATGCAACATTCCATTATGATGGCATAATGTAACATTCCATTATGATGCCATAATGCAAAATTCTATTATGATGTCATAATGTAACATTCCATTATGATGCCATAATGCAAAATTCTATTATGATGTCATAATGCAACATTCCATTATGATGTCATAATGTAACATTCCATAATGATGCCATAATGCAAAATTCTATTATGATGGCATTAAGCAACATTCCATTATGATGTCATAATGTAACATTCTATTATGATGTCATAATGCAACATTCCATTATGATGTCATAATGTAACATTCTATTATGATGTCATAATGTAACATTCCATTATGATGTCATAATGTAACATTCCATTATGATGTCATAATGTAACATTCCATTATGATGTCATAATGTAACATTCTATTATGATGTCATAATGCAACATTCCATTATGATGTCATAATGTAACATTCTATTATGATGTCATAATGTAACATTCCATTATGATGTCATAATGTAACATTCCATTATGATGTCATAATGCAAAATTCCATTATGATGTCATAATGCAAAATTCCATTATGATGTCATAATGTAACATTCCATTATGATGTCATAATGCAAAATTCCATTATGATGTCATAATGTAACATTCCATTACGATGTCATAATGTAACATTCCATTATGATGTCATAATGTAAAATTCCTTTATGATGTCATAATGTAACATTCCATTATGATGCCATAATGCAAAATTCTATTATGATGTCATAATGCAACATTCCATTATGATGTCATAATGTAACATTCCATTTTGATGTCATAATGTAACATTCCATAATGATGCCATAATGCAAAATTCTATTATGATGTCATAATGCAACATTCCATTATGATGTCATAATGTAACATTCTATTATGATGTCATATTGTAACATTCCATTATGATGTCATAATGTAACATTCCATTATGATGTCATAATGCAAAATTCCATTATGATGTCATAATGTAACATTCCATTATGATGCCATAATGCAAAATTCTATTATGATGTCATAATGCAACATTCCATTATGATGTCATAATGTAACATTCCATTTTGATGTCATAATGTAACATTCCATTATGATGTCATAATGCAAAATTCCATTATGATGTCATAATGCAACATTCCATTATGATGTCATAATGCAAAATTCAATTATGATGTCATAATGCAACATTCCATTATGATGTCATAATGCAAAATTCCATTATGATGTCATAATGCAACATTCCATTATGATGGCATAATGTAACATTCCATTATGATGCCATAATGCAAAATTCTATTATGATGTCATAATGCAAAATTCCATTATGATGTCATAATGTAACCTTCCATAATGATGCCATAATGCAAAATTCTATTATGATGTCATAATGCAACATTCCATTATGATGTCATAATGTAACATTCTATTATGATGTCATATTGTAACATTCCATTATGATGTCATAATGTAACATTCCATTATGATGTCATAATGCAAAATTCCATTATGATATCATAATGTAAAATTCCATTATGATGTCATAATGCACCATTCCATTATGATGTCATAATGCAAAATTCCATTATAATGTCATAATGTAACATTCCATAATGATGCCATAATGCAAAATTCTATTATGATGTCATAATGCAACATTCCATTATGATGTCATAATGTAACATTCTATTATGATGTCATAATGCAAAATTCCATTATGATGTCATAATGTAACATTCCATTATGATGTCATAATGCAAAATTCCATTATGATGTCATAATGTAAAATTCCATTATGATGTCATAATGTAACATTCCATTATGATGTCATAATGTAACATTCCATTATGATGTAATAATGCAAAATTCCATTATGATGTCATAATGCAACATTCCATTATGATGTCATAATGCAAAATTCCATTATGATGTCATAATGTAACATTCCATAATGATGCCATAATGCAAAATTCTATTATGATGGCATTAAGCAACATTCCATTATGATGTCATAATGTAACATTCTATTATGATGTCATAATGCAGCATTCCATTATGATGTCATAATGTAACATTCCATTATGATGTCATAATGTAACATTCCATTATGATGTCATAATGTAAAATTCCATTATGATGTCATAATGTAACATTCCATTATGATGTTATAATGCAAAATTCCATTATGATGTCATAATGCAACATTCCATTATGATGTCATAATGCAAAATTCCATTATGATGTTATAATGTAACATTCCATAATGATGCCATAATGCAACATTCCATTATGATGTCATAATGCAACATTCCATTATGATGTCATAATGTAACATTCTATTATGATGTCATAATGTAACATTCCATTATGATGTCATAATGTAACATTCCATTATGATGTCATAATGCAAAATTCCATTATGATGATATAATTCAAAATTCCATTATGATGTCATAATGCAAAATTCCATTATGATGTCATAATGTAACATTCCATTATGATGCCATAATGCAAAATTCTATTATGATGTCATAATGCAACATTCCATTATGATGTCATAATGTAACATTCCATTATGATATCATAATGTAACATTCCATTATGATGTCATAATGCAAAATTCCATTATGATGTCATAATGTAACATTCCATTATGATGCCATAATGCAAAATTCTATTATGATGTCATAATGCAACATTCCATTATGATGTCATAATGTAACATTCCATTATGATATCATAATGTAACATTCCATTATGATGTCATAATGTTAAATTCCATTATGATGTCATAATGTAACATTCCATTATGATGTCACAATGTAAAATTCCATTATGATGTCATAATGTAACATTCCATTATGATGTAATAATGCAAAATTCCATTATGATGTCATAATGTAACATTCCATTATGATGTCATAATGTAACATTCCATTATGATGTCATAATGCAAAATTCCATTATGATGTCATAATGTTAAATTCCATTATGATGTCATAATGTAACATTCCATTATGATGTCACAATATAAAATTCCATTATGATGTCATAATGTAACATTCCATTATGATGTCATAATGCAAAATTCCATTATGATGTCATAATATAACATGCCATTATGATGTCATAATGCAAAATTCCATTATGATGTCATAATGTAACATTCCATTATGATGCCATAATGCAAAATTCTATTATGATGTCATAATGCAACATTCCATTATGATGTCATAATGTAACATTCTATTATGATGTCATAATGTAACATTCCATTATGATGTCATAATGTAACATTCCATTATGATGTCATAATGCAAAATTCTATTATGATGTCATAATGCAAAATTCCATTATGATGTCATAATGTAACATTCCATTATGATGTCATAATGTAACATTCCATTATGATGTCATAATGTAAAATTCCATTATGATGTCATAATGTAACATTCCATTATGATGTCATTATGCAAAATTCCATTATGATGTTATAATGTAACATTCCATAATGATGCCATAATGCAACATTCCATTATGATGTCATACTGCAACATTCCATTATGATGTCATAATGTAACATTCTATTATGATGTCATAATGTAACATTCCATTATGATGTTATAATGCAACATTCCATTATGATGCCATAATGCAAAATTCTATTATGATGTCATAATGCAAAATTCCATTATGACATCATAATGTAACATTCCATTATGATGTCATAATGCAAAATTCCATTATGATGTCATAATGTAAAATTCCATTATGATGTCATAATGTAACATTCCATTATGATGTCATAATGTAAAATTCCATTATGATGTCATAATGTAACGTTCCATTATGATGTCATAATGCAAAATTCCATTATGATGTCATAATGCAAAATTCCATTAGGATGTCATAATGTAAAATTCCATTATGATGTCATAATGCAAAATTCCATTATGATGTCATAATGTAACATTCCATAATGATGCCATAATGAAAAATTCTATTATGATGCCATAATGCAAAATTCTATTATGATGTCATAATGCAAAATTCCATTATGATGTCATAATGTAACCTTCCATAATGATGCCATAATGCAAAATTCTATTATGATGTCATAATGCAACATTCCATTATGATGTCATAATGTAACATTCTATTATGATGTCATATTGTAACATTCCATTATGATGTCATAATGTAACATTCCATTATGATGTCATAATGCAAAATTCCATTATGATGTCATAATGTAAAATTCCATTATGATGTCATAATGCACCATTCCATTATGATGTCATAATGCAAAATTCCATTATAATGTCATAATGTAACATTCCATAATGATGCCATAATGCAAAATTCTATTATGATGTCATAATGCAACATTCCATTATGATGTCATAATGTAACATTCTATTATGATGTCATAATGCAAAATTCCATTATGATGTCATAATGTAACATTCCATTATGATGTCATAATGCAAAATTCCATTATGATGTCATAATGTAAAATTCCATTATGATGTCATAATGTAACATTCCATTATGATGTCATAATGTAACATTCCATTATGATGTAATAATGCAAAATTCCATTATGATGTCATAATGCAACATTCCATTATGATGTCATAATGCAAAATTCCATTATGATGTCATAATGTAACATTCCATAATGATGCCATAATGCAAAATTCTACTATGATGGCATTAAGCAACATTCCATTATGATGTCATAATGTAACATTCTATTATGATGTCATAATGCAGCATTCCATTATGATGTCATAATGTAACATTCCATTATGATGTCATAATGTAACATTCCATTATGATGTCATAATGCAAAATTCCATTATTATGTCATAATGCAAAATTCCATTATGATGTCATAATGTAACATTCCATTATGATGTCATAATGCAAAATTCCATTATGATGTCATAATGCAACATTCCATTATGATGGCATAATGTAACATTCCATTATGATGCCATAATGCAAAATTCTATTATGATGTCATAATGTAACATTCCATTATGATGCCATAATGCAAAATTCTATTATGATGTCATAATGCAACATTCCATTATGATGTCATAATGTAACATTCCATAATGATGCCATAATGCAAAATTCTATTATGATGGCATTAAGCAACATTCCATTATGATGTCATAATGTAACATTCTATTATGATGTCATAATGCAACATTCCATTATGATGTCATAATGTAACATTCTATTATGATGTCATAATGTAACATTCCATTATGATGTCATAATGTAACATTCCATTATGATGTCATAATGTAACATTCCATTATGATGTCATAATGCAAAATTCCATTATGATGTCATAATGCAAAATTCCATTATGATGTCATAATGTAACATTCCATTATGATGTCATAATGCAAAATTCCATTATGATGTCATAATGTAACATTCCATTACGATGTCATAATGTAACATTCCATTATGATGTCATAATGTAAAATTCCTTTATGATGTCATAATGTAACATTCCATTATGATGTCATAATGCAACATTCCATTATGATGTCATAATGTAACATTCCATAATGATGTCATAATGTAACATTCCATAATGATGCCATAATGCAAAATTCTATTATGATGTCATAATGCAACATTCCATTATGATGTCATAATGTAACATTCTATTATGATGTCATATTGTAACATTCCATTATGATGTCATAATGTAACATTCCATTATGATGTCATAATGCAAAATTCCATTATGATGTCATAATGTAACATTCCATTATGATGCCATAATGCAAAATTCTATTATGATGTCATAATGCAACATTCCATTATGATGTCATAATGTAACATTCCATTTTGATGTCATAATGTAACATTCCATTATGATGTCATAATGCAAAATTCCATTATGATGTCATAATGCAACATTCCATTATGATGTCATAATGCAAAATTCAATTATGATGTCATAATGCAACATTCCATTATGATGTCATAATGCAAAATTCCATTATGATGTCATAATGCAACATTCCATTATGATGGCATAATGTAACATTCCATTATGATGCCATAATGCAAAATTCTATTATGATGTCATAATGCAAAATTCCATTATGATGTCATAATGTAACCTTCCATAATGATGCCATAATGCAAAATTCTATTATGATGTCATAATGCAACATTCCATTATGATGTCATAATGTAACATTCTATTATGATGTCATATTGTAACATTCCATTATGATGTCATAATGTAACATTCCATTATGATGTCATAATGCAAAATTCCATTATGATATCATAATGTAAAATTCCATTATGATGTCATAATGCACCATTCCATTATGATGTCATAATGCAAAATTCCATTATAATGTCATAATGTAACATTCCATAATGATGCCATAATGCAAAATTCTATTATGATGTCATAATGCAACATTCCATTATGATGTCATAATGTAACATTCTATTATGATGTCATAATGCAAAATTCCATTATGATGTCATAATGTAACATTCCATTATGATGTCATAATGCAAAATTCCATTATGATGTCATAATGTAAAATTCCATTATGATGTCATAATGTAACATTCCATTATGATGTCATAATGTAACATTCCATTATGATGTAATAATGCAAAATTCCATTATGATGTCATAATGCAACATTCCATTATGATGTCATAATGCAAAATTCCATTATGATGTCATAATGTAACATTCCATAATGATGCCATAATGCAAAATTCTATTATGATGGCATTAAGCAACATTCCATTATGATGTCATAATGTAACATTCTATTATGATGTCATAATGCAGCATTCCATTATGATGTCATAATGTAACATTCCATTATGATGTCATAATGTAACATTCCATTATGATGTCATAATGTAAAATTCCATTATGATGTCATAATGTAACATTCCATTATGATGTTATAATGCAAAATTCCATTATGATGTCATAATGCAACATTCCATTATGATGTCATAATGCAAAATTCCATTATGATGTTATAATGTAACATTCCATAATGATGCCATAATGCAACATTCCATTATGATGTCATAATGCAACATTCCATTATGATGTCATAATGTAACATTCTATTATGATGTCATAATGTAACATTCCATTATGATGTCATAATGTAACATTCCATTATGATGTCATAATGCAAAATTCCATTATGATGATATAATTCAAAATTCCATTATGATGTCATAATGCAAAATTCCATTATGATGTCATAATGTAACATTCCATTATGATGCCATAATGCAAAATTCTATTATGATGTCATAATGCAACATTCCATTATGATGTCATAATGTAACATTCCATTATGATATCATAATGTAACATTCCATTATGATGTCATAATGCAAAATTCCATTATGATGTCATAATGTAACATTCCATTATGATGCCATAATGCAAAATTCTATTATGATGTCATAATGCAACATTCCATTATGATGTCATAATGTAACATTCCATTATGATATCATAATGTAACATTCCATTATGATGTCATAATGTAAAATTCTATTATGATGTCATAATGTAACATTCCATTATGATGCCATAATGCAAAATTCTATTATGATGTCATAATGCAACATTCCATTATGATGTCATAATGTAACATTCCATAATGATGCCATAATGCAAAATTCTATTATGATGGCATTAAGCAACATTCCATTATGATGTCATAATGTAACATTCTATTATGATGTCATAATGCAACATTCCATTATGATGTCATAATGTAAAATTCCATTATGATGTCATAATGTAACATTCCATTATGATGTCATAATGCAAAATTCCATTATGATGTCATAATGTAACATTCCATTACGATGTCATAATGTAACATTCCATTATGATGTCATAATGTAAAATTCCTTTATGATGTCATAATGTAACATTCCATTATGATGTCATAATGCAACATTCCATTATGATGTCATAATGTAACATTCCATAATGATGTCATAATGTAACATTCCATAATGATGCCATAATGCAAAATTCTATTATGATGTCATAATGCAACATTCCATTATGATGTCATAATGTAACATTCTATTATGATGTCATATTGTAACATTCCATTATGATGTCATAATGTAACATTCCATTATGATGTCATAATGCAAAATTCCATTATGATGTCATAATGTAACATTCCATTATGATGCCATAATGCAAAATTCTATTATGATGTCATAATGCAACATTCCATTATGATGTCATAATGTAACATTCCATTTTGATGTCATAATGTAACATTCCATTATGATGTCATAATGCAAAATTCCATTATGATGTCATAATGCAACATTCCATTATGATGTCATAATGCAAAATTCAATTATGATGTCATAATGCAACATTCCATTATGATGTCATAATGCAAAATTCCATTATGATGTCATAATGCAACATTCCATTATGATGGCATAATGTAACATTCCATTATGATGCCATAATGCAAAATTCTATTATGATGTCATAATGCAAAATTCCATTATGATGTCATAATGTAACCTTCCATATTGATGCCATAATGCAAAATTCTATTATGATGTCATAATGCAACATTCCATTATGATGTCATAATGTAACATTCTATTATGATGTCATATTGTAACATTCCATTATGATGTCATAATGTAACATTCCATTATGATGTCATAATGCAAAATTCCATTATGATATCATAATGTAAAATTCCATTATGATGTCATAATGCACCATTCCATTATGATGTCATAATGCAAAATTCCATTATAATGTCATAATGTAACATTCCATAATGATGCCATAATGCAAAATTCTATTATGATGTCATAATGCAACATTCCATTATGATGTCATAATGTAACATTCTATTATGATGTCATAATGCAAAATTCCATTATGATGTCATAATGTAACATTCCATTATGATGTCATAATGCAAAATTCCATTATGATGTCATAATGTAAAATTCCATTATGATGTCATAATGTAACATTCCATTATGATGTCATAATGTAACATTCCATTATGATGTAATAATGCAAAATTCCATTATGATGTCATAATGCAACATTCCATTATGATGTCATAATGCAAAATTCCATTATGATGTCATAATGTAACATTCCATAATGATGCCATAATGCAAAATTCTATTATGATGGCATTAAGCAACATTCCATTATGATGTCATAATGTAACATTCTATTATGATGTCATAATGCAGCATTCCATTATGATGTCATAATGTAACATTCCATTATGATGTCATAATGTAACATTCCATTATGATGTCATAATGTAAAATTCCATTATGATGTCATAATGTAACATTCCATTATGATGTTATAATGCAAAATTCCATTATGATGTCATAATGCAACATTCCATTATGATGTCATAATGCAAAATTCCATTATGATGTTATAATGTAACATTCCATAATGATGCCATAATGCAACATTCCATTATGATGTCATAATGCAACATTCCATTATGATGTCATAATGTAACATTCTATTATGATGTCATAATGTAACATTCCATTATGATGTCATAATGTAACATTCCATTATGATGTCATAATGCAAAATTCCATTATGATGATATAATTCAAAATTCCATTATGATGTCATAATGCAAAATTCCATTATGATGTCATAATGTAACATTCCATTATGATGCCATAATGCAAAATTCTATTATGATGTCATAATGCAACATTCCATTATGATGTCATAATGTAACATTCCATTATGATATCATAATGTAACATTCCATTATGATGTCATAATGCAAAATTCCATTATGATGTCATAATGTAACATTCCATTATGATGCCATAATGCAAAATTCTATTATGATGTCATAATGCAACATTCCATTATGATGTCATAATGTAACATTCCATTATGATATCATAATGTAACATTCCATTATGATGTCATAATGTTAAATTCCATTATGATGTCATAATGTAACATTCCATTATGATGTCACAATGTAAAATTCCATTATGATGTCATAATGTAACATTCCATTATGATGTAATAATGCAAAATTCCATTATGATGTCATAATGTAACATTCCATTATGATGTCATAATGTAACATTCCATTATGATGTCATAATGCAAAATTCCATTATGATGTCATAATGTTAAATTCCATTATGATGTCATAATGTAACATTCCATTATGATGTCACAATGTAAAATTCCATTATGATGTCATAATGTAACATTCCATTATGATGTCATAATGCAAAATTCCATTATGATGTCATAATATAACATGCCATTATGATGTCATAATGCAAAATTCCATTATGATGTCATAATGTAACATTCCATTATGATGCCATAATGCAAAATTCTATTATGATGTCATAATGCAACATTCCATTATGATGTCATAATGTAACATTCTATTATGATGTCATAATGTAACATTCCATTATGATGTCATAATGTAACATTCCATTATGATGTCATAATGCAAAATTCTATTATGATGTCATAATGCAAAATTCCATTATGATGTCATAATGTAACATTCCATTATGATGTCATAATGTAACATTCCATTATGATGTCATAATGTAAAATTCCATTATGATGTCATAATGTAACATTCCATTATGATGTCATAATGCAAAATTCCATTATGATGTTATAATGTAACATTCCATAATGATGCCATAATGCAACATTCCATTATGATGTCATAATGCAACATTCCATTATGATGTCATAATGTAACATTCTATTATGATGTCATAATGTAACATTCCATTATGATGTTATAATGCAACATTCCATTATGATGCCATAATGCAAAATTCTATTATGATGTCATAATGCAAAATTCCATTATGACATCATAATGTAACATTCCATTATGATGTCATAATGCAAAATTCCATTATGATGTCATAATGTAAAATTCCATTATGATGTCATAATGTAACATTCCATTATGATGTCATAATGTAAAATTCCATTATGATGTCATAATGTAACGTTCCATTATGATGTCATAATGCAAAATTCCATTATGATGTCATAATGCAAAATTCCATTAGGATGTCATAATGTAAAATTCCATTATGATGTCATAATGCAAAATTCCATTATGATGTCATAATGTAACATTCCATAATGATGCCATAATGAAAAATTCTATTATGATGCCATAATGCAAAATTCTATTATGATGTCATAATGCAAAATTCCATTATGATGTCATAATGTAACCTTCCATAATGATGCCATAATGCAAAATTCTATTATGATGTCATAATGCAACATTCCATTATGATGTCATAATGTAACATTCTATTATGATGTCATATTGTAACATTCCATTATGATGTCATAATGTAACATTCCATTATGATGTCATAATGCAAAATTCCATTATGATGTCATAATGTAAAATTCCATTATGATGTCATAATGCACCATTCCATTATGATGTCATAATGCAAAATTCCATTATAATGTCATAATGTAACATTCCATAATGATGCCATAATGCAAAATTCTATTATGATGTCATAATGCAACATTCCATTATGATGTCATAATGTAACATTCTATTATGATGTCATAATGTAAAATTCCATTATGATGTCATAATGTAACATTCCATTATGATGTCATAATGTAACATTCCATTATGATGTAATAATGCAAAATTCCATTATGATGTCATAATGCAACATTCCATTATGATGTCATAATGCAAAATTCCATTATGATGTCATAATGTAACATTCCATAATGATGCCATAATGCAAAATTCTATTATGATGGCATTAAGCAACATTCCATTATGATGTCATAATGTAACATTCTATTATGATGTCATAATGCAGCATTCCATTATGATGTCATAATGTAACATTCCATTATGATGTCATAATGTAACATTCCATTATGATGTCATAATGTAAAATTCCATTATGATGTCATAATGTAACATTCCATTATGATGTTATAATGCAAAATTCCATTATGATGTCATAATGCAACATTCCATTATGATGTCATAATGCAAAATTCCATTTTGATGTTATAATGTAACATTCCATAATGATGCCATAATGCAACATTCCATTATGATGTCATAATGCAACATTCCATTGTGATGTCATAATGTAACATTCTATTATGATGTCATAATGTAACATTCCATTATGATGTCATAATGTAACATTCCATTATGATGTCATAATGCAAAATTCCATTATGATGATATAATTCAAAATTCCATTATGATGTCATAATGCAAAATTCCATTATGATGTCATAATGTAACATTCCATTATGATGCCATAATGCAAAATTCTATTATGATGTCATAATGCAACATTCCATTATGATGTCATAATGTAACATTCCATTATGATATCATAATGTAACATTCCATTATGATGTCATAATGCAAAATTCCATTATGATGTCATAATGTTAAATTCCATTATGATGTCATAATGTAACATTCCATTATGATGTCACAATGTAAAATTCCATTATGATGTCATAATGTAACATTCCATTATGATGTAATAATGCAAAATTCCATTATGATGTCATAATGTAACATTCCATTATGATGTCATAATGTAATATTCCATTATGATGTCATAATGCAAAATTCCATTATGATGTCATAATGTTAAATTCCATAATGATGCCATAATGCAAAATTCTATTATGATGTCATAATGCAACATTCCATTATGATGTCATAATGTAACATTCTATTATGATGTCATAATGCAAAATTCCATTATGATGTCATAATGTAACATTCCATTATGATGTCATAATGCAAAATTCCATTATGATGTCATAATGTAAAATTCCATTATGATGTCATAATGTAACATTCCATTATGATGTCATAATGTAACATTCCATTATGATGTAATAATGCAACATTCCATTATGATGTCATAATGCAACATTCCATTATGATGTCATAATGCAAAATTCCATTATGATGTCATAATGTAACATTCCATAATGATGCCATAATGCAAAATTCTATTATGATGGCATTAAGCAACATTCCATTATGATGTCATAATGTAACATTCTATTATGATGTCATAATGCAGCATTCCATTATGATGTCATAATGTAACATTCCATTATGATGTCATAGTGTAACATTCCATTATGATGTCATAATGTAAAATTCCATTATGATGTCATAATGTAACATTCCATTATGATGTTATAATGCAAAATTCCATTATGATGTCATAATGCAACATTCCATTATGATGTCATAATGCAAAATTCCATTATGATGTTATAATGTAACATTCCATAATGATGCCATAATGCAACATTCCATTATGATGTCATAATGTAACATTCCATTATGTTGTCATAATGTAACATTCTATTATGATGTCATAATGCAGCATTCCATTATGATGTCATAATGTAACATTCCATTATGATGTCATAATGTAACATTCCATTATGATGTCATAATGTAACATTCCATTATGATGTCATAATGCAAAATTCCATTATGATGATATAATTCAAAATTCCATTATGATGTCATAATGCAAAATTCCATTATGATGTCATAATGTAACATTCCATTATGATGCCATAATGCAAAATTCTATTATGATGTCATAATGCAACATTCCATTATGATGTCATAATGTAACATTCCATTATGATATCATAATGTAACATTCCATTATGATGTCATAATGCAAAATTCCATTATGATGTCATAATGTTAAATTCCATTATGATGTCATAATGTAACATTCCATTATGATGTCACAATGTAAAATTCCATTATGATGTCATAATGTAACATTCCATTATGATGTAATAATGCAAAATTCCATTATGATGTCATAATGTAACATTCCATTATGATGTCATAATGTAACATTCCATTATGATGTCATAATGCAAAATTCCATTATGATGTCATAATGTTAAATTCCATTATGATGTCATAATGTAACATTCCATTATGATGTCACAATGTAAAATTCCATTATGATGTCATAATGTAACATTCCATTATGATGTCATAATGCAAAATTCCATTATGATGTCATAATATAACATGCCATTATGATGTCATAATGCAAAATTCCATTATGATGTCATAATGTAACATTCCATTATGATGCCATAATGCAAAATTCTATTATGATGTCATAATGCAACATTCCATTATGATGTCAAAATGTAACATTCTATTATGATGTCATAATGTAACATTCCATTATGTCATAATGTAACATTCCATTATGATGTCATAATGCAAAATTCTATTATGATGTCATAATGCAAAATTCCATTATGATGTCATAATGTAACATTCCATTATGATGTCATAATGTAACATTCCATTATGATGTCATAATGTAAAATTCCATTATGATGTCATAATGTAACATTCCATTATGATGTCATAATGCAAAATTCCATTATGATGTTATAATGTAACATTCCATAATGATGCCATAATGCAACATTCCATTATGATGTCATAATGCAACATTCCATTATGATGTCATAATGTAACATTCTATTATGATGTCATAATGTAACATTCCATTATGATGTTATAATGCAACATTCCATTATGATGCCACAATGCAAAATTATATTATGATGTCATAATGCAAAATTCCATTATGACATCATAATGTAACATTCCATTATGATGTCATAATGCAAAATTCCATTATGATGTCATAATGTAAAATTCCATTATGATGTCATAATGTAACATTCCATTATGATGTCATAATGTAAAATTCCATTATGATGTCATAATGTAACGTTCCATTATGATGTCATAATGCAAAATTCCATTATGATGTCATAATGCAAAATTCCATTAGGATGTCATAATGTAAAATTCCATTATGATGTCATAATGTAACATTCCATTATGATGTCATAATGTAAAATTCCATTATGATGTCATAATGCAAAATTCCATTATGATGTCATAATGCAACATTCCATTATGATGTCATAATGCAAAATTCCATTATGATGTCATAATGTAACATTCCATAATGATGCCATAATGCAAAATTCTATTATGATGTCATAATGCAACATTTCTTTATGATGTCATAATGTAACATTCTATTATGATGTCATAATGCAACATTCCATTATGATGTCATAATGTAACATTCCATTATGATGTCATAATGTAACATTCCATTATGATGTCATAATGCAAAATTCCATTATGATGTCATAATGCAAAATTCCATTATGATGTCATAATGTAACATGCCATTATGATGTCATAATGCAAAATTCCATTATGATGTCATAATGTAACATTCCATTATGATGCCATAATGCAAAATTCTATTATGATGTCATAATGCAACATTCCATTATGATGTCATAATGTAACATTCTATTATGATGTCATAATGTAACATTCCATTATGATATCATAATGTAACATTCCATTATGATGTCATAATGCAAAATTCTATTATGATGTCATAATGCAAAATTTCATTATGATGTCATAATGCAACATTCCATTATGATGTCATAATGCAAAATTCCATTATGATGTCATAATGTAACATTCCATAATGATGTCATAATGCAACATTCCATTATGATGTCATAATGCAACATTCCATTATGATGTCATAATGTAACATTCCATTATGATGTCATAATGCAAAATTCCATTTTGATGTCATAATGCAACATTCCATTATGATGTCATAATGCAAAATTCAATTATGATGTCATAATGTAAAATTCCATTATGATGTCATAATGTAACATTCCATTTTGATGTCATAATGCAAAATTCCATTATGATGTCATAATGCAAAATTCCATTATGATGTCATAATGTAAAATTCCATTATGATGTCATAATGTAACATTCCATTATGATGTCATAATGCAAAATTCCATTATGATGTCATAATGCAACATTCCATTATGATGTCATAATGCAACATTCCTTTATGATGTCATAATGCAAAATTCAATTATGATGTCATAATGTAAAATTCCATTATGATGTCATAATGTAACATTCCATTATGATGTCATAATGCAAAATTCCATTATGATGTCATAATGCAACATTCCATTATGATGTCATAATGCAAAATTCCATTATGATGTTATAATGTAACATTCCATAATGATGCCATAATGCAACATTCCATTATGATGTCATAATGCAACATTCCATTATGATGTCATAATGTAACATTCCATTATGATGTCATAATGCAAAATTCCATTATGATGTCATAATGTAACATTCCATAATGATGCCATAATGCAAAATTCTATTATGATGTCATAATGCAACATTTCTTTATGATGTCATAATGTAACATTCTATTATGATGTCATAATGCAACATTCCATTATGATGTCATAATGTAACATTCCATTATGATGTCATAATGTAACATTCCATTATGATGTCATAATGCAAAATTCCATTATGATGTCATAATGCAAAATTCCATTATGATGTCATAATGTAACATGCCATTATGATGTCATAATGCAAAATTCCATTATGATGTCATAATGTAACATTCCATTATGATGCCATAATGCAAAATTCTATTATGATGTCATAATGCAACATTCCATTATGATGTCATAATGTAACATTCTATTATGATGTCATAATGTAACATTCCATTATGATATCATAATGTAACATTCCATTATGATGTCATAATGCAAAATTCTATTATGATGTCATAATGCAAAATTTCATTATGATGTCATAATGCAACATTCCATTATGATGTCATAATGCAAAATTCCATTATGATGTCATAATGTAACATTCCATAATGATGTCATAATGCAACATTCCATTATGATGTCATAATGCAACATTCCATTATGATGTCATAATGTAACATTCCATTATGATGTCATAATGCAAAATTCCATTTTGATGTCATAATGCAACATTCCATTATGATGTCATAATGCAAAATTCAATTATGATGTCATAATGTAAAATTCCATTATGATGTCATAATGTAACATTCCATTTTGATGTCATAATGCAAAATTCCATTATGATGTCATAATGCAAAATTCCATTATGATGTCATAATGTAAAATTCCATTATGATGTCATAATGTAACATTCCATTATGATGTCATAATGCAAAATTCCATTATGATGTCATAATGCAACATTCCATTATGATGTCATAATGCAACATTCCTTTATGATGTCATAATGCAAAATTCAATTATGATGTCATAATGTAAAATTCCATTATGATGTCATAATGTAACATTCCATTATGATGTCATAATGCAAAATTCCATTATGATGTCATAATGCAACATTCCATTATGATGTCATAATGCAAAATTCCATTATGATGTTATAATGTAACATTCCATAATGATGCCATAATGCAACATTCCATTATGATGTCATAATGCAACATTCCATTATGATGTCATAATGTAACATTCCATTATGATGTCATAATGCAAAATTCCATTATGATGTCATAATGCAAAACTCCATTATGATGTCATAATGCAAAATTCCATTATGATGTCATAATGTAACATTCCATTATGATGCCATAATGCAAAATTCTATTATGATGTCATAATGCAACATTCCATTATGATGTCATAATGTAACATTCCATTATGATGTCATAATGTAACATTCCATTATGATGTCATAATGCAAAATTCCATTATGATGTCATAATGTAAAATTCCATTATGATGTCATAATGTAACATTCCATTATGATGTCATAATGTAAAATTCCATTATGATGTCATAATGTAACGTTCCATTATGATGTCATAATGCAAAATTCCATTATGATGTCATAATGCAAAATTCCATTAGGATGTCATAATGTAAAATTCCATTATGATGTCATAATGTAACATTCCATTATGATGTCATAATGTAAAATTCCATTATGATGTCATAATGCAAAATTCCATTATGATGTCATAATGCAACATTCCATTATGATGTCATAATGCAAAATTCCATTATGATGTCATAATGTAACATTCCATAATGATGCCATAATGCAAAATTCTATTATGATGTCATAATGCAACATTTCTTTATGATGTCATAATGTAACATTCTATTATGATGTCATAATGCAACATTCCATTATGATGTCATAATGTAACATTCCATTATGATGTCATAATGTAACATTCCATTATGATGTCATAATGCAAAATTCCATTATGATGTCATAATGCAAAATTCCATTATGATGTCATAATGTAACATGCCATTATGATGTCATAATGCAAAATTCCATTATGATGTCATAATGTAACATTCCATTATGATGCCATAATGCAAAATTCTATTATGATGTCATAATGCAACATTCCATTATGATGTCATAATGTAACATTCTATTATGATGTCATAATGTAACATTCCATTATGATATCATAATGTAACATTCCATTATGATGTCATAATGCAAAATTCTATTATGATGTCATAATGCAAAATTTCATTATGATGTCATAATGCAACATTCCATTATGATGTCATAATGCAAAATTCCATTATGATGTCATAATGTAACATTCCATAATGATGTCATAATGCAACATTCCATTATGATGTCATAATGCAACATTCCATTATGATGTCATAATGTAACATTCCATTATGATGTCATAATGCAAAATTCCATTTTGATGTCATAATGCAACATTCCATTATGATGTCATAATGCAAAATTCAATTATGATGTCATAATGTAAAATTCCATTATGATGTCATAATGTAACATTCCATTTTGATGTCATAATGCAAAATTCTATTATGATGTCATAATGCAACATTCCATTATGATGTCATAATGTAACATTCTATTATGATGTCATAATGTAACATTCCATTATGATATCATAATGTAACATTCCATTATGATGTCATAATGCAAAATTCTATTATGATGTCATAATGCAAAATTTCATTATGATGTCATAATGCAACATTCCATTATGATGTCATAATGCAAAATTCCATTATGATGTCATAATGTAACATTCCATAATGATGTCATAATGCAACATTCCATTATGATGTCATAATGCAACATTCCATTATGATGTCATAATGTAACATTCCATTATGATGTCATAATGCAAAATTCCATTTTGATGTCATAATGCAACATTCCATTATGATGTCATAATGCAAAATTCAATTATGATGTCATAATGTAAAATTCCATTATGATGTCATAATGTAACATTCCATTTTGATGTCATAATGCAAAATTCCATTATGATGTCATAATGCAAAATTCCATTATGATGTCATAATGTAAAATTCCATTATGATGTCATAATGTAACATTCCATTATGATGTCATAATGCAAAATTCCATTATGATGTCATAATGCAACATTCCATTATGATGTCATAATGCAACATTCCTTTATGATGTCATAATGCAAAATTCTATTATGATGTCATAATGTAAAATTCCATTATGATGTCATAATGTAACATTCCATTATGATGTCATAATGCAAAATTCCATTATGATGTCATAATGCAACATTCCATTATGATGTCATAATGCAAAATTCCATTATGATGTTATAATGTAACATTCCATAATGATGCCATAATGCAACATTCCATTATGATGTCATAATGCAACATTCCATTATGATGTCATAATGTAACATTCCATTATGATGTCATAATGCAAAATTCCATTATGATGTCATAATGCAAAACTCCATTATGATGTCATAATGCAACATTCCATTATGATGTCATAATGTAACATTCCATTATGATGTCATAATGTAACATTCCATTATGATGTCATAATGCAAAATTCCATTATGATGTCATAATGTAAAATTCCATTATGATGTCATAATGTAACATTCCATTATGATGTCATAATGTAAAATTCCATTATGATGTCATAATGTAACGTTCCATTATGATGTCATAATGCAAAATTCCATTATGATGTCATAATGCAAAATTCCATTAGGATGTCATAATGTAAAATTCCATTATGATGTCATAATGTAACATTCCATTATGATGTCATAATGTAAAATTCCATTATGATGTCATAATGCAAAATTCCATTATGATGTCATAATGCAACATTCCATTATGATGTCATAATGCAAAATTCCATTATGATGTCATAATGTAACATTCCATAATGATGCCATAATGCAAAATTCTATTATGATGTCATAATGCAACATTTCTTTATGATGTCATAATGTAACATTCTATTATGATGTCATAATGCAACATTCCATTATGATGTCATAATGTAACATTCCATTATGATGTCATAATGTAACATTCCATTATGATGTCATAATGCAAAATTCCATTATGATGTCATAATGCAAAATTCCATTATGATGTCATAATGTAACATGCCATTATGATGTCATAATGCAAAATTCCATTATGATGTCATAATGTAACATTCCATTATGATGCCATAATGCAAAATTCTATTATGATGTCATAATGCAACATTCCATTATGATGTCATAATGTAACATTCTATTATGATGTCATAATGTAACATTCCATTATGATATCATAATGTAACATTCCATTATGATGTCATAATGCAAAATTCTATTATGATGTCATAATGCAAAATTTCATTATGATGTCATAATGCAACATTCCATTATGATGTCATAATGCAAAATTCCATTATGATGTCATAATGTAACATTCCATAATGATGTCATAATGCAACATTCCATTATGATGTCATAATGCAACATTCCATTATGATGTCATAATGTAACATTCCATTATGATGTCATAATGCAAAATTCCATTTTGATGTCATAATGCAACATTTCTTTATGATGTCATAATGTAACATTCTATTATGATGTCATAATGCAACATTCCATAATGATGTCATAATGCAACATTCCATTATGATGTCATAATGCAACATTCCATTATGATGTCATAATGTAACATTCCATTATGATGTCATAATGCAAAATTCCATTTTGATGTCATAATGCAACATTCCATTATGATGTCATAATGCAAAATTCAATTATGATGTCATAATGTAAAATTCCATTATGATGTCATAATGTAACATTCCATTTTGATGTCATAATGCAAAATTCCATTATGATGTCATAATGCAAAATTCCATTATGATGTCATAATGTAAAATTCCATTATGATGTCATAATGTAACATTCCATTATGATGTCATAATGCAAAATTCCATTATGATGTCATAATGCAACATTCCATTATGATGTCATAATGCAACATTCCTTTATGATGTCATAATGCAAAATTCCATTATGATGTCATAATGCAAAATTCCATTATGATGTCATAATGTAAAATTCCATTATGATGTCATAATGTAACATTCCATTATGATGTCATAATGCAAAATTCCATTATGATGTCATAATGCAACATTCCATTATGATGTCATAATGCAACATTCCTTTATGATGTCATAATGCAAAATTCAATTATGATGTCATAATGTAAAATTCCATTATGATGTCATAATGTAACATTCCATTATGATGTCATAATGCAAAATTCCATTATGATGTCATAATGCAACATTCCATTATGATGTCATAATGCAAAATTCCATTATGATGTTATAATGTAACATTCCATAATGATGCCATAATGCAACATTCCATTATGATGTCATAATGCAACATTCCATTATGATGTCATAATGTAACATTCCATTATGATGTCATAATGCAAAATTCCATTATGATGTCATAATGTAACATTCCATAATGATGCCATAATGCAAAATTCTATTATGATGTCATAATGCAACATTTCTTTATGATGTCATAATGTAACATTCTATTATGATGTCATAATGCAACATTCCATTATGATGTCATAATGTAACATTCCATTATGATGTCATAATGTAACATTCCATTATGATGTCATAATGCAAAATTCCATTATGATGTCATAATGCAAAATTCCATTATGATGTCATAATGTAACATGCCATTATGATGTCATAATGCAAAATTCCATTATGATGTCATAATGTAACATTCCATTATGATGCCATAATGCAAAATTCTATTATGATGTCATAATGCAACATTCCATTATGATGTCATAATGTAACATTCTATTATGATGTCATAATGTAACATTCCATTATGATATCATAATGTAACATTCCATTATGATGTCATAATGCAAAATTCCATTATGATGTCATAATGTAACATTCCATTATGATGTCATAATGCAAAATTCCATTATGATGTCATAATGCAACATTCCATTATGATGTCATAATGCAAAATTCCATTATGATGTTATAATGTAACATTCCATAATGATGCCATAATGCAACATTCCATTATGATGTCATAATGCAACATTCCATTATGATGTCATAATGTAACATTCCATTTTGATGTCATAATGCAAAATTCCATTATGATGTCATAATGCAAAATTCCATTATGATGTCATAATGTAAAATTCCATTATGATGTCATAATGTAACATTCCATTATGATGTCATAATGCAAAATTCCATTATGATGTCATAATGCAACATTCCATTATGATGTCATAATGCAACATTCCTTTATGATGTCATAATGCAAAATTCCATTATGATGTCATAATGCAAAATTCCATTATGATGTCATAATGTAAAATTCCATTATGATGTCATAATGTAACATTCCATTATGATGTCATAATGCAAAATTCCATTATGATGTCATAATGCAACATTCCATTATGATGTCATAATGCAACATTCCTTTATGATGTCATAATGCAAAATTCAATTATGATGTCATAATGTAAAATTCCATTATGATGTCATAATGTAACATTCCATTATGATGTCATAATGCAAAATTCCATTATGATGTCATAATGCAACATTCCATTATGATGTCATAATGCAAAATTCCATTATGATGTTATAATGTAACATTCCATAATGATGCCATAATGCAACATTCCATTATGATGTCATAATGCAACATTCCATTATGATGTCATAATGTAACATTCCATTATGATGTCATAATGCAAAATTCCATTATGATGTCATAATGTAACATTCCATAATGATGCCATAATGCAAAATTCTATTATGATGTCATAATGCAACATTTCTTTATGATGTCATAATGTAACATTCTATTATGATGTCATAATGCAACATTCCATTATGATGTCATAATGTAACATTCCATTATGATGTCATAATGTAACATTCCATTATGATGTCATAATGCAAAATTCCATTATGATGTCATAATGCAAAATTCCATTATGATGTCATAATGTAACATGCCATTATGATGTCATAATGCAAAATTCCATTATGATGTCATAATGTAACATTCCATTATGATGCCATAATGCAAAATTCTATTATGATGTCATAATGCAACATTCCATTATGATGTCATAATGTAACATTCTATTATGATGTCATAATGTAACATTCCATTATGATATCATAATGTAACATTCCATTATGATGTCATAATGCAAAATTCCATTATGATGTCATAATGTAACATTCCATTATGATGTCATAATGCAAAATTCCATTATGATGTCATAATGCAACATTCCATTATGATGTCATAATGCAAAATTCCATTATGATGTTATAATGTAACATTCCATAATGATGCCATAATGCAACATTCCATTATGATGTCATAATGCAACATTCCATTATGATGTCATAATGTAACATTCCATTATGATGTCATAATGCAAAATTCCATTATGATGTCATAATGCAAAACTCCATTATGATGTCATAATGCAAAATTCCATTATGATGTCATAATGTAACATTCCATTATGATGCCATAATGCAAAATTCTATTATGATGTCATAATGCAACATTCCATTATGATGTCATAATGTAACATTCCATTATGATGTCATAATGTAACATTCCATTATGATGTCATAATGCAAAATTCCATTATGATGTCATAATGTAAAATTCCATTATGATGTCATAATGTAACATTCCATTATGATGTCATAATGTAAAATTCCATTATGATGTCATAATGTAACGTTCCATTATGATGTCATAATGCAAAATTCCATTATGATGTCATAATGCAAAATTCCATTAGGATGTCATAATGTAAAATTCCATTATGATGTCATAATGTAACATTCCATTATGATGTCATAATGTAAAATTCCATTATGATGTCATAATGCAAAATTCCATTATGATGTCATAATGCAACATTCCATTATGATGTCATAATGCAAAATTCCATTATGATGTCATAATGTAACATTCCATAATGATGCCATAATGCAAAATTCTATTATGATGTCATAATGCAACATTTCTTTATGATGTCATAATGTAACATTCTATTATGATGTCATAATGCAACATTCCATTATGATGTCATAATGTAACATTCCATTATGATGTCATAATGTAACATTCCATTATGATGTCATAATGCAAAATTCCATTATGATGTCATAATGCAAAATTCCATTATGATGTCATAATGTAACATGCCATTATGATGTCATAATGCAAAATTCCATTATGATGTCATAATGTAACATTCCATTATGATGCCATAATGCAAAATTCTATTATGATGTCATAATGCAACATTCCATTATGATGTCATAATGTAACATTCTATTATGATGTCATAATGTAACATTCCATTATGATATCATAATGTAACATTCCATTATGATGTCATAATGCAAAATTCTATTATGATGTCATAATGCAAAATTTCATTATGATGTCATAATGCAACATTCCATTATGATGTCATAATGCAAAATTCCATTATGATGTCATAATGTAACATTCCATAATGATGTCATAATGCAACATTCCATTATGATGTCATAATGCAACATTCCATTATGATGTCATAATGTAACATTCCATTATGATGTCATAATGCAAAATTCCATTTTGATGTCATAATGCAACATTTCTTTATGATGTCATAATGTAACATTCTATTATGATGTCATAATGCAACATTCCATAATGATGTCATAATGCAACATTCCATTATGATGTCATAATGCAACATTCCATTATGATGTCATAATGTAACATTCCATTATGATGTCATAATGCAAAATTCCATTTTGATGTCATAATGCAACATTCCATTATGATGTCATAATGCAAAATTCAATTATGATGTCATAATGTAAAATTCCATTATGATGTCATAATGTAACATTCCATTTTGATGTCATAATGCAAAATTCCATTATGATGTCATAATGCAAAATTCCATTATGATGTCATAATGTAAAATTCCATTATGATGTCATAATGTAACATTCCATTATGATGTCATAATGCAAAATTCCATTATGATGTCATAATGTAACATTCCATTATGATGTCATAATGTAACATTCCATTATGATGTCATAATGCAAAATTCCATTATGATGTCATAATGCAAAATTCCATTATGATGTCATAATGTAACATGCCATTATGATGTCATAATGCAAAATTCCATTATGATGTCATAATGTAACATTCCATTATGATGCCATAATGCAAAATTCTATTATGATGTCATAATGCAACATTCCATTATGATGTCATAATGTAACATTCTATTATGATGTCATAATGTAACATTCCATTATGATATCATAATGTAACATTCCATTATGATGTCATAATGCAAAATTCTATTATGATGTCATAATGCAAAATTTCATTATGATGTCATAATGCAACATTCCATTATGATGTCATAATGCAAAATTCCATTATGATGTCATAATGTAACATTCCATAATGATGTCATAATGCAACATTCCATTATGATGTCATAATGCAACATTCCATTATGATGTCATAATGTAACATTCCATTATGATGTCATAATGCAAAATTCCATTTTGATGTCATAATGCAACATTCCATTATGATGTCATAATGCAAAATTCAATTATGATGTCATAATGTAAAATTCCATTATGATGTCATAATGTAACATTCCATTTTGATGTCATAATGCAAAATTCCATTATGATGTCATAATGCAAAATTCCATTATGATGTCATAATGTAAAATTCCATTATGATGTCATAATGTAACATTCCATTATGATGTCATAATGCAAAATTCCATTATGATGTCATAATGCAACATTCCATTATGATGTCATAATGCAACATTCCTTTATGATGTCATAATGCAAAATTCAATTATGATGTCATAATGTAAAATTCCATTATGATGTCATAATGTAACATTCCATTATGATGTCATAATGCAAAATTCCATTATGATGTCATAATGCAACATTCCATTATGATGTCATAATGCAAAATTCCATTATGATGTTATAATGTAACATTCCATAATGATGCCATAATGCAACATTCCATTATGATGTCATAATGCAACATTCCATTATGATGTCATAATGTAACATTCCATTATGATGTCATAATGCAAAATTCCATTATGATGTCATAATGTAACATTCCATAATGATGCCATAATGCAAAATTCTATTATGATGTCATAATGCAACATTTCTTTATGATGTCATAATGTAACATTCTATTATGATGTCATAATGCAACATTCCATTATGATGTCATAATGTAACATTCCATTATGATGTCATAATGTAACATTCCATTATGATGTCATAATGCAAAATTCCATTATGATGTCATAATGCAAAATTCCATTATGATGTCATAATGTAACATGCCATTATGATGTCATAATGCAAAATTCCATTATGATGTCATAATGTAACATTCCATTATGATGCCATAATGCAAAATTCTATTATGATGTCATAATGCAACATTCCATTATGATGTCATAATGTAACATTCTATTATGATGTCATAATGTAACATTCCATTATGATATCATAATGTAACATTCCATTATGATGTCATAATGCAAAATTCTATTATGATGTCATAATGCAAAATTTCATTATGATGTCATAATGCAACATTCCATTATGATGTCATAATGCAAAATTCCATTATGATGTCATAATGTAACATTCCATAATGATGTCATAATGCAACATTCCATTATGATGTCATAATGCAACATTCCATTATGATGTCATAATGTAACATTCCATTATGATGTCATAATGCAAAATTCCATTTTGATGTCATAATGCAACATTCCATTATGATGTCATAATGCAAAATTCAATTATGATGTCATAATGTAAAATTCCATTATGATGTCATAATGTAACATTCCATTTTGATGTCATAATGCAAAATTCCATTATGATGTCATAATGCAAAATTCCATTATGATGTCATAATGTAAAATTCCATTATGATGTCATAATGTAACATTCCATTATGATGTCATAATGCAAAATTCCATTATGATGTCATAATGCAACATTCCATTATGATGTCATAATGCAACATTCCTTTATGATGTCATAATGCAAAATTCCATTATGATGTCATAATGCAAAATTCCATTATGATGTCATAATGTAAAATTCCATTATGATGTCATAATGTAACATTCCATTATGATGTCATAATGCAAAATTCCATTATGATGTCATAATGCAACATTCCATTATGATGTCATAATGCAACATTCCTTTATGATGTCATAATGCAAAATTCCATTATGATGTCATAATGCAAAATTCCATTATGATGTCATAATGCAACATTCCATTATGATGTCATAATGCAAAATTCCATTATGATGTCATAATGTAACATTCCATAATGATGCCATAATGCAAAATTCTATTATGATGTCATAATGCAACATTTCTTTATGATGTCATAATGTAACATTCTATTATGATGTCATAATGCAACATTCCATTATGATGTCATAATGTAACATTCCATTATGATGTCATAATGTAACATTCCATTATGATGTCATAATGCAAAATTCCATTATGATGTCATAATGCAAAATTCCATTATGATGTCATAATGTAACATGCCATTATGATGTCATAATGCAAAATTCCATTATGATGTCATAATGTAACATTCCATTATGATGCCATAATGCAAAATTCTATTATGATGTCATAATGCAACATTCCATTATGATGTCATAATGTAACATTCTATTATGATGTCATAATGTAACATTCCATTATGATATCATAATGTAACATTCCATTATGATGTCATAATGCAAAATTCTATTATGATGTCATAATGCAAAATTTCATTATGATGTCATAATGCAACATTCCATTATGATGTCATAATGCAAAATTCCATTATGATGTCATAATGTAACATTCCATAATGATGTCATAATGCAACATTCCATTATGATGTCATAATGCAACATTCCATTATGATGTCATAATGTAACATTCCATTATGATGTCATAATGCAAAATTCCATTTTGATGTCATAATGCAACATTCCATTATGATGTCATAATGCAAAATTCAATTATGATGTCATAATGTAAAATTCCATTATGATGTCATAATGTAACATTCCATTTTGATGTCATAATGCAAAATTCCATTATGATGTCATAATGCAAAATTCCATTATGATGTCATAATGTAAAATTCCATTATGATGTCATAATGTAACATTCCATTATGATGTCATAATGCAAAATTCCATTATGATGTCATAATGCAACATTCCATTATGATGTCATAATGCAACATTCCTTTATGATGTCATAATGCAAAATTCAATTATGATGTCATAATGTAAAATTCCATTATGATGTCATAATGTAACATTCCATTATGATGTCATAATGTAAAATTCCATTATGATGTCATAATGTAACATTCCATTATGATGTCATAATGCAAAATTCCATTATGATGTCATAATGTAACATTCCATTATGATGTCATAATGTAACATTCCATTATGATGTCATAATGCAAAATTCCATTATGATGTCATAATGCAAAATTCCATTATGATGTCATAATGTAACATGCCATTATGATGTCATAATGCAAAATTCCATTATGATGTCATAATGTAACATTCCATTATGATGCCATAATGCAAAATTCTATTATGATGTCATAATGCAACATTCCATTATGATGTCATAATGTAACATTCTATTATGATGTCATAATGTAACATTCCATTATGATATCATAATGTAACATTCCATTATGATGTCATAATGCAAAATTCTATTATGATGTCATAATGCAAAATTTCATTATGATGTCATAATGCAACATTCCATTATGATGTCATAATGCAAAATTCCATTATGATGTCATAATGTAACATTCCATAATGATGTCATAATGCAACATTCCATTATGATGTCATAATGCAACATTCCATTATGATGTCATAATGTAACATTCCATTATGATGTCATAATGCAAAATTCCATTTTGATGTCATAATGCAACATTTCTTTATGATGTCATAATGTAACATTCTATTATGATGTCATAATGCAACATTCCATAATGATGTCATAATGCAACATTCCATTATGATGTCATAATGCAACATTCCATTATGATGTCATAATGTAACATTCCATTATGATGTCATAATGCAAAATTCCATTTTGATGTCATAATGCAACATTCCATTATGATGTCATAATGCAAAATTCAATTATGATGTCATAATGTAAAATTCCATTATGATGTCATAATGTAACATTCCATTTTGATGTCATAATGCAAAATTCCATTATGATGTCATAATGCAAAATTCCATTATGATGTCATAATGTAAAATTCCATTATGATGTCATAATGTAACATTCCATTATGATGTCATAATGCAAAATTCCATTATGATGTCATAATGCAACATTCCATTATGATGTCATAATGCAACATTCCTTTATGATGTCATAATGCAAAATTCCATTATGATGTCATAATGCAAAATTCCATTATGATGTCATAATGTAAAATTCCATTATGATGTCATAATGTAACATTCCATTATGATGTCATAATGCAAAATTCCATTATGATGTCATAATGCAACATTCCATTATGATGTCATAATGCAACATTCCTTTATGATGTCATAATGCAAAATTCAATTATGATGTCATAATGTAAAATTCCATTATGATGTCATAATGTAACATTCCATTATGATGTCATAATGCAAAATTCCATTATGATGTCATAATGCAACATTCCATTATGATGTCATAATGCAAAATTCCATTATGATGTTATAATGTAACATTCCATAATGATGCCATAATGCAACATTCCATTATGATGTCATAATGCAACATTCCATTATGATGTCATAATGTAACATTCCATTATGATGTCATAATGCAAAATTCCATTATGATGTCATAATGTAACATTCCATAATGATGCCATAATGCAAAATTCTATTATGATGTCATAATGCAACATTTCTTTATGATGTCATAATGTAACATTCTATTATGATGTCATAATGCAACATTCCATTATGATGTCATAATGTAACATTCCATTATGATGTCATAATGTAACATTCCATTATGATGTCATAATGCAAAATTCCATTATGATGTCATAATGCAAAATTCCATTATGATGTCATAATGTAACATGCCATTATGATGTCATAATGCAAAATTCCATTATGATGTCATAATGTAACATTCCATTATGATGCCATAATGCAAAATTCTATTATGATGTCATAATGCAACATTCCATTATGATGTCATAATGTAACATTCTATTATGATGTCATAATGTAACATTCCATTATGATATCATAATGTAACATTCCATTATGATGTCATAATGCAAAATTCCATTATGATGTCATAATGTAACATTCCATTATGATGTCATAATGCAAAATTCCATTATGATGTCATAATGCAACATTCCATTATGATGTCATAATGCAAAATTCCATTATGATGTTATAATGTAACATTCCATAATGATGCCATAATGCAACATTCCATTATGATGTCATAATGCAACATTCCATTATGATGTCATAATGTAACATTCCATTTTGATGTCATAATGCAAAATTCCATTATGATGTCATAATGCAAAATTCCATTATGATGTCATAATGTAAAATTCCATTATGATGTCATAATGTAACATTCCATTATGATGTCATAATGCAAAATTCCATTATGATGTCATAATGCAACATTCCATTATGATGTCATAATGCAACATTCCTTTATGATGTCATAATGCAAAATTCCATTATGATGTCATAATGCAAAATTCCATTATGATGTCATAATGTAAAATTCCATTATGATGTCATAATGTAACATTCCATTATGATGTCATAATGCAAAATTCCATTATGATGTCATAATGCAACATTCCATTATGATGTCATAATGCAACATTCCTTTATGATGTCATAATGCAAAATTCAATTATGATGTCATAATGTAAAATTCCATTATGATGTCATAATGTAACATTCCATTATGATGTCATAATGCAAAATTCCATTATGATGTCATAATGCAACATTCCATTATGATGTCATAATGCAAAATTCCATTATGATGTTATAATGTAACATTCCATAATGATGCCATAATGCAACATTCCATTATGATGTCATAATGCAACATTCCATTATGATGTCATAATGTAACATTCCATTATGATGTCATAATGCAAAATTCCATTATGATGTCATAATGTAACATTCCATAATGATGCCATAATGCAAAATTCTATTATGATGTCATAATGCAACATTTCTTTATGATGTCATAATGTAACATTCTATTATGATGTCATAATGCAACATTCCATTATGATGTCATAATGTAACATTCCATTATGATGTCATAATGTAACATTCCATTATGATGTCATAATGCAAAATTCCATTATGATGTCATAATGCAAAATTCCATTATGATGTCATAATGTAACATGCCATTATGATGTCATAATGCAAAATTCCATTATGATGTCATAATGTAACATTCCATTATGATGCCATAATGCAAAATTCTATTATGATGTCATAATGCAACATTCCATTATGATGTCATAATGTAACATTCTATTATGATGTCATAATGTAACATTCCATTATGATATCATAATGTAACATTCCATTATGATGTCATAATGCAAAATTCCATTATGATGTCATAATGTAACATTCCATTATGATGTCATAATGCAAAATTCCATTATGATGTCATAATGCAACATTCCATTATGATGTCATAATGCAAAATTCCATTATGATGTTATAATGTAACATTCCATAATGATGCCATAATGCAACATTCCATTATGATGTCATAATGCAACATTCCATTATGATGTCATAATGTAACATTCCATTATGATGTCATAATGCAAAATTCCATTATGATGTCATAATGCAAAACTCCATTATGATGTCATAATGCAAAATTCCATTATGATGTCATAATGTAACATTCCATTATGATGCCATAATGCAAAATTCTATTATGATGTCATAATGCAACATTCCATTATGATGTCATAATGTAACATTCCATTATGATGTCATAATGTAACATTCCATTATGATGTCATAATGCAAAATTCCATTATGATGTCATAATGTAAAATTCCATTATGATGTCATAATGTAACATTCCATTATGATGTCATAATGTAAAATTCCATTATGATGTCATAATGTAACGTTCCATTATGATGTCATAATGCAAAATTCCATTATGATGTCATAATGCAAAATTCCATTAGGATGTCATAATGTAAAATTCCATTATGATGTCATAATGTAACATTCCATTATGATGTCATAATGTAAAATTCCATTATGATGTCATAATGCAAAATTCCATTATGATGTCATAATGCAACATTCCATTATGATGTCATAATGCAAAATTCCATTATGATGTCATAATGTAACATTCCATAATGATGCCATAATGCAAAATTCTATTATGATGTCATAATGCAACATTTCTTTATGATGTCATAATGTAACATTCTATTATGATGTCATAATGCAACATTCCATTATGATGTCATAATGTAACATTCCATTATGATGTCATAATGTAACATTCCATTATGATGTCATAATGCAAAATTCCATTATGATGTCATAATGCAAAATTCCATTATGATGTCATAATGTAACATGCCATTATGATGTCATAATGCAAAATTCCATTATGATGTCATAATGTAACATTCCATTATGATGCCATAATGCAAAATTCTATTATGATGTCATAATGCAACATTCCATTATGATGTCATAATGTAACATTCTATTATGATGTCATAATGTAACATTCCATTATGATATCATAATGTAACATTCCATTATGATGTCATAATGCAAAATTCTATTATGATGTCATAATGCAAAATTTCATTATGATGTCATAATGCAACATTCCATTATGATGTCATAATGCAAAATTCCATTATGATGTCATAATGTAACATTCCATAATGATGTCATAATGCAACATTCCATTATGATGTCATAATGCAACATTCCATTATGATGTCATAATGTAACATTCCATTATGATGTCATAATGCAAAATTCCATTTTGATGTCATAATGCAACATTTCTTTATGATGTCATAATGTAACATTCTATTATGATGTCATAATGCAACATTCCATAATGATGTCATAATGCAACATTCCATTATGATGTCATAATGCAACATTCCATTATGATGTCATAATGTAACATTCCATTATGATGTCATAATGCAAAATTCCATTTTGATGTCATAATGCAACATTCCATTATGATGTCATAATGCAAAATTCAATTATGATGTCATAATGTAAAATTCCATTATGATGTCATAATGTAACATTCCATTTTGATGTCATAATGCAAAATTCCATTATGATGTCATAATGCAAAATTCCATTATGATGTCATAATGTAAAATTCCATTATGATGTCATAATGTAACATTCCATTATGATGTCATAATGCAAAATTCCATTATGATGTCATAATGTAACATTCCATTATGATGTCATAATGTAACATTCCATTATGATGTCATAATGCAAAATTCCATTATGATGTCATAATGCAAAATTCCATTATGATGTCATAATGTAACATGCCATTATGATGTCATAATGCAAAATTCCATTATGATGTCATAATGTAACATTCCATTATGATGCCATAATGCAAAATTCTATTATGATGTCATAATGCAACATTCCATTATGATGTCATAATGTAACATTCTATTATGATGTCATAATGTAACATTCCATTATGATATCATAATGTAACATTCCATTATGATGTCATAATGCAAAATTCTATTATGATGTCATAATGCAAAATTTCATTATGATGTCATAATGCAACATTCCATTATGATGTCATAATGCAAAATTCCATTATGATGTCATAATGTAACATTCCATAATGATGTCATAATGCAACATTCCATTATGATGTCATAATGCAACATTCCATTATGATGTCATAATGTAACATTCCATTATGATGTCATAATGCAAAATTCCATTTTGATGTCATAATGCAACATTCCATTATGATGTCATAATGCAAAATTCAATTATGATGTCATAATGTAAAATTCCATTATGATGTCATAATGTAACATTCCATTTTGATGTCATAATGCAAAATTCCATTATGATGTCATAATGCAAAATTCCATTATGATGTCATAATGCAAAATTCCATTATGATGTCATAATGTAAAATTCCATTATGATGTCATAATGTAACATTCCATTATGATGTCATAATGCAAAATTCCATTATGATGTCATAATGCAACATTCCATTATGATGTCATAATGCAACATTCCTTTATGATGTCATAATGCAAAATTCAATTATGATGTCATAATGTAAAATTCCATTATGATGTCATAATGTAACATTCCATTATGATGTCATAATGCAAAATTCCATTATGATGTCATAATGCAACATTCCATTATGATGTCATAATGCAAAATTCCATTATGATGTTATAATGTAACATTCCATAATGATGCCATAATGCAACATTCCATTATGATGTCATAATGCAACATTCCATTATGATGTCATAATGTAACATTCCATTATGATGTCATAATGCAAAATTCCATTATGATGTCATAATGTAACATTCCATAATGATGCCATAATGCAAAATTCTATTATGATGTCATAATGCAACATTTCTTTATGATGTCATAATGTAACATTCTATTATGATGTCATAATGCAACATTCCATTATGATGTCATAATGTAACATTCCATTATGATGTCATAATGTAACATTCCATTATGATGTCATAATGCAAAATTCCATTATGATGTCATAATGCAAAATTCCATTATGATGTCATAATGTAACATGCCATTATGATGTCATAATGCAAAATTCCATTATGATGTCATAATGTAACATTCCATTATGATGCCATAATGCAAAATTCTATTATGATGTCATAATGCAACATTCCATTATGATGTCATAATGTAACATTCTATTATGATGTCATAATGTAACATTCCATTATGATATCATAATGTAACATTCCATTATGATGTCATAATGCAAAATTCTATTATGATGTCATAATGCAAAATTTCATTATGATGTCATAATGCAACATTCCATTATGATGTCATAATGCAAAATTCCATTATGATGTCATAATGTAACATTCCATAATGATGTCATAATGCAACATTCCATTATGATGTCATAATGCAACATTCCATTATGATGTCATAATGTAACATTCCATTATGATGTCATAATGCAAAATTCCATTTTGATGTCATAATGCAACATTCCATTATGATGTCATAATGCAAAATTCAATTATGATGTCATAATGTAAAATTCCATTATGATGTCATAATGTAACATTCCATTTTGATGTCATAATGCAAAATTCCATTATGATGTCATAATGCAAAATTCCATTATGATGTCATAATGTAAAATTCCATTATGATGTCATAATGTAACATTCCATTATGATGTCATAATGCAAAATTCCATTATGATGTCATAATGCAACATTCCATTATGATGTCATAATGCAACATTCCTTTATGATGTCATAATGCAAAATTCCATTATGATGTCATAATGCAAAATTCCATTATGATGTCATAATGTAAAATTCCATTATGATGTCATAATGTAACATTCCATTATGATGTCATAATGCAAAATTCCATTATGATGTCATAATGCAACATTCCATTATGATGTCATAATGCAACATTCCTTTATGATGTCATAATGCAAAATTCCATTATGATGTCATAATGCAAAATTCCATTATGATGTCATAATGCAACATTCCATTATGATGTCATAATGCAAAATTCCATTATGATGTCATAATGTAACATTCCATAATGATGCCATAATGCAAAATTCTATTATGATGTCATAATGCAACATTTCTTTATGATGTCATAATGTAACATTCTATTATGATGTCATAATGCAACATTCCATTATGATGTCATAATGTAACATTCCATTATGATGTCATAATGTAACATTCCATTATGATGTCATAATGCAAAATTCCATTATGATGTCATAATGCAAAATTCCATTATGATGTCATAATGTAACATGCCATTATGATGTCATAATGCAAAATTCCATTATGATGTCATAATGTAACATTCCATTATGATGCCATAATGCAAAATTCTATTATGATGTCATAATGCAACATTCCATTATGATGTCATAATGTAACATTCTATTATGATGTCATAATGTAACATTCCATTATGATATCATAATGTAACATTCCATTATGATGTCATAATGCAAAATTCTATTATGATGTCATAATGCAAAATTTCATTATGATGTCATAATGCAACATTCCATTATGATGTCATAATGCAAAATTCCATTATGATGTCATAATGTAACATTCCATAATGATGTCATAATGCAACATTCCATTATGATGTCATAATGCAACATTCCATTATGATGTCATAATGTAACATTCCATTATGATGTCATAATGCAAAATTCCATTTTGATGTCATAATGCAACATTCCATTATGATGTCATAATGCAAAATTCAATTATGATGTCATAATGTAAAATTCCATTATGATGTCATAATGTAACATTCCATTTTGATGTCATAATGCAAAATTCCATTATGATGTCATAATGCAAAATTCCATTATGATGTCATAATGTAAAATTCCATTATGATGTCATAATGTAACATTCCATTATGATGTCATAATGCAAAATTCCATTATGATGTCATAATGCAACATTCCATTATGATGTCATAATGCAACATTCCTTTATGATGTCATAATGCAAAATTCAATTATGATGTCATAATGTAAAATTCCATTATGATGTCATAATGTAACATTCCATTATGATGTCATAATGTAAAATTCCATTATGATGTCATAATGTAACATTCCATTATGATGTCATAATGCAAAATTCCATTATGATGTCATAATGTAACATTCCATTATGATGTCATAATGTAACATTCCATTATGATGTCATAATGCAAAATTCCATTATGATGTCATAATGCAAAATTCCATTATGATGTCATAATGTAACATGCCATTATGATGTCATAATGCAAAATTCCATTATGATGTCATAATGTAACATTCCATTATGATGCCATAATGCAAAATTCTATTATGATGTCATAATGCAACATTCCATTATGATGTCATAATGTAACATTCTATTATGATGTCATAATGTAACATTCCATTATGATATCATAATGTAACATTCCATTATGATGTCATAATGCAAAATTCTATTATGATGTCATAATGCAAAATTTCATTATGATGTCATAATGCAACATTCCATTATGATGTCATAATGTAACATTCCATTATGATGTCATAATGCAAAATTCCATTATGATGTCATAATGTAAAATTCCATTATGATGTCATAATGTAACATTCCATTATGATGTCATAATGTAACATTCCATTATGATGTAATAATGCAAAATTCCATTATGATGTCATAATGCAACATTCCATTATGATGTCATAATGCAAAATTCCATTATGATGTCATAATGTAACATTCCATAATGATGCCATAATGCAAAATTCTATTATGATGGCATTAAGCAACATTCCATTATGATGTCATAATGTAACATTCTATTATGATGTCATAATGCAGCATTCCATTATGATGTCATAATGTAACATTCCATTATGATGTCATAATGTAACATTCCATTATGATGTCATAATGTAAAATTCCATTATGATGTCATAATGTAACATTCCATTATGATGTTATAATGCAAAATTCCATTATGATGTCATAATGCAACATTCCATTATGATGTCATAATGCAAAATTCCATTATGATGTTATAATGTAACATTCCATAATGATGCCATAATGCAACATTCCATTATGATGTCATAATGCAACATTCCATTATGATGTCATAATGTAACATTCTATTATGATGTCATAATGTAACATTCCATTATGATGTCATAATGTAACATTCCATTATGATGTCATAATGCAAAATTCCATTATGATGATATAATTCAAAATTCCATTATGATGTCATAATGCAAAATTCCATTATGATGTCATAATGTAACATTCCATTATGATGCCATAATGCAAAATTCTATTATGATGTCATAATGCAACATTCCATTATGATGTCATAATGTAACATTCCATTATGATATCATAATGTAACATTCCATTATGATGTCATAATGCAAAATTCCATTATGATGTCATAATGTTAAATTCCATTATGATGTCATAATGTAACATTCCATTATGATGTCACAATGTAAAATTCCATTATGATGTCATAATGTAACATTCCATTATGATGTAATAATGCAAAATTCCATTATGATGTCATAATGTAACATTCCATTATGATGTCATAATGTAATATTCCATTATGATGTCATAATGCAAAATTCCATTATGATGTCATAATGTTAAATTCCATAATGATGCCATAATGCAAAATTCTATTATGATGTCATAATGCAACATTCCATTATGATGTCATAATGTAACATTCTATTATGATGTCATAATGCAAAATTCCATTATGATGTCATAATGTAACATTCCATTATGATGTCATAATGCAAAATTCCATTATGATGTCATAATGTAAAATTCCATTATGATGTCATAATGTAACATTCCATTATGATGTCATAATGTAACATTCCATTATGATGTAATAATGCAAAATTCCATTATGATGTCATAATGCAACATTCCATTATGATGTCATAATGCAAAATTCCATTATGATGTCATAATGTAACATTCCATAATGATGCCATAATGCAAAATTCTATTATGATGGCATTAAGCAACATTCCATTATGATGTCATAATGTAACATTCTATTATGATGTCATAATGCAGCATTCCATTATGATGTCATAATGTAACATTCCATTATGATGTCATAATGTAACATTCCATTATGATGTCATAATGTAAAATTCCATTATGATGTCATAATGTAACATTCCATTATGATGTTATAATGCAAAATTCCATTATGATGTCATAATGCAACATTCCATTATGATGTCATAATGCAAAATTCCATTATGATGTTATAATGTAACATTCCATAATGATGCCATAATGCAACATTCCATTATGATGTCATAATGCAACATTCCATTATGTTGTCATAATGTAACATTCTATTATGATGTCATAATGCAGCATTCCATTATGATGTCATAATGTAACATTCCATTATGATGTCATAATGCAAAATTCCATTATGATGTCATAATGTTAAATTCCATTATGATGTCATAATGTAACATTCCATTATGATGTCACAATGTAAAATTCCATTATGATGTCATAATGTAACATTCCATTATGATGTAATAATGCAAAATTCCATTATGATGTCATAATGTAACATTCCATTATGATGTCATAATGTAACATTCCATTATGATGTCATAATGCAAAATTCCATTATGATGTCATAATGTTAAATTCCATTATGATGTCATAATGTAACATTCCATTATGATGTCACAATGTAAAATTCCATTATGATGTCATAATGTAACATTCCATTATGATGTCATAATGCAAAATTCCATTATGATGTCATAATATAACATGCCATTATGATGTCATAATGCAAAATTCCATTATGATGTCATAATGTAACATTCCATTATGATGCCATAATGCAAAATTCTATTATGATGTCATAATGCAACATTCCATTATGATGTCAAAATGTAACATTCTATTATGATGTCATAATGTAACATTCCATTATGTCATAATGTAACATTCCATTATGATGTCATAATGCAAAATTCTATTATGATGTCATAATGCAAAATTCCATTATGATGTCATAATGTAACATTCCATTATGATGTCATAATGTAACATTCCATTATGATGTCATAATGTAAAATTCCATTATGATGTCATAATGTAACATTCCATTATGATGTCATAATGCAAAATTCCATTATGATGTTATAATGTAACATTCCATAATGATGCCATAATGCAACATTCCATTATGATGTCATAATGCAACATTCCATTATGATGTCATAATGTAACATTCTATTATGATGTCATAATGTAACATTCCATTATGATGTTATAATGCAAAATTCCATTATGATGTCATAATGTAACATTCCATTATGATGCCATAATGCAAAATTCTATTATGATGTCATAATGCAACATTCCATTATGATGTCATAATGTAACATTCTATTATGATGTCATAATGTAACATTCCATTATGATATCATAATGTAACATTCCATTATGATGTCATAATGCAAAATTCTATTATGATGTCATAATGCAAAATTTCATTATGATGTCATAATGCAACATTCCATTATGATGTCATAATGTAACATTCCATTATGATGTCATAATGCAAAATTCCATTATGATGTCATAATGTAAAATTCCATTATGATGTCATAATGTAACATTCCATTATGATGTCATAATGTAACATTCCATTATGATGTAATAATGCAAAATTCCATTATGATGTCATAATGCAACATTCCATTATGATGTCATAATGCAAAATTCCATTATGATGTCATAATGTAACATTCCATAATGATGCCATAATGCAAAATTCTATTATGATGGCATTAAGCAACATTCCATTATGATGTCATAATGTAACATTCTATTATGATGTCATAATGCAGCATTCCATTATGATGTCATAATGTAACATTCCATTATGATGTCATAATGTAACATTCCATTATGATGTCATAATGTAAAATTCCATTATGATGTCATAATGTAACATTCCATTATGATGTTATAATGCAAAATTCCATTATGATGTCATAATGCAACATTCCATTATGATGTCATAATGCAAAATTCCATTATGATGTTATAATGTAACATTCCATAATGATGCCATAATGCAACATTCCATTATGATGTCATAATGCAACATTCCATTATGATGTCATAATGTAACATTCTATTATGATGTCATAATGTAACATTCCATTATGATGTCATAATGTAACATTCCATTATGATGTCATAATGCAAAATTCCATTATGATGATATAATTCAAAATTCCATTATGATGTCATAATGCAAAATTCCATTATGATGTCATAATGTAACATTCCATTATGATGCCATAATGCAAAATTCTATTATGATGTCATAATGCAACATTCCATTATGATGTCATAATGTAACATTCCATTATGATATCATAATGTAACATTCCATTATGATGTCATAATGCAAAATTCCATTATGATGTCATAATGTTAAATTCCATTATGATGTCATAATGTAACATTCCATTATGATGTCACAATGTAAAATTCCATTATGATGTCATAATGTAACATTCCATTATGATGTAATAATGCAAAATTCCATTATGATGTCATAATGTAACATTCCATTATGATGTCATAATGTAATATTCCATTATGATGTCATAATGCAAAATTCCATTATGATGTCATAATGTTAAATTCCATAATGATGCCATAATGCAAAATTCTATTATGATGTCATAATGCAACATTCCATTATGATGTCATAATGTAACATTCTATTATGATGTCATAATGCAAAATTCCATTATGATGTCATAATGTAACATTCCATTATGATGTCATAATGCAAAATTCCATTATGATGTCATAATGTAAAATTCCATTATGATGTCATAATGTAACATTCCATTATGATGTCATAATGTAACATTCCATTATGATGTAATAATGCAAAATTCCATTATGATGTCATAATGCAACATTCCATTATGATGTCATAATGCAAAATTCCATTATGATGTCATAATGTAACATTCCATAATGATGCCATAATGCAAAATTCTATTATGATGGCATTAAGCAACATTCCATTATGATGTCATAATGTAACATTCTATTATGATGTCATAATGCAGCATTCCATTATGATGTCATAATGTAACATTCCATTATGATGTCATAATGTAACATTCCATTATGATGTCATAATGTAAAATTCCATTATGATGTCATAATGTAACATTCCATTATGATGTTATAATGCAAAATTCCATTATGATGTCATAATGCAACATTCCATTATGATGTCATAATGCAAAATTCCATTATGATGTTATAATGTAACATTCCATAATGATGCCATAATGCAACATTCCATTATGATGTCATAATGCAACATTCCATTATGTTGTCATAATGTAACATTCTATTATGATGTCATAATGCAGCATTCCATTATGATGTCATAATGTAACATTCCATTATGATGTCATAATGCAAAATTCCATTATGATGTCATAATGTTAAATTCCATTATGATGTCATAATGTAACATTCCATTATGATGTCACAATGTAAAATTCCATTATGATGTCATAATGTAACATTCCATTATGATGTAATAATGCAAAATTCCATTATGATGTCATAATGTAACATTCCATTATGATGTCATAATGTAACATTCCATTATGATGTCATAATGCAAAATTCCATTATGATGTCATAATGTTAAATTCCATTATGATGTCATAATGTAACATTCCATTATGATGTCACAATGTAAAATTCCATTATGATGTCATAATGTAACATTCCATTATGATGTCATAATGCAAAATTCCATTATGATGTCATAATATAACATGCCATTATGATGTCATAATGCAAAA